>NC_066625.1:61523853-61827824 GCF_025201925.1 Gopherus flavomarginatus
GGCATATTGAGATAGCAAAGATAGCACCCACTCTGCTATTATACCCCTTTGGCTCAGTTGGGTGGGCAGGCAGGAATCTAGTACCTAATGCCCACTGTAGATTGAGCCCTGAATGTTCTTGGAAATATTCTTTGTGAAATCCACCTAGTGCTAGACTACAAGAAGGGGCAGACAAGAAGCACAATATGTTTGGAAAGACACTTTTTGTTAAGCTTATTGTGGCTCATTGGTGGTTCACTACTCTGTCAGCAACTCTTGTCAGGCTTGATCACAATCCCTGTCTAGAAAGTGACATGTAAGGTATAGTATACAGCCTGATAACACACTAGTCCTGAAAAATCATTGTGTGGTGTAAGTATAGGCTGTGTACAAAGTTATGAAATATATTAGAATTATATCCTTGATGTGTTTTGGTAAGTAAGGAATAAACCCAGTCTGCCTTAAATAAATAATTGTGTTTGCTTTTCTGACCATCCTAATTATCAGGCAAATAATAAAAGAACAGCGACATGCAAGGTAAACACAGCAATCAGCAGAGAAAGTAGGCGAAAGATGACCTTTAACAGTTTCCTTAGGGCATGGAGACTGGACCCCCAGAAAGCTTTCCTGCCACTGAAGCAGGGTCAATGAACTTTGGAAAGAGATTCAGGGTGGGAGGGAAGGGAGAAGGATACTTTGGCACTCTTCACTCAAAGAGAGAAAGGAACAGAGCACTCAATCTGTGAAGGGCCTCAACCAGAATACGTAGTCAGCCACGCTCAAAAAAAGACTTGTTGAGGTACACTTGTTTGGACAAGACTCAAACCCAATCTAACAAATTAGTCTTTAGAAGAATATTTTTACTTCCGTTTGCTTGTAACACTTTCTATCTCTATTCTTCATATGTGGTATCACATAATTCTATGACCTTTTGTCAAATGTTTGTTTTACTGTAAACCAAGTCAGGGCTCATATTGAAGGGAAGGGTGTGTTAACCCCACATAAGAGAGCAGGCTGTAGTGTATTATCTCTTTAAAGGAGCAACAAACTTAACTCCTGTAAATATTCAGGGAGAGAGTTAGATACTACAGGGCAAATGGCTTTTCAGAAATTTGGGATTGGGAGTGTGTTGGCGGTCACTCTGCAAAAAGTAACTGGGCAACGGAAGCCAGGATGTGACCTGCATGCTTGTCTGCAGTGTGTTGGTGCCACAGCGGCATAGCATTTACGACACCTGCAGTTGCAGGGCAAGTTGGTGACGCAACCATTTACTGGTCTGCCTTGAACCCCGGAGCATCATGTTTACAACAATGGAAATTATTAACTACAAAATTAACGTAATCATATTCTTTTAAATGTCTTATATCATGTCAATATACTGCAACAGTTGAGCCACAGTCAGGGCCAGTGCAACCACTAGGCGAACTAGGCGGACGTCTAGAGCGCCAAGTGCTTGGGGGCACCAAAAAGCACAGTCAGGGGAGGTGGTGGAATGGAGGTGAGTGGGGCAGGGAAGCGTGGGGAGGGCTGCCCGCAGCAAATAACGGCGGGGAGGCGTGCAGGGGAACTGCTCCCCAGGGCTGGTGCAAGGATGTTTCAAGTCCTAGGCGAAACTTCCACCTTGCACCCTCCCCCATCCCCGAGCCCCTGCCCTGAGGCACCGCCCCCTGTGGCAGCTCCCCCCTTCCGCCCTGAGGTCCCCCCCTGCAGCAGCTCCCCACTCTCCGCCCTGAAGCACCCCTCCCGCCCCAGCTCACCCCTGCTCCACCTCCTCCCCGAGCACGCCATCGCTGCTTCAGTTCTCCCACCTCTCAGGCTTGCGGTGCCAATCAGCTTAGGCGCCGCAAGCCTGGGAGGTGGGAGAAGTGAAACAGCGAAGGCGTGCTTGGGGAGGAGGAGGAACAGGGGTGAGCTGGGACGGGGAGTTCCCCTGCGTGCTGCCTCCCCTTGCTTGCTGCAAGCGGCCCTCTCCGCGCTCCCCTGCCCCAGCTCCCTCTGCCTAAATGCCAACGGCGACCAAAGATCCGGCTGCTGTGGTAGCTGCCGAAGAAAATGCCACCCCCCAAATCCTAGTACCCTAGGCGACCACCTAGGTCGCCTAAATGATTGCACCGGCCCTGCCACTCCCTACCCCAGCTCACCTCTGCTCTGCCTTTTCCCCTGAGCACGCCATCCCCACTCTAATTCTTCTTCCCTCCCAGGGTTGCTGCACCAAACAGCTGATTGGCGCCACAAGTCTGGGAGGTGGGAGAAGTGGAACAGCACTGGCCTGCTCAGGGGAGAAGGCGGAGTGGAGGTGAGCTGGGGCGGGGGGGAGCTGCCGTAGTGAGGGCTCCCCAGGCGAAGGGGGGCGGGGAGTTGCCATGGGGAGGGTGCTGCAGGGCTGGGAGTTGCCGCAGGGGGTGCTCCCCGGCTCTTCCCCTTGGTCTTGCTTCTTCCTCCCCCTCCCCTGAAGACTGTAGTCAGGCCTGACCCTGCACTCACTGCATGGTAAGTGGATCGACCAGGCCCCAGCCTGTTCTGCTCCCCTGGCTCCCAGCCACACTGCAGGCGAGTACGGAGGTGGGGGGTCCCCTCCAAGCCTGGGAGCCAGGGGAGCGGAGCAGGCTGGGTCTGGGTCACTCCACTTCCCACAGGAAGTGGCCAGCCCCCCGTTCCCGCCCATCCCTCACAGAGGTCTTGGATCACCCTCACCTCCTGCGAAAGCCTGAGTCAGGGCCCCACACAGCCCCTCCACGGAGGCCTGGGGCCAGTCCCTCCCCTCCCCTCCCCATAGAGGCCTGGGTCCCCACACAGCCTCCCTGCAGGGGGGCTGCATAGGGAACCAAAACCACTAGGGATGGCCCTGAATCCCTGGGTCCGAGGGCGGAGCGCAAGGTGGAAGTTTCACCTAGGGTTCAAAATATCCTTGCACCAGCCCTAGCCACAGTCTATAAAAATCATGGAGGATTCCTTGAAAACTATAATATTACTGAAAATTTAGGTTTTCTGGTCCAGAAACAACCAACCAACCAATATTGATGCTTTTTACTCATTGTGAGCTTGGGGCGGTGACTTGTCACTTTTGCTGACATTTGAAACTCCTTTGCTTGACGCACCACTGCTCTGAGCAATAGCTCATATTTCCAGGGGCACGGTCTCTCCTTCCACCCCAGTGCCCATTGTATTGTTGAAACCCAGTTGGTGTATGGAGAAAACTAAACAGTGTAAATTACATACTGTGGTGGTGTGCTGCATGAGGCACAGTTTATACCTTATGTAGCCATCTCTGTGTTCAGTGTGATGATGCATGTGTAGGCTAGCACCAGGGGCACAATAATTCTTTTGAACTGTGCACATAATTCTCTCAAGCCATTCTTAAACTAGTGCTGTGTGTGATTGAAATGTCCAACACTGATAGCATGACTACACCTTAGGGGAAGTCCTGTCTTTATTTATTTTTTTTAAAAGGTACTGCTCAAAGAAACCAAATACTGTAATAGCTAGCTTAAGTACAAGGTTGTGGCTGCTTTTCATTGGAAAAGTAACATGATATAACAGTGCAAATGGAAGAAAAGTTCACAGCCATGAACAGACACAGCTAGGAAGAGTGGATTTGATCTTCCCCATGTTTTCATAACCAGAGTACTGCAGTTAATCTATTGAAAGGACTTTTAAAGAACCAGGAGTTGCTGTGTGTGACTGCGTCTGAACAAAAGAAAAAAACAAAGGCATAAGAAATGAGGAACAAGACTGCTTGAAATGGGGTATTTTCAGCTTTAAGGGTTTTTTTGAGGGAGAACAATAGTAACCTATCAATTATCTGTCCAGTCTGTCTACTGCAGTGTCTGTCAGTGTGATATCAAAACACAGAACAGTTAGAATAGCAAAACTGAGCCCAAATATCCTCCCCTGCCATTCAGCCTTCCAGGACAGGATTTTCCTATTATCTCCTTTTCTCCTGGATATCCAGGGCAGGCCTAGTCAGTCAAGTCTGAACATGCTCAGGGTCAGGGCTAGTCTGGTCTTTTTCTATAAAATTCTACAGCTGGGGTGCTGCTACTAAGAATACCCTGTCAATGAGATCTACGTAAATGATGAGCAGTCTCTTATTCTTGGGCCCTAGGTCAGGGGTCGGCAACCTACGGGACGCATGCCAAAGGTGGCATGCGACCTGATTTTTGATGGCATGTGGGGGGGGGCTCTGCTCAGTCTGCCACCACTCTGGGGTTTCCACCGCTGGCTCCTGCCAGCTGGGGTTCCACTGCCAGTCCCACTCAGTGCCCACTGCTGGCCTGGGGTTCCTTCCCCCAGGCTGGCCGTAGGTTGAGATGGGAGCTGGCAGCCGAAACCCCAGAGCAGCGGCAGGCTGAGCTCAGCCCGCAGCCACTCTGGGGTTCCTACTGCTGGCCCCTTGCCAGCAGCCGGGGTCCCCGCCGCAGCCCCACTCACTTTGCTTCCAGTTAAAGTTCCAGCTCTAGCCCTGCTCAGCCCTATGAGCCGCCAGCTCCACTCACCTCAGCTGCTGATCTAGGGTTCCAGCTGGTTAACAACTGATCACTCAGAAGCCTGTGTGCAGCTTAAAGTATCCAAATACGTGCCACCAGCCATTGGAAAACTCAACAAAGAAATACAAGGGCAAGGATCACACTAAACTAATAAGATCTGCATTTTATTTTAATTTTAAATAAAGCTTCCAAAATATTTTGAAAACCTTGTTTACTTTACATATAACAGTAGTTTGGTTATATATTATAGACTTATACAGAGACTTTCTAAAAAATGTTAAAATGTATTACCGGCATGCAAAGCCTTAAATTAGAGTGTGTACATGAAGACTTAGCACACCACTGCTGAAAGGTTGCCGACCCCTGCCCTAGGTGCTTTGCCAATTACTTTGTTTATCAGAGCAGGTCACCTTGTTTGAATATGCTTAGGACTTTTTCAGAGATTTCATGAAATTTTTACAAACAGAAATGAATCCTGCCAATCCTTTTTGCTTAAGGCAGAAATGGAGAGTGGGGGTTAGCACACAGGGGTGCTGCTCAAGCCACTAAACCTTGCTTTGAAGATGCTGAATTCCTGCCATTGAAGTACCAGTGCTTCCGATTTTTATGTCAAGTGGCACTACTCTGAAAAAAAACTTCATCATAGAATGGCCAAGGGCATATATGTGTGCCATTGCACTGTTGTTACCAAATCTGTCTTTGCTTTAATCTTTGTGCAAAAGAATATTTGGCACTTTTCTATTATTGTGTTCCTTATTTTGACAGATCATCCATTTCCTCTCCTTCAACAGGTTTTTTTCTTTTATATCTGCTGTATAAATTTTCCCCTCGTTGCTATCTTTCTCTCACAGGAAGATAAAGTGAAAATCATCTGCAATCACTTTGATGTCTGGTACCTCTGGTCAGTCTGCTTCTTTGTCCCCTCTCTACACCTGTAAGAGTTTTCACTAGCATCTCTTGTGAGAATTTTTCTTTACCCACAGCCAGGAGGCTCCTGTCATAAAAACTGCAGGGAGATGATGGGGGGCGGGAGAAGCGAAGTTGTTAGCATATATAGAACATCATGTATGATATTTTGCACAATTTGAGGGACAGGGGAACTGGAGTATATAAACATGAAAAGTCAGGGGCAAATGTTGGTGGGGGACAACTATCCCCCCTTACTCTATAGCAAATGACACCCTGCCCACAACCAGTGCCAGGTGGCTACTCACATTCTCATTACCTACCTCCAACAAGAAGCAGGTGTAATGTTCCCTTAGGAAACAACTGAAGAGACTTCCACAAGAACCCCATTGATTTTTAGGCTTGCTCTGTGTACTACATAACAAAGTACTTATCTTCCTGAACCAAATTAATTACCCACATCATTATTTTATTTCCCATATCACTCTGGAGCCATTACCCATTGTGCTATCTCCTGAGCTTTCAGGAAGGGTTAGCTAGGCCTTGGGTAGGACTCCTTGTGCAGAACCTCTTAGGAGTAATCAGCATTCCAATCTCCCAACAACACTTACATTTTGTGTATGTCAGAGCTGTACTCAGGAGGATTACAATGATTAGTAAATCCTGCTCTCTGTAATTCTATATGGATAAATCAGTTGGTAACAATGCTGTCATAACTTTCCTACTCAGATCTGAACCTTAGAGTTCAGAACATGAGAAGCTATCATGAAACCTCCAAACTTAATTACCAGCTTGGATCTGATATCGCTGCCACCAGCCAGAAAATTCCAGTGTCTGGCTCACTCTGGTCTCCCCAAAACCTTACCTGGGGGACCCCAAGACTCAGATGTCCTGAGTCTCACCACCAAAGGGAAATAACCCACTTCCCTTCCCCCTCTTTACCTCCTCCCAGATTTCCCCGCCCTGGGTACTCTAGGATATTCCATGCTTCAAGTCCTTGAAACACCAGTACCGAGAGATTAAATCTCTCTCTCCCCTCACCCAGAGAGTATGCAAAGTCAGGCTTAGTAAATCTAACACAAAGAGATTTTCCCCCTCCCTTCGTTCCTTAGCCTTAACCAGTGAAAAAACTCAAACAGGTCTTAAAAAGAAAGCTTTATATAAAAAGAAAGAAAAAGACATAAAAATGGTCTCTGTATCAAGGTGACAATATACAGGGTCAATTGCTTAAAAGAAAAAATGAATAAACAGCCTTATCCAAAAAGAATACAATTTAAAACATTCCAGCAACTACACACAGGTAAATACAAAAAAACAATATAAACTTATTGTCTTACTATCCTTGTACTTACAACTTGGAAACAGAAGATTAGAAAGAAGGGAGATAGAGAGATCACTCTCAGAGCCGAGAGGGCCACCGAACCAAGACAGAGAACACCCAACCAAAAACTTCCCTCCCTTGACATTTGAAAAATCTTGTTTTCTGATTGGTCCTCTGGTCAGGTGTTTGGTTCCCTTTGTTAACCCTTTACAGGTAAAAGAACATTAACCCTTAGCTATCTGTTTATGGCAAATGCCAGTTATCAGCAACCAGTGACATAAATTAAGGAACAGTAGGGAGAGAGGGTTTTTAATCTATATCTGGTTAATTTTTTTCTTCTTTTGATCTCTCTCATGCCCATAATGCAATGTCATTTGCTTGTAACAATGGGCTCTGGCAGTTAACATTCAGAATTATCACCAAGAGCATAGCAAACTGAATATTGACTCCAGCTCACCTATGAGACACACGCTAGTAATGTCTTCAAGAAGGGGAAAAGCAGATGAGTGTATTCTTAACACAATACATAATCTCTTGTCAATTAAAAATAGTCTGTCTTCCAAACCTCAAAAAAAGAAGACAACCTTTTTCTAGTTTAACCATTGTAAATCTTTGCACTACTCCATTGAGCAGTGACAGTATTGTCAACAAGCTGCATGCAAAACATGAATACAAAATCTGAAACCAGGTAAAAAGGATTCATTCCAATCCTGAAACATGGGTCCAGTTCTGAAGTCCATGAACCTTTTGGGCTGATCCTGAGCCATTTTCTGATTTTACTAAAAACCATAGGAAACTGTGGTTTTGGATGGTTTTGACCCCAAATGTGGCAAAACTTCATGATTTAGACTGAGGCCTTGTCTTCACTACTAGAAAAGGGGCATTTGTTTACCTTAGGGCACATAACTAATATCCTGAGGTAAAAATAAAGAGAAGACCTAGCGGTTTTGTTTCACCATGAGGTAAACTGTGAGGTAAACAGCCCTGTCAGCCCTCCAGGGGTTGACCTAGGCAAGTTTACCTCATAGGAAAACTAAACTGCCTGGTCTTCCCTGTATTTTTATCTCAGGAGAGCTCTCACTCGTTAGTTATCCTGAGGTAAGCACTACATCTTTCTTGCCTTAAAGATGAGGCTAAGGTTTCACTTTTAGTTTTGAGCTTCATTCAAACTGAAATTCACTAGCAAACTCAGGATATGTTAACTCATATGTCTGCAATAAAATCTGTATAGTTCACTTTTCAGAGGCAGAATTTCATAAGATGCTAACTGCAAGCCAGTCATGCATTCTGAGATCATTTTGTTTTTGCCTCATCCTAGTTCTGAACTATTATTTTCAGGTCATGTCGGTAATCTGTTTCAAATAATTGTGTTCTTGTCATGTCAGTAGTGAATCAGTTTATTGTTGGATCGTGTCATTGTGAACAACAGACAGAGCTGAGCCAAAATTCTCTAGGTTATAGAACATGCATAAGCACACAGCTCAACTGGGATAAATACAAAACAATAAATCAGTTTAATCATGGTTACCAGATGCCTGGCACTGCAAAATGTAAAATTCTTCTCTAACTTGAATCTTAAATTGAAATCAATTTTAAGTATTCATAGTGCTAGATTAGCACCTTAACTCCACTGAGATGTATAGATTTAGGTGGAGATTGAGAGTAAAGCTATCAAAACAGTCCGTAATATGCACATCCTTTCTTTTGTATGAGGATACGAATGAAGAGCTTGGGGCCTATGTAGTTTGAACTCAGAAGGCCAGGGCAGAGGGAACCATCTTATATTATATAAGTACCTCAAAAGAGATCACACACCTTCTGAGAAATACCTATTTGAATTCATCAGCGATGGAAAATTATATGGGTGCTCTTGGCAAAACTGAAGAATCAAGCATAGAGTTTGGGTTGAAGGCATTTGGAAACTTGTCCTTGTAATTTTCCCATGGCTGCAATTACAAAATGCTTGGTTCGGTAGCTAGAACTGCTAACTGCAAAGATATACTTTTTATAAACAACTGTTTAAGGTGTTGAAGCAACAAGATTACTGAAGAATCAGAGTATGAAGGCGTTCCTCTGTTCTAGACGCTATGAGTAGCCATCAAAGCTGCCATTACCTACCTACTTCAGTGTATCAGAAATAACATGCTAAAGGGGACTGGTGTACTACATTTAAAATGGCAGACTCCTAATAGGGGTGCCAACTTTGGTTGGATGAATTCCTGGAGGTTTCATCACATGACATATCTTTAATTAAAGAGCCATCTTTAATTCCTGGAGACTCTTGGACAATCCTGGAGGTTTGACAACTGTAACTCCTAGTACTATCACACTAGCACTCTTTCTTAACATGATCTCACTGATGCCTACTGTGGTGGAGCCTGGGCAGCCATGCAATGGGAGTCTGGGGTAGGCATGGCAGGGATCTGATGTTGGGGCAGCTGGCTGGCCCCGGGGGGCCTGGGGAGACATGGCAGAGGTCAGCCCACAATCTGTAATAAGTTGAGAACCACTGGTCTAGAACCAAGACCTGCAGAGCTACCAGGCAGCTGACAGCTTGTGCTCCATTTCCCGTGATCTGCTGTGGACCCACACTATGGAAAGCTCTAAGAGGCATTCCAGGAATTGTCCATGCAACAGTGTGGATCTTCTGTAGCTGCTATGACTGTTCCTAGCTTGATCTTGGTTTGATTTGGACTTTGCCTCCTGACTCTGGCTCTGATCACCCTTGTTGTAATCCTGACATTCCCTCACGGCAGTAGCATGGAGCTACTAAATTGCTGGTGCTCCTCTTGCCCAATATTAGCTCCACAGCATGGATTAAGTTAATGTTTCTCAAACTTGGGATGCTGCTTGTGTAGGAAAAGCCTCTGGTGGGTTAGGCTATTTTGTTTACCTGCCGTGTCCACAGGTTTGGCCGATCACGGCTCCCACTGGCCACGGTTCACTGCTCCAGGTCAATGGGAGCTGCTGGAAGTGGTGCCGGCCGAGGGACACACTGGTTGCTGCTTCCAGCAGCTCCCATTGGCCTGGAGTGGCAAACCTCAGCCAGTGGGAGCCGCAATCGGCCTGACCTGTGGACGGAACAGGTAAACAAACCGGCCTGGCCCGACAGGGGCTTTCCCTACACAAGTGTCGTCCCAAGTTTGGGAAACACTGGATTAAGTTAATGTTAACAGTGTGATGCTGTGGACTCAGAGGTGGGAAGCACATACTGTGATGTTATCTGATTAAACTATGACCATGTAGATCATTGCTGCTACCACTGTTATATAATTGCAACAAATCTTGTACAAAATGTGGCATGTAAGATGTCTCTGGAAGGGTTATGATTATGATTATGCTATTTGTATGCAAGTATAATTTTTGTATTTGAAGTTATGAATATTGGCTCTATACCTATATTTCAAATATGTTTGCTGCTGTGGTAATGCTAACAAGGTAGTTTGCGGGTAAATCTTGAAGCGACTATTCAAGTTAAGTGGCCCGTCAAAGGACACAATTCACAATGGACCATGGAAGATGCCCATTCACGCCTGACGGACTTTCATGTGAACAACTAGAGTACAGGTAATGGCCTCTACTGTGACTAAGGGCTTGTCTACACTGCGATGTTGTCACCAAAACTTTTGTCTTTCGTGAGTACTTAAAGGCCACCTGCAAAAGACAAAAGTTTTGCCAATGCAAGTGGCAGTGTGAACGCGGCTTTGTCGGCAGGAGCTCTCTCCTGCCAACAAAGCTTATGCCGCCTGTGAGGCTGGAAGTATTTTGTTGGCAAAAGAGCATTCACACACACTGACTTTTAGCAACAAGGCTGTTTCGCCAAGGGCAAGTCATGCATGACCAACCTAATTGCCTTCTATGATGAGATAACTGGCTCTGTGGATATACGGAAAGTGGTGGATGTGATATACCTTGACTTTAGCAAACTTTTGATATGGTCTCCCACAGTATGCTTGCCAGCAAGTTAAAGAACTATGGATTTGATGAATGGACTATAAGGTGGATAGAAAGCTGGCTAGATAGTCTGGCTCAACGGGCAGTGATCAATGTCTTGATGTTTAGTTGGCAGCCGTATCAAGCAGAGTGCCCCAAGGGTCAGTTCTCAGGCTGGTTTTGTTCAACAACTTTATTAATAATCTGGATGATGGGATGGATTTCACCCTCATCAAGTTCATGGATGACACTAAGATGAGAGGGAGAGGTAGATATGCTGGAGGGTAGGGATAGGGTCCGGAGTTACCTAGACAAATTGGAGGATTGGGCCAAAAGAAATCTGATGAAGTTCAGCAAGGACAAGTGCAGAGTCCTGCTCTTAGGACGGAAGAATCCCATGCACTGCTACAGGCTAAGTGGCAGTTCTGCAGAAAAAGACCTGGGGATTACAGTGAATGAAAAGCTGGATATGAGTCAGCAGTGTGCCCTTCTTGCCAAGAAGGCCAACGGAATATTGTAATATATTGCATACTGTATTAGTAGGAACGTTGCCAGCAGATCGAGGGAAGTGATTATTCCCCTCTGTTTGGCTCTGGTGAGGTCACATCTGGAGTATTGTGTCCAGTTTTGGGCCCCCCATTACAGAAAGAATGTGGACAAATTAGAGAGAGTCCAGCGGAGGGCAATGAACATTATCAAGGGGTGGGGACACATGATTTATGAGGAAAGGCTGAGGGAACTGGTCTTATTTAGTCTGCAGAAGAGAAGAGTGAAGGAGGATTTGATAGCAGCCTTCAGCTACCTGAAGGAGGTTCCAAAGAGGATGGAGCTAGGCTGTTCTAAGTGGTGGCAGATGACAGAACAATGAGCAATGGTCTCAAGTTGCAGTGGGGGAGGTCTAGGTTGGATATTAGGAAAAACTATTTCACTAGGAGGGTGGTGAAGCATTGGAATGGGTTACCTAGGGAGGTGGTGGAATCTAGATCCTTAGAGGTTTTTAAGGGCTGGCTTGACAAAGTCCTGGCTGGGATGCTTTAGCTGGGGTTGGCCCTGCTTTGAGCAGGGCGTTGGACTAGATGACCTCCTGAGGTCTCTTCTAACCCTAATCTTCTATGATTCTGTGTTTTTCCACTAGCTGTGCTGAGGGCTTTGTTTGAAACAATGGATTTCCTTCCACATGACAGAAGCTATAAAAGGCCCTGGAAATATCTCCATTTTGCCTCTTTCCTGCACAAACCTCTGGACTATGAACTTATACTAATGGGAGCATTCTAACAAAAGGACTGAGGACCTTCCAATGATTTGGAAGCAACCAGGGTCTTGACTTAAGCCAGCAGTTTATTCCATCATTGCTACAAGCCTGAACCAAGAACTTTGCAATTATTGTATGTATTTGATTCCTTTAACCAATTTTAACTCGCCTTTTTTTTATTAAATAAACTTTTAGATTTTAGATACTAAAGGATTGGCAACAGGGTTTTTACTGGGTAAGATCTGAGTTGTATATTGACCTGGGTGTGGAGCTGGTCCTTTGGGATCAGAAGAACCTTTTATTTGATTAAATTGGTTTTAAAGAACCACTCATCTTTAAGTCTAGTGTTTTTGGTGGTGATACAAGGATTGGAATACCTAAGGAACCTGCTTTTCTGACTTCTTGTTAGCCAGTGTGGTGAAACAGAAGTTTACTTTTGTTGCTGGTTTGGTATATCTTATGGGAGCGTAACCACCAGTTTGGGAGTGTGTCTGCCCTATTTCTCAGCAGTTTGTACTGAATTTGGTATTCTCAGTTGTGACCCACGCAGGTATGGTGATACCTACTTTGAACAAAGTATTGGTTTTTGAAATTGGAAGGGGAAACTTGACTTCTTTTTGTGATTATAATTTTTTTAGGGTATTTGTCATTTTAACTTAATTGAAACCTAGCCAATATTGCTGTTACTTCCTACTGCTGAGACTTGATAGAACAGTTTCTCAGAACAATTTACAAACCCATAACAAATATATTGACATAGAACCAGATAGAAAAGGAACTTTGATTAATAAATTGCCCATAGTTGAAAATGAACAAGATCAAAAAGTTTGTCTCTGAGCTTATATCTCACCAAGCAAATATGAAAGCAGGAGTCAGGGGGAATGATCTTTGCTGGGACTGCTGGAATGAGAATAAAATTGAAGGTCATTTTTAATTTTGGAATTTAGTAAGGGCCTATATAAACATAACTATAACAGGGACCTAATTGTTTTTTATATTCCAAGATGTTGCAACAGTCATAAACTTATATGACCTGTAAAGGTATTGGTTGATAACAGTGCCAGTAGTTGTCAAACATAGTAAACTTAAAAACAGATGTCAGCTAAGGATGTAAATGATACAGGATATCATGCTGGAATGGGAAAACCTAGTAAAGGTTCTTTTCTGTCTGAAGAATAAGAGTGGGTTTGGCTAGATTACAATTTCCAGTGTATGTTTCAAGATCTGTAGGATTAACTGGAATTTTAGTGAAATGCATAGATGTGTGTTCTGCATTTGGATGGGAGCTGGGGATAAGGATGCATGTCTTCCTGTATAAACTGGAATAGTTATACTAGGTGTTATACTGACAGAAGCTGTATGTAAATGTAGACTGCAAAGGGGACGGTTTATGGGAGGGAAAAGAGGAGTTAAATTCAGTTTCCACCCTGCTTTTATGATGCACACTGTGGTTTCAATTATACTATCTTAAAAGACAGAAGAGAACCTGTAATTGACTAACAATTTTTCCAGACTCCCGCAAAAACCTTGACTACAATCTAACAGGACATCCATAAAACAAACCCTGATTTCTGATTAGCAGATAGTTTCCCCACATGGAACAATTTTTTTCCTTCTCCAAGAAGATCCCATGACTCCTTTTATAATCCCACTCATACAAAATGAATCCTGGGCTCTCCTCAGTACATCCCATGAAAGAGGTGGCAAATATCCAAACTGGTTCTAGAGAATTAGTCCAAGATATGCAGCATAGAGCCTCTTTTCTTGGGCAAACGACCCAAAGTAAAATCCATATTAGAAAAAACTCCCAAAGCCACAGCAGAAAGCGCTATAACCACAGTGACCCTGCCAAGTATCCTTTATTTTCCCTTTTCCAACAGTTATTGATAGTAAATATGCAAGATTTATAGTACATACAATAAAAGAAACCCAGGTTGAGCAGTCATTCTGCAGGGCTGTAAAAGACGATTGTTCTTGATGGGACTATCATTTCATGGGTTATTAAGGCAGTGAAATCAGGAGGGGGCAAAGGAGAAGCACAAGCCCAGATCTGTGGGTATGGTTACAAAAATTTCCAACAAGTTTAAAGAACTAGACAAACTTAGTGCTGGTTTGGATTGGGCCAGTTCCCCTTTCACCCCATTCTACTTGTAACAATTATTTCCTTATTGCTGGCATGAAGGGTGCAGCTGTGCGTGTGTATTTGGGGAAGGAAATAAATCCTGTTTCCTTTTCACTGAAGCACCTGAACAATCATGACGCTTGTAATGGAATTTAGCAATGCAATCTCTTTGACAAGAATGCTAAAGGAAAGAATGAGTAATTCATTATCAGTCTGTTGGGAGGTGGTAGAAGTTTGTTCACTTACTATACTTTATTCTTCTCAGATAAACTTTATCACCACTCTCTTATCACCAAATCTGAAATGTCTCTTTTCATGAATTGCATAAAACTTGAAGTATTTCATTCCCTGAACTTTCCTTTAGAAATAACCCCCAATATACTTTTTGTTGAATGATTTTTAGGTCAGAGACAAAATCCACAACAGTGTACTGTGCTATCTTTATATTCTCATAAAGTATGGTGAGCGTTAGGCTGTATTCCTAATGGAGGATTGTAACTAGCTGTGTGAAAGAGTGGGAAAATGAATACTAATTTTTGCGGCTTTTCACGTAAATAAATTGTTCACAGAAATGTCGTCAGCCTAGATTCTATTAAAGTGGGCACTAGGGCCAGGGCCGGCGCTTCCATTTAGGCGACCTAGGCGGTCGCCCAAAGCACCAGGATTTGGGGAGGCGGCATTTTGCTCTGGTGGACCTCCCGCAGGCGTGCCTGCGAAGGGTCCGCTGGTCCTGCGGCTCCAGTGGAGCATCCGTAGGCACGCCTGCGGCAGGTCCACCGGAGCCGCGGGGCTAGCGGACCCTCTGCGTGCTGCCGTGCGTGGGGCGGCGAAATGGCTAGATCCGGCCCTGCGCCTAGGGTGCCAAAAACCCTGGCGCCGCTCCTGACTATGGCCATCCTTAGGATTTATGGGACCCTACGCAGTATTATTAAACTGGTGTCCTTATGCCCGATTTGCTTTTAGCAACACAAACATAAGCTTACAGTATTGGAAAACTTACTAAATGCACTCTGTTAAAACCAGTTTAAACAAATTAAGCACACTATAATGCTGATGGACTATGTCTCCCCTTCCCCCTCAATTGCTGACACATACCGAGCTTCATATGGAGTAGAAACTGTGGCAGCCTGGATTCACAGTCTAGAGGGGAGGGACGAGGCAGCAAAGGATATTGAGCTGCCCTGCTGGTGGGGGGAATGGGGCAGGGGGAACTGGGTCTCCAGTTGCTCCATGGGGCCTGGGCCGAGGGGGCTTAACTGGAACAAGGAGCACCCACTGGTTGGGGTCTCCATCCACTGGGTGCCGGTGCCGCCTCCTGCCCAGCATTGTCCTGGAACCCCATGCTCCCAAGCCTCTGCATTTGAATAATGACAGGGCCAGGTCGGGCACACAGGGCGAGGGGGGAGCTGCATTCACAGGAGCCTTGCACCAGCACTGCCCCAGGCCTGGCAGGGGCCTGAGAGCACAAGGAGGAGGCGGGGGCCACTTCCCAGGGAACCCAGCTGTCTGCAGTGCATGGTGGCGCTGCAACCAGAAACCCTGGGCCTGTCGCTGAACCTCCCCCCTCGCTCCCATACCACCAAGTGTACGAGCCTCTGGCGGGAGGAGGTGGGGCTGGAGCAGAACCGCAGAGACTGAGAGCTCCTTTCCTCCCCCATCACTGGCAGGAGTCCGCAGCTGGCAGCCTGCTGGCCGAGAGGAGCAAGTGGTCAGGGCAAGCGGGGAGGGAGAAGGCAGCCCAGGGCCCACTGGCCGAAAGCAGCCAGGGTGAGGGGCTGGGCCGGAGAGGAACCAGTGCTGCAGCCGCTTGGCTGTGGTGCACATGGAGCACCGTGCCGGGCCAGCACACGGCACCTTCTTTGGCTGGCCTGCCTGGGCACCCGCCCCAGCTGTCCAACCCTGGTGCTGGTGGTGCCCCAAATTTTCTGGTGCCCTATGCAGTTGTGTATGCTGCGTATGCCTAAGGACGGCTCTGGTGGGCAGAAAACATTTAGATGTTTATGATAATTTTGAGGTGATTTTTTTTAATTTAATTTTATTCTGATCTTAACTATCTGATAGAAATTAAATAATTGAAGTGGTATTTCTGATTCTTCAATTAGCTGAACCCAAAGGCCTCAAAAAGGTCTAGCAGAATCAGAAATTTTCATCTCGGGGAAAGTGGAGCTGGTGTCTTAGCATGTTTCAAAGTGACCATTTTCCCCAGTATATCTCAGTGAAGCAAAATTGCAGGAAGGAGAAGAAATATGTTGCTTAAAACAAAATGAAGAAAATATCTGAGCAAAATCTTGCAAAAAATAGTCATAACATCAAGCTATAAAAATTGTCTTCTGAATGGGCTTTACTTTCATGTTCCTTTTCTCAATTGTGTTTATAATAATGTCTGTAAGGAAAAAAAATGGCATATAAATATGTATATATTTAATCCAAGAGAGTGAAATAAATCTTATAGTCCCTTCCCATCTTTCAATTTCAGTAAATGCATTTTAAAAATGAGATTGGGATAAAATTTTCAAAAGCATCTGAGTGACTTAGTAGCCTAAATCCCATTTTTCAAAGATGGCTTAGAATTTAGGATCCTAATTAGATTTGGACCAGATTTTTAAAGATATTTAGGCATTACTGCTCTCAGCATTGCAATGCCTAGGTGATTTAGGAGCAAAATTCTGCTAGGTGTTGCAACACTGAGCACAGCAACACCTAAATACCATTTAAAAAATCTGGCTCCTGAGGGCCTTAAATCACTTTTGAAAATGAGATTAGGATCCTGAACCTTTTACCAAGAATGGCTTTGATCTGTACATACTTGAATTTTTTATGTGAAATGTAACCCAAAAAAGAGAAAAGTTTCTTCCTCTTTGTGATATATAAGGAAAGCCAGAAAATTGAGGGGCTAAATAGGAGAAGAGTATGTTGTTCGGCTTGCTTTCTATCTGAGAAATCTCAGGTACAGTATGTCTGGCTTGTGCTGAAGAATTAAAGAACTGGAGTTCAGAAATATATTACAATAACTCTGGGAGCAAGAGAAAGTCTTGCTGGCTTGTGAGACAGGAAGGCATATGGCTGTGGAAAAGGAGATAGCAAAGAGGGTATGAGGTGAAAATGAGACATGGAAGATGGACAAGAAGTTGTAAGTTATATAATATTTTGTGGGTTCAGCAGTTTGACAATCCACCTTTGTTTTCTTTTTTCATTTAGTTTTGAAAACTTAAATTTCAAATGCTTGTAAAATGTGAGGCGTTTTCCATTACCTTGTTGATATCTGTATCCTACAGCCTCAGAGTATGATCAGTTCATGACGACAAAGTTATTGCCTCATAAACAGGAAGCACCTTTGAATTATTAAAATATTTCCTCACTGGCTGGTGGTAGGTGAATGGGACAAGTCTGCATACCTCATACCTCCACAGGCAAGGAGGAGGTTTAAAAATTCAGTTTGGAAGGAGGGGGAGAAAGGGGACTTGTTCCACCCTGCTATAACTGCCAAAGCTATCAGGGATAAAGGGGGGAAGCCCTCCAATAAGGGCCAAGGAATTAGAGAAGGCAGTCTGGCCAGGGCGGCCCCCGTGTAGTAGCTCCAGGCTCAGCGAGCTAAATGCAAGAGTGAAGCAAGTGAGAAGTTTTTTTTGTTTTTTTCCCTTGGCTGTCAGGATCTGTGCTACGTGGGTCAGTCAGTGAGTTTATCATTTTAGGATAAATCCTGGCTGAAGGAAGCTGTATCCATGTGCAATACCTTGATTTTGGGTTGTAGCTGAGGTGAGCCCTCTTGAATGTGTTTGGGCCTCACAGAAGTGCAAGTTTGCTGCTAATCAATAATGAATCTCACCATAAGGCTCTTTGGACTAAATCCTGCTGACAGTGAAAACTGAGGAACAGTTTTATGCTGTTTGGTAAATTGGGGTCTTCACCTGAAAAATCAAGCCACTGCCACAGTTTCACTGTCTCCTCATCCCAGGTATGCAGTTTATTTGCTGCTTAGCACAAAACGTTGTTCCATCCTCAAATACAATCTTGACAGCAAAACAATACAAGCCATTGTGCCTCATGACACTAGCTGTTGGCCACGTATGTATATGTAAGCTCCCTGCTCCACAATGTCAAAAGTTGCTTTAAAAAAAGTTAGATCAATTTTGACTATAAAGCCAAATAAGGAATAATTGTATTTCTGTCTTAAAGTGTCACTTCCAAGCAGAATGGGTGTTCAGTGGTTATGATTTGCAAAGTAATAATTGGCTAATGTACAGAGAGGACATTAATTCTTTAGAAATGATTTTATCTAAGAACTGAACTTCATTCCTTCCAAGAGAATAAATCCATAGGCCTATATGCTATTTTCTTCCACTTCCAGTTTATAGCAATAACACCTTAGGAAAAGTCTCATGCTGATATTATTAATGGCTGTCTTTCTCCCTCAGGAGACAGCATAATATAGTTGTATATAGGATTCAGGAGCTCTTGAGTTCTAACTCTGGCTATTCAGCTGAATTTCCCTGTGGCCTTTGGTGTATCACCCAGAGATAAACCCAGAACCCATCTCCACAGCCATGGAGGTCCCCTAGGCAGAAGAACCAGTGCAGTACTGGGCTGTGCATGAGTAGATTCTAGATTCCAGGATGCCACAGAAGGGAAGGAAGGACACATCCCACATATGGTGAAAAGCTCAGTCCTTTGACACCTAGGTGAATAAAAGTGAGGGGGGGGGGGCGCAACTAGGGAACCACAGCTACACAGATTCTCTCTGGCACTCCCCGAGGCCATGTTAAGGGTGTACAGAGCTACTTCAACCCAAGTTAGCCACTGTGAAATGACCCCCCACCCCACCCACAGCCACAGCCACACTGTGGACTTCAGTGGTGGATTTAGAGTTAGTGGGGCCCTGTATGCAGCTTCATTTCTGGGAGCCCCCCCTTCGGGACCCAGCAAGAAAAAGAACATTCTCTCTTATCTCTTCCCCCTCACCCCATGTTTTTCCTTCTTTTTTCTTCATCCTCCTCCTCTATTATAAATAATGGGAAGTAAATGAAAATAAAGTAAGGTACCTTGATTGGGGTACAGGAGGGGATGTGGGGGTGTGGCTTTGGGAGGGAGTTTGGGTGCTGGGTGCAGCCTCTGGGCTGGGGCAGGGGGTTGGGGTGCAGGAAGGGGTTGGGGGGCAACGCTTACCTTGGGCAGCGTGGCTCCCAAAGTGACCAGCACACACACTCTTCCAGCAGCGGCTCCTAGGTGGGAGGGCAGGGGGTCTCTCTGCGCTGCTGCCCACAGGCACCACCCCTGCAGCTCCCATTGGCCACAGTTCCCAGCCAATGGGAGCTGCAGAGTCAGCACTTGAGGCAGAGGCAGCGTGTGGAGACACACACATGTCCTGGGGCCACAGGGACATGCCAGCTGCTTCTGGGAATGGCACAGAGGGAAGGAGGCAGAGCAGGCAGGGAGCCGCCTTAGCCCTGCTGCTGTCATGTCTCTGCCCAAGGGTGCACAGATATGTGCCAGCAGCCAGTCACTTCCAGGAGCGGCGTGGGGCCACCAGCCACAGCATGCAGGTAGCCTGCCTGCCTGAGCCCTGCTGCAACGCCAGCCGGGACTCAGTTGTCTGAGATGAGATTTGTCGTGCATTTTGGGGGCCCTCTATCATTGAGGGCCCCATGCCACCACATGGTTTGTTTAATTGTAAATCTGCTCCTGGTGGACTTAATGGAAAAATGTATCTCTTTATCTCAGCTACTGGGGCTGGACGCTGGTTCGACCCATTTGATTTAGAATGAGAAAGGTTGGGGACAGGTATGTGGGCCCCCTTCTGAGGCTTTGATCCTTCCTCTCTCCACTGTGCAATAACAAAGCTAATTTAGACTCAGGTAAGAGTCTTGTTATAAGCTGCAATTACTGATACCTGGGTCTAAGCATTAGACCTACCTTGGGCTAGTGGTTCTGATACAAGAAGACTATCCAGGTGCACCAGCAGTGAGGCTCCCCTATTAACAGCTGAAATCACTGAGAGTTGAAATCACTGAGAGCTATGTTTAAGTAGGGGAGGCCTAAGACATATTGGTGAATGGCCAGCGGGGCAGCTGGGGGAGAGGCACAGCCAGTGGGGTGGCTGGCAGAGAAGACTGGGGCAGAACCCCACAGAGAGGCATGGCAATCGGTCATCAAGGGCCTAAGCAGCAGAGCATATAAGGTGCCTCCATACGTTCTTCGCCTCCCCCTTCCACCCAGGCTGAGAGATGAACTCTGCAGATGAACTTCTGAACTCTGGGGCTGCACTGACCAAGGATAGAAACTGTGAGTGGGGTGACTTTTGGGTTGCTGGACTTATGAACCCAAAGGGAAAGGACACAGCTCAATCTCCTTGGAGGTGGGTCTTCTGGTTCCTGTTTTGTGTTTATGAACTCTAGTTGTGGTGTTTTCCTAATTTAATGCTAAGTTGTTTACCTCCTGTTAAAGATTTTTGCTACACCGAGACTCTGTGCTTGCAAGAAGGGAAGTATTGCCTCTTTGAGGCACCCAGGAGTGTGTGTGTAATTTTCCCAGCTCACTGGGTGGGGGCTCGAGTTGGTTTTGTATTGTATCATTGAAAGAGAACCCCAAGGCACTGAACCCAGCCCTTGTTGCTGCCAACTGTGCCTGGGGAAGGGTTACACTTACAAAATTAAAAAACAATGTCGTTCAAATATTTTAATATTCTTCTCAGTTAATAATGTATGTGATCTTCCTGTATCAGACAAGATAAACACTATCATTCATTGGAAGTTCAAATGTATAGACTAAGATATTTTGCTAGATATCTTAACTTCATTCTGTGCAATTCTTTATTCCATAATGCAGATATTAAATTTCTTTCAATAATTGCATCTGGCATTGTCAATAACCAAATACGCTCTTGTGGTCATAATGCCATGTATACCTGATTGTTTTATATAAATGTAATGATTTATTCATGTTTGCAGGTTGTAGCCGTGTTGGTCCCAGGATATCAGAAAGAAAAGGTGGGTGAGGTAATATCTTTAATGGACCAACTTCTGTTTGTGAAAGAGACAAGCTTTTGAGCTATATGGAGCTCTTCTTCAGGTCTAAGAAAGGTACTCGTGTAACCCATGCACCTTCTGGGTGTGGTGTTTAGTCCCATCTAGTGGCACTGAGCCCACTTAGAGAGAGAGATAAAATGAGTCTCCTCTACAGCCTTAGCTAACAGCGAGTTGGCTTTTAGCACATGCGGTAGATACTCATGCACTAAGGTCCAAAGAGCCCAGGTTCTATATTGCCTGATGACCATGGTCTATCAGCCTTACCAAGTGAGGGATCATCCAGGATTTCAACTGGGATATCTCTGAAGTTCAGGATGCACTTCCTCAGCTAGGGGAAGTATGTAACCAACACATCTTCTGGGTGTGGTGTTCAGTCCCATCTAGCGGCACTGAGACCTCTTAGAAATTGTTAAATGAGTCTGCTCTACAACCTTAGCTAAGAACCAGTTGGCTTTTAGCTCATGCACCAAGTTCCAAAGGTCCTAGGTTCAATCCCACCCAGTGACAACCGGGGTCTGTTAATGCTACACTCGCTGTCGCAGCTAGATACAAGGTGGAAGAGATAGTTTAGCATAAGTAGTTAACACGTTCTTTGGGACCATTCAGAAGCTGTCCAATAAAAGATAACTCATCTGCTTCATCTCTCTAATAGTTTATTCAATAATTCTTCAATTCTAGGGTTTCCAATGTAATACTGAATAGTATAAGCATGACAATTTATAACTAACTCACGCACAGCATATTATGTGAGCTTGCATTTACAGCAGTGGTTCTCAAACTTTTGTACTGGTGACCTCTTTCACATAGCAAGCCTCTGAGTGTGACCTCCCCTCCCCCTTATAAATTAAAAACACCTTTAAATATATTTAACACCATTATAAATTCTGGAGGCAAAGCGAGGTTTGAGGTGGAGGCTGACAGCTCGTGACCCCCCCACCCCCCATAATAACCTCACGATGCCCTGAGGGGTCCTTGCCCCAGTTTGAGAACTCCTGATTTATAGCAACCCAGTCCTATCATAGCTGACATCTCATTTCCAGATAACTGAAGAGACACTGACTATGACAGTGAAATTACACTAAACACACTGTGTCTTAGTTTTAACATTCTGCTCTCTTTATATGTGTCCTTTCATCATCTTCCTCAATTAGTTTTAAACTATGCTTTCTATACACAGTGCCAGGCCTATTGGCATGAGCCACATCACGTTCATCAGCACTCCCTTCTTATAGACTCATAGACTCTAGGACTGGAAGGGACCTCGAGAGGTCATCGAGTCCAGTCCCCTGCCCTCATGGCAGGACCAAATACTGTCTAGACCATCCCTAATAGACATTTATCTAACCTACTCTTAAATATCTCCAGAGATGGAGATTCCACAACTTCCCTAGGCAATCTATTCCAGTGTTTAACTACCCTGACAGTTAGGAACTTTTTCCTAATGTCCAACCTAAATCTCCCTTGCTGCAGTTTAAGCCCATTGCTTCTTGTTCTATCATTGGAGGCTAAGGTGAACAAGTTTTCTCCCTCCTCCTGATGACACCCTTTTAAGATACCTGAAAACTGCTATCATGTCCCCTCTCAGTCTTCTCTTTTCCAAACTAAACAAACCCAATTCCTTCAGCCTTCCTTCATAGGTCATGTTCTCAAGACCTTTAATCATTCTTGTTGCTCTTCTCTGGACCCTCTCCAATTTCTCCATATCTTTCTTGAAATGCGGTGCCCAGAACTGGACACAATGCTTCAGTTGAGGCCTAACCAGCGCAGAGTAAAGCGGAAGAATGACTTCTCATGTCTTGTTTACAACACACCTGTTAATGCATCCCAGAATCACGTTTGCTTTTTTTGCAACAGTATCACACTGTTGACTCATATTAAGCTTGTGGTCTACTATGACCCCTAGATCTCTTTTTGACATACTCCTTCCTAGACAGTCTCTTCCCATTCTGTATGTGTGAAACTGATTGTTCCTTCCTAAGTGGAGCACTTTGCATTTATCTTTATTGAACTTCATCCTGTTTACCTCAGACCATTTCTCCAATTTGTCCAGATCATTTTGAATTTTGACCCTGTCCTCCAAAGCAGTTGCAATCCCTCCCAGTTTGGTATCGTCTGCAAACTTAATAAGCGTACTTTCTATGCCAACATCTAAATCGTTGATGAAGATATTGAACAGAGCCGGTCCCAAAACAGACCCCTGCGGAACCCCACTTGTTATACCTTTCCAGCAGGATTGGGAGCCATTAATAACTACTCTCTGAGTATGGTTATCCAGCCAGCTATGCACCCACCTTATAGTAGCCCCATCTAAATTGTATTTGCCTAGTTTATTGATAAGGATATCATGCGAGACTGTATCAAATGCCTTACTAAAGTCTAGGTATATCACATCCACCGCTTCTCCCTTATCCACAAGGCTCATTATCCTATCAAAGAATGTTATCAAATTAGTTTGACACGATTTGTTCTTTACAAATCCATGCTGGCTATTCCCTATCACCTTACCACCTTCCAAGTGTTTGCAGATGATTTCTTTAATTACCTGCTCCATTATCTTCCCTGGCACAGAAGTTAAACTAACTGGTCTGTAGTTTCCTGGGTTGTTTTTATTTCCCTTTTTATAGATGGGCACTATATTTGCCCCCTTCCAGTCTTCTGGAATCTCCCCTGTCTCCCATGATTTCCCAAAGATAATAGCTAGAGGCTCAGATACCTCCTCTATTAACTCCTTGAGTATTCTAGGATGCATTTCATCAGGCCCTCGTGACTTGCAGGCATCTAACTTTTCTAAGTGATTTTTTACTTGCTCTTTTTTTATTTTATCTTCTAAACTTACCCTCTTCACTATACTAGACATTCCTTCAGACTTCTCAGTGAAGACCGAAACAAAGAAGTCATTAAGCATCTCTGCCATTTCCAAGTCTCCCGTTACTGTTTCCCCCTCCTCACTGAGCAGTGGGCCTACCCTGTCCTTGGTCTTCCTCTTGCTTCTAATGTATTGATAAAAAGTCTTCTTGTTTCCCTTTATTCCCATAGTTAGTTTGAGCTCATTTTGTGCCTTTGCCTTTCTAACCTTGCCTCTGCATTCCTGTGTTATTTGCCTATATTCGTCCTTTGTGATCTGACCTAGTTTCCATTTTTTATATGACGCCTTTTCATTTTGTAGGTCACACAAGATCTCGTGGTTAAGCCAAGGTGGTCTTTTGCCACATTTTCTATCTTTCCTAACCATCGGAATAGCTTGCTTTTGGGCCCTTAATAGCGTCCCTTTGAAAAACTGCCAACTCTCCTCAGTTGTTTTTCCCCTCAGTCTTGATTCTCATGGGACCTTACCTATCAGCTCTCTGAGCTTACCAAATTCCGCCTTCCTGAAATCCATTGTCTCTATTTTGCTGTACTCCCTTCTACTCTTCCTTAGAATTGCAAACTCTATGATTTCATGATCACTTTCACCCAAGCTTCCTTCTACTTTCAAATTCTCAACAAGTTCCTCCCTATTTGTTAAAATCAAGTCTAGAACAGCTTCCCCCCTAGTAGCTTTTTCAACTTTCTGAAATAAAAAGTTGTCTGCAATGCAGTCCAGGAACTTATTGGATAGTCTGTGCCCCGCGGTGTTATTTTCCCAACATATATCTGGATAGTTGAAGTCCCCCATCACCACCAAATCTTGGGCTTTGGATGATTTTGTTAGTTGTTTGAAAAAAGCCTTCTTCTTAATCATTGTCCCAGTTCAGAACCACACAAATTTCATCCATTTCATAAAGTGGGTTTGAACAAACATCCCTGTTGGGAAAAGATTCCTAATATTCAGCTTTAATTTTCCCTTGCTCTTTCCCATCACATTGCTCCTATTTCTATCCCCTCAGAGCTGGTCAAATAATTCATCTACTTCCTTAGCTTTATACCTTCAAATATTTGTAGAGATGTTTAATATTTCTCTTAGTTATTTGGAATATACCATTCTTATCTCTTCCTCATGAGCAATTCCTATCAGCTTCTTAGTTGTTTCTTTTATTCTTCTCTGAATTCCCCTATATTTTCTTTCTTTCTTTCTTTAGGGTCCTACCAAATTCATAGCCACGAAAAACGCATCACAGACCATGAAATCTGGTCTCCCCCATGAAATGTGGTCTTTTGTTCACCTTATTCTATATAGATTTCATGGGGGAGACCAGCGTTTCTCAAATTGGGGGTCCTGACCCAAAAGGGAGTTGCAGGGGTATTGCAAGGTTATTTTAGGGGGGCCACAATATTGCCACCTTTACTTCTGTGCTGCTTTCAGAGCTGGGAGGCTGGAGAGAGTGACGGCTGCTGACCGAGGGCTCAGCTTTGAAGGTAGCAGTGCAGAAGTAAGGATGGCAATACCATACCATGGCATCCTTACGTCTGCACCGCTGCTGGCAGTGGCTCTGCCTTCAGAGCTGGTCTCCTGTCCAGCAGCTGCCGCTCTCCAGCCACCCAGTTCTGACAGCAGTGCCGCCGCCAGCAACAGCACAGAAGTAAGAGTAACCTTGTGACCTCCCCACAACTCCTTTTTGGGTCAGGACCCCTACAATTAAAACACTGTGAAATTTCAGATTTAAATAGCTGAAATCATGACATTTACAATTTTTAAAATCCAGTCACCATGAAATTGAGCAAAATGGACCATGAATTTGGTCAGGCACTAGTCATACTGCAGTGCCCTGAATTGTATACAGTATTCTAGATGTGGTTCCACCTTCTCTGGTACATGACGTGCTTTTGAGTAAGCAGTCTGGGATCACAATGTTAGCCATTTAATTTGCTGTCCTTTATCATGGGTGTGTTATTCCATGAGAAGAGATACTTAGATAGGAATAATTGAATTTCTGATTATTAGTTTTTGTCCAGCTTAGCTTATATTTGTCTATGTTGCATCATGTTATTTTTTCCCCATATATAACTTCCCTAGGTCTCTTTGTATCATAGTTCTTTCGTGACTGGTGTTAGCAACACCCAGTCATGGTTTAAATTATTTTTGACAGAAGCTTTTCAACTAATGCCAAATGTACTGTGTATCTGATTAACTTTCTTCACTCACTCTCTGAATCAGCCTTTGTCACCCCACAGAATCCCAAATCATTACACAGTATAGGTTAAGTGAATGTAATGGTCATGACAGGTGCCAGGCTGACTGCTATAAAAACTTCAATTTTTGTTTATCTAATGAACAGGTACGGCTAGCAGCATACTTACCTCTGACTGTCATACCCATCTGCCTCAGCCCTGTATGAAAGAGGTCCATTTGTGAGGTTAAGAAGGTAAATAGGTCTCCATGATTAATTTGGTCCTTGGTCCCGTCATCTGTGGCTAGAAACAAGGTCAATTGCAATGACGGTGGTCTACTAGGATAGGTGCTAAGACACCTGCTCATTGTGCAAGCTAACAAACAGCCACTAATATTAATACCATCATTGCTGCTCTGCATCAGATTCCTTCAATGACTGAGAACTCACTCAGTAAACATTTTCTGAGTCATAGAATTCCCCCATTTTACAAATTTTTTTTATGTGTTCATTTACTGAGCATTACAGACAGCAACAATTCAGGAGCCTTTTTCCAAATTATTATTTAAACTTTGGATATGAAACTGGATTTTCAACTAAATGAAAATTCCCATGAAAAGTGCCTGTTTACCTCAAACTTCTGAAGTTTTTTCATTTAAAAAAAAATAAAAACAAACATCTTTTTCATTTGGGGGTTATCCAATCTTAGCTGAAAAATAAAGTTTGGGTTGGGACTGGATTTTGCATGCAAAGCTGAAATTTTCCACAAGGAAAAAGCCATTTTCTGTCCAGCTTTACTCACATCTGTTTAGGTACTATTTATATACCATGTTGATTGTCATAATATAAATGCACCGATAGCTGCCATGCTAACTTTCTGAAACTCATTCAGAATTACTCTGGAAGTTAAAATACTTTAAGAGATGTTCTCCCATGTAATAAAATTCATGTTTAAATTGGAGAAAGGTTTTAGTTTTGTTTTCCAAGCGAAGTTGCTTAATTTTATTCCAACTAATTAATGATTTTGGCCTAAAATCTTATTATTATAATGTAAATTTGGATAGAGGTGCTACCTACTTCCACTGCCTCTACCAGATCTCCAATTCATAATTGGATTCTTAAATTAGGCTAATATTTTGAGGTCATGTTGTAAATAAATACAAATTTGATTCAAACCAATCTGATTCCCTTTGTACCCTCTCTAAAAGTGGCAATGAAATGGTGGAAGCAAAAAGAAGATAGGACTAGTGACTTCAGCCTTAGAGAGGAAGGATGGTTCAGTTATTAGGAGGCTTAGGAGACCTGGGGGTTCACGTCCTTCTTTCACCACACACATTTCTGTGTGGCTTTGGGCAAGTCACTTAAGGTATGTCCATAGGGCATTTAAAAACCTGCAGCAGTGAGTCACAGACTTGGGCTCAAGGGGTTCGTGCTACAATGCTAAACAGCAGTGTAGACACTTGGGCTTGGAAGACCAGGGACCATGTGTGCTTCAAAGCCCAAGCTCTAGCCTGAGCTAGGATGTCTATGCTGCTATTTTTAGCAGCATAGCATGAGTCCAAGTCTGTAGACTGGGGCTCTTGGACTCTCCACAGTTTTTAAAATGCAATGTAGACGTACCTTTAATCTCTCTGTGCCTTAGTTCACTAAATGGGGATAATGGCACTTCACTACCACAAGGTGTGTTGTGAGGATAAATTAAATCAAGGATTCTGAGACGCTCAGATACTATGGTGACGGGTCATGTATGTACCAAAGCCTTTACTACCAGGCCATCTCCTATTTATTTGGATTCAGGATTTTGGTCCAGATTAAACTGTAGGAAAATGCATGTTTTTGTGAACACAGGATAAAGTCCCCAACTGTGGGAAGTCCACTGACAAACATTCAGTGATGATTTAGGCCCATGTTTCACTTTCCAGCTGTGCAGCGCAAAGGGGAGTGGTTCTGCTGTAGTTTTCTGCCTGGAGCTCTGTGGAAGGGGAAGTGGCTAAGCAGGATGCAAGCTACATTTAGCTCTGCCAAATACCTGTGCAGCATGCTGTTTCACCCAAACAGTGGCAGGTCCATTGGTGAAATCAGAGGTGAATTCATTTTTCTGTCCATGTGTTGTGAACAATTGAAGACATCTGTAGCGGGCATAATTCAGGAATAGATCACCACTGATAACTGGGCTAGTATTTTCTAAAACCAAAACTGATGTGGAAGAACCTCCCAAACCAACCATGACCCTGAAAGTCTATTAACAGTGAGATCAAATGAGTCAGGATTAGACTCAGTTGCAAGATACTTTCTGCTGAATAAAGATGAGTTTTTTGATCTCTGTAAACATAGTAATTTTGAAAGTTGTCTTTTATAAATTGATTGTATGAAGGTAACTTTATATAAAATGACACGTCTGTTTTGTATGTTTGTTTAGTTCGCTTTGTATCGCACAGAGTGGCTTATGTGTGTTTGATTCCCCAAGGCAACAATCAGTCGGATCTGTCCATGCATCACAGCACTTTATACACATGCTTTCAATGGGGTTTCGGAGCACAATTCACTTTGCATGAAATAGTGATTTGAACCTGGACCAGAGCAGTGTCTGGATGAAGGATCATATAACCTGCATACCTCCTGCAGTGGAAAATAAAATGGCAGAGAGTATACAGAACAGTATATGCCATTCGTTAGATATAACAAAAAGCAAGCAAGACCTGCTGTCCTAATCCAGGAAGCATAGGATACAAAAGAGGTGAAAAGAGGGCCACAGAAAGCAATGTGAGAAGGCACTGGGGCCTGCAGTGACAGTGCTCAGTTATAAACCTCTACTAGTGTTGTTGTTTAATAGGATGCAGTTGTGTCTGTAATAGTGCTATCTTGTGTGCCATTGGAATGAGAAGTGACAACCATGAGCAGCTTCTAAGGAATCAGGTCTTCCAGCCTCCCAGCAGGGAGGGGGATATCAGCAGGAGGCACAGGGAGTGGGGGAAGGGGAAGGGGCATCCCTATGCTGAGCAATGCCTAGGACTGAGGAAAGAAGAGGGCAATCTCACAGCTGAGCAGCTGTGGTTGTGTTAAGGGAGGAGGAGAGCGCTCCAAATAAATGATTTTTTGGTTTACAGGCAGTACTTCAATCCCCCTCGCCCCAGAATGTTTTTAGGTTATTTTTTTATGCAAATAATTCAGTGAATTTGCAAAATGTTTGTTTTGATCCAAATCTGCATTTTATTTTTTTTGTCCACTGTTGGGGAGCGGAACGGCCAGAAGATTTCACCCAGCTCTCAAAAGGAGGAGACTGTAGTGGTCTCTCATTCTGACAGTACAACTAGTCTTAAACTCAGAATTTAGCATCTGAAGAGTCTATCAGTGTCTTACCCGGTATAGACATTGAGATGGATTCCATCTGCCAGAAGTGGCTGAATTGTAGTGAGACTGCACGGACGTAGTTTAGGAAGCAGGTTGGAATTCTTTGTGATGAAAGACATTGAATATGTGATTTTTTTGTTATATTGTATATGTTCTTCATGTCATTGATAATGAAAAAAATGGGGGATATCCTAGAACTATCATGGCCTTCTCGCCACATTAATTTTCCGAAACTTTATTTTAGTTCTTCTAGTATTTCTACTGCTTCCAAAATAAACTTTTCCCCCCTTTGTTCATGCTTAGGTGCTTCATAATATTCTTCTGCATCCCTGTCTCTGTGTGCAACAGTATTAAATGGAATGGATTGGTACATTGTTCCTTTTTATTTACTGTTTATTGCAGAAGGAAGTTTACCGACGCGGATCCCTGCCAGTTAACAGATGTTAAAATACAAATGTCATTGTTTACACTAGGGTTCTAACAGGTGTTGACTAACCTTTTTTCTCTACTGTGAACACAGCCTAAAACTTCCCTTCCTCATTACCAGAGTCGGTGTATCACGGGGTAATATCACATTAGTTCTGCTTCTCATGAGGACAAGACATTTAAACCAGGTCTACACTGGAACTGGACGGTGTAATTTCCAGCGTGGGTAGACATACACAGGCTATGTGAGCAGTGTGTTAAAAATAGCAGCATAGCTGTAGAGCTGGGATGACAGGACAGACTAGCCACTTGAGTATGTAACTAGCGTCTTGAGTGGGATTTTACCCAGGACAGTTAGCCCATCCTACTGCCCTGCCTCTGTTCCCACACTGTACTATTAGCATGCTAGCTTGATCAAAGCTAGCACATGCATGTCTACCTGAGTGATATTACGTCTTCAGCTTCAGTGTATATACCCTTAGTTGTTTCTGTGCGTTAGGGGCCCAGGGATTCATTAATTTTAGTTCAAGAGATGCCTAATAAAAAGCTTTAGGAGCTCCTTTGATTAAAAAATAAATGTAAACACCATGCTAAGAACAATAATAAATCCAGCAGGCTCCCTTCAGCTCCAGAACTGGATATCTCTAACAAGTAAATAAAAATTGAAGCTCTAAAATGGCTTCCTCCCTGGAAAGCTTTCATCACCTCCTGAAAAGCCTGAAACTAGGAAGGCATGGCCTAAAAGGGGCACAGATTCAGGTTATTTCAGACCAAAGGAGAGTGAATTACAAGACTCGAGGACCCTTCATGACAACTTTAGCAGAAGGTCCTTGCTCCCTGCCAAACTGAGAAGCCCAGATCTATTCCCCTATGGTACTCTTTATTTGTATAACTGGAATATATAGTCTTTTATGGCCCCCATTACCATTGTATGGAAGCACATCACAATCTTTAATGTATTAACCTCACAATACCCCAGTGAGGTAGGGCAGTGAGATTAACCCATTACAAATGGTGTATGGAGGCACAGAATCCAAGTTACTTGTCTTTTTAAGTCTATGGCAGAGCAAGCTACTGAACCTGCATCTTCCGAATCTAAGGCTAGCACCCTACCTTGTCATGACAATCGCTGGTCATCTCCCAGTGGCCAAGAAGGTCCAATTTCCACTACCTCTACTTCACAATGCGAGAAAGTTAGTTGGTATCCATCCCTCAGGATTGGGGATTGTGGTTCTTGTCCTTCTGAGCCATTTTATTTCATCCATTACTGGATTAATCCATTTAATTCATGACTGTTGCCACTAATGAAGCTAACCTGAGTTAGTAATCATGGAAAACGAGGGTTTCAGGTGGGTTTTCTGGAATTCCCAGGCACTTTTTTTTTCTTCCTTTTTTTTTTTTGGTTTCATCCATTGCCCTCAGTAAATCACTTTTGCTAGAGAGAACTGGTCATTATTTAAGTTGCTACACCACCTAGTGGTAGAAAAAAATGCAGCCCGAGGTTATCATACAGGCAGCTAGAGAGTGAAAATTAAATACAAAACTTCTGATTTCATGTAGAACACTGAACAGTAGAGGAGAATTCTGATACAGAAACAGTACCTATTATTTTTGCATGCGGTTGTGACTCAAGGTATCTCAGTGATACTCAAGAAAATAAAAATCAGCACATCTGGCTTTCTTATTGGGACCTAGATCAATCCGAGTTCACACATCATGTGATGCTGAGCTTACTGTACCTATCCTGAAGGTCTGGTAAGAATATAACCCTTCCAAATGAGAAGTGTGTGAAATTTACCCCTACAAGAAATCTTGTTGATGTACCTGGGAAATAAAAACCACAAGCCTACATTAAAGTATATAGGGCCTGATTCTTCTACCCTTGTGCATTTTGACTAGTATCCACAAGTAGCACCTATGATATCACTCCTGCATGGAGCAGCAGAATTGAGCCTAGAGTTAATAAATATTTTTATTAGAGTTGAAACAAATTCACTCCTACATTTACTAAATAGTGTTAATAGGAAAAGCTAAATTTACTAGTAATGTGACAAGTCCAGGCTTCTCAGTTTGAGTACTTTTATTTTAGCTTTTCTCCTGCTCTTCTATCTTATGTCTCTGCTGTTAGTGAATACACTTGCTGAATGGATGACAACAGAACACACATCTCAATCCTTACTTTTTTGGAGTATAATTCAGAAGCACCTGGCACTTCATGAGGTCTTAGGTGGGTTGATTGTTGGGCTTTCCACACTCTGCCTATTTAATGGTTTCAAATATTTGAACACTGCTCTGGCTTTTTCAAAATACTTCCCCCATACCCACAGTGATTTCAATGCAAGCAGAGGCAGGTCTTTCACGATGCCTCCCATACAGAAAAATGCACATGGAGCAAAAGAGCTAAGAATGTATAATGTAGCGAGGGGTACTTTTTTGTTTTATCTCCCCCTTTGTATTTTGCTAACACCCTTATCCAGGTAATGGTGTTCTTCACATGGCAGAACACAGATGAATCATTTCACAACGCTTCCCTAGTCACACTAGGCAGTTCTGTAGTGAAGAATCTGCAAAGCAAAAGCAATGTATACATGAAAACAGCATTTCTCTTCTAACATCATACGGTGAAATATTTCCTTCAAAAACCAAAAGTGAATTTGACTCCTGAAGGGAGCTGGCTTAACAACCTAAAGATAGAGTTCTCCAGATTATCCACACAAAAGAGAGAGAGCATGGAAAGTGGCAGTGCATGCTTCTCCATGCAACCCTGCCAATATGCCTCTGATCTGCTCTGGAGGGATCACCGACAGGGGGCAAATCTCAGGCTATGTCTACACTGAGATAGTGGTGTGATTCCTCTGCTCAAGTACACATAGTAGCGCTAACCCTCATTGAGTTAGCGCACACATAAATATCAGTGTAACCACACTAGCATTGCTGAGTATGTACACACTTGGAACTGGTGGCTATGTACTTGGCACAGCTAAGCTGTGCTTCCGCTGCCATGACTACACCGTTTATACTTTCAGAACTTGCTGAGAGCTACTATGAGTATGTATATGCAAGCAGGGGAATCACACCCTTAGCTCCTAGGGTAGACATAGCCTCAGTTCTAGTGGCCATTCGTTTCTTGTTATCGCTGATTATCTTTCCCCTGGAAAGGTGGTTCTTTCCCACCAGTGAAAAAGTTATCAAAACATTTAGCCAAACCAGCTGTTTGGCTGAACTTGGCTAGAGAGGGTTTATAACTATAATATAGTGTCCTAGGTGATGAATTCAGGTGACTTGGAAAGACGACTGTAAATTTATGAAGTGATTCAGGTTACTTACACCTTGCTGGATGATTTTGTTACATTTACACACTTTGCTGCATGGATTACACTGTTTCCATATTTGATTCCCTTGGATAAACCACTCTGGACTCTGTTCCATGCGTGATTAGTTCTATGATTGGTGCTGGTGACCTGGGGCATATTAGAAGGATGTTCTAGGGAAGACTGAGAGCCTGGGCCATGCCAGTGCTGACTGTTACCTGAAATTGGGCCAGCCAGTAAGCTTAGGGAGGACTAGTGACCCTCCAGAGTTTGGCAGAAAGCAGCATGTTTATTATAACGATAGCTACGCTCAAAAGGGGTGTGTGGTTACACTCACATACTCATGCTCCAAGGACAGGCATGGCACTGGAGATGTCAGGATTCTTCAAGGTAAGTGTCCCACAGCGCAGCGATGGATGGTGCGATGAAGCTAAGTCTTCCTGAGGCACAATGGAATGCAACGTGGTGAACCACTGGCCAGGCAGTCCAGGCAAAGGGCCTTCAAAGGAGATACAATCTTGGGAGTGCACTCCCGAGCACATGGACCCTTCCCTTTTAAGGACCTGCTCTTCATGGCCTGCTACTAGAGATGACTTGGCTGTGTCTGGTTGGTCACACTCCACCTCGGGCAGTGTCCATGCAGTGTCCATGCACTGGGTATGTGAGCGCTACCTAATTAGAGTCCCAGACACCTTGTCTACCTGGGAGCTTTTCTGATCTTCCAGCTGTTTAAGCAGCCCATTCATCCTACAAGCATTCCAGGAGGGAGGGGGAGGGGGAAAGCCATTTCACAGGTATTCAAAGAGGGAGAGGAGTTAAAAGGCGGTGGGGGGGGGAAGTGTAACAGACTTTTTGAACATACAGGTTATACAGAGCATATAGATCACTGCTGCTCCTACAACACTGACGTGAATGGTTTTGTCCAGGGCTGTCAGGCGATTCAAAAAATTAATTGTGATTAATCACACGATTAAAAACATTAATAGAATACCATTTATTTAAATAATTGTGGATGTTTTCTACATTTTCAAATATATTGATTTAAATTACAACACTGCTTAAATTACAAAAAGTATACAGTGCTCATTTTATATTTATTTTTTATTACAAGTATTCACACTGTCAAAAAAAACAAAAGAAATAGTATTTTTCAGTTCACCTAATACAAGTACTGTAGTGCAATCTCTTTATCATGAAAGTTGAACTTACAAATGTAGAATTAGGTACCAAAAATGCATTCAAAAACAAAACAATATAAAATTTTAGAGCTTGCATATTCACTCAGTCCTACTTCTTATTCAGCCAGTTGCTAAGACAAACAAGTTTGTTTACATTTGCAGGAGATAATGCTGCCCTCTTCTTGTTTATAGTGTCACCTGAAAGTGAGAACGGGAGTTCACATGGCACTGATGTAGCCAGCAGTGCAAGATATTTATGTGCCAGATGCACTAAAGATTCATATGTCCCTTCATGCTTCAACCACCATTCCAGGGGACATGCAGCCATGTTGATGATGGGTTCTGCTCAATAACAGTCCAAAGCAGTATAGACCGACACGGTCTTTTTCATCATCTGAGTCAGATCCCATGAGCAGAAGGTTGATTTTCTTTTTGAGTGGTTCGGATTCGGTAGTTTCTGCATCAGAGTGCTTGTTTAAGACTTCTGAAGCATGCTCCACACCCCATCCTGATCAGATTTTGGAAGGCACTTCAGACTCTTAAACCTTGGGTTAGTTAGAAATCTCACATTGGTATCTTCTTTGTGTTTTGTGAACTCTACAGTGAAAGTGTTCTTAAAACAAATGTGTGCTGGGTTATCATCCGAGACTGCTATAACAGGAAATATATGGCAGACTGCAGGTAAAACAGAACAGGGGACATGCAATTCTCCCCCAAGGAGTTCAGTCACAAATTTAATTAATTCTTTTTTTAAACAAGCATCATCAGCACGGAAGCATGTCTTCTGGAATGGTAGCCGAAGCATGAAGGTCCATACAATTGTTTAGCATATCTGGCATGTAAATACCTTGCAATGCCAGCTACAAAAGTGCCATGCAAATACCTGTTCTCACTTTCTGGTGACATTGTAAAGAAGAAGAGAGCAGCATTATCTCCTGTAAATGTAAACAAACTTGTTTGTCTTAGCCAGGCCTGCACAACATACAGCCAGAGGGCCGCATGCAGCCTGCGGAGCCCCACTGTGCGGCCCGCGAGGGGATTCTAAATCCCCCGCACACGGTGCTCTGCGGGCAGCCCAGAGCCCTTTGAATCCCGGCCGCGACCAGGAAGCAAAGAGCTCTGGGCTACTGGCAGCTGCGAGGAGCCCTGAACCCTTTAAATCCCAGCCGCGGCCGGGATTCAAAGGGCTCTGGGCTGCTCGCAGCGGTGGGGAGAGCAGAGCCCTTTAAATCTCAGCCACCGCCAGGAGTCAGAGGGCTCTGGGTTGCCCGCAGCTGCAGGGAGCCCAGAGCACTTTACATCCCAGCTGCAGCCAGGAATCAAAAGGCTCTGGGCTCCCCGCAAAGGAAGCAAAGAGCTCTGGGCTGCCCGCAGCGGTGGGGAGCCCAGAGCCCTTTAAATCTCAGCCGCGGCCGGGAGTCAGAGGGCTCTGGGTTGCCTGCGGCTGCGGGCTGCCCAGAGCCCTTTGAATCCTGGCCAGCGGCCGCTGTTTGCTCCCTCCCTGGACCCCTGCCCCAACTGCCCCCCATGATCCCCACCTCCTATCTAACACCACTGGTCCTTATCCCCTGATACTCCTCTCCCGGGACTCCTGCCCCTAACTGCCCCCCAGAACCCTACCCCCTATCTAAATGCTGCTGCTCCTTGTCCCCCGATTGCCCCCTCCCAAGATCCTTGCCCCAACTGCCCCTTGGAACCCCAGCCCCTATCTAAGCCTCCCTTCTCCTTGTCCCCAACTGCCCCCTCCTGAGACCCCCCCAACTTTCCCCCAGGACCCCACCCCCTACCTGTCCCCTGATAAACCCCTGGGACTCCCATGCCTATCCAACTGCTGCTTGTCCCCTGACTGCCCCCCTGAACCTCTGCCTCATCCAACCCCCCCTGCTCCCTGTCCCTTGACTGCCCCCCAGAACCCCTTACCCCTTCTCCAACCCTCAGCCCCCTTACCGTGCCACTCAGACCAGTGTGTCTGGCTCCACGCAGTTCCAGACACGTTGCTGCCATGCTCCCCTGTGGAGCCCACAGCCTACCCCCCACCCCCAGCACCTGCCTTCCAGATTTGAACACCTCAAAATTCAGGAGTGCTCAAGCTCAGTTTGGGCAGCTGTTACTTCATTTCTCCCAAATCAAATATCCTGATCCACTGCAACTTGCTGTAGAAAAAGTGGGATAAAACTGAGCAAGAAATGCTTATTAGGACTGGAATTGCTATTTTCAACAGCCATTGCCTTTTTGTTTGTTTAAAAGGAAGACAGCAATATTGCATTGGCAAATTCCCCATAGAAAGAAAGAGTGGAACAAAAGAATAATAAAGGCACCTCAACTTTTCCTCATTTATGTAGGACAGTCTTAGAATATGCATCCAGATACCCTTCAATCACACAAGCTGAAAATTGTTCCACTTTACTGCAGCTCTGTAACCATATGGGAATCAATTCTGTCTGTGTTTTGTGTACATCCAAAATTCCTGCTGAATGACCCACCCTGCGAGCGTTACCAGTGACCCAGGGCTGGGGAGGCAGGAGGTGTGTGGGGGGAGGCACTGGTGGGGGGGAGTCCAGGGCTGGGGCAGCAATGGGGTGGGGGGAGGGTACTGGTGGAGAGGAAAGGGGGAAGCCCAGCGCTGGGGCGGCAGGGAGTGTGGGCTGGTGGAGGGAGAGCCCAGGACTGGGGTAGCAGGAGGGTACAGGGGGAAGCCCAGGGCTGGGACAGGGGGCAGCCAAATTTTTTTTTGCTTGGGGAAGCAAAAAACCTAGAGCCAGCCCTGCCGGGTTCCCCCAGCAGCCGGAGCCCCAGGCCCTTTAATTTGACCCTGAGGGCTCCCAGCCACCTCTTCAGCTGGAAGCCCCGGTTGATTTAAAATAAAGTATCACCTCCCCACCCCCAACCTTCCTTTTTGGCCCATAGCTGTTTTGGTGGGGCGGCGCTGGGGAAGAAGGGTTTGTTTCTGCAGGGCCGGGTGGCCCTGGGGCGGGGTGTTTCTGTGGGGCTGGGAGGTTTCGGCCCTTAGCTGTTTTCTTTGGAGTAATGTGGCCCTCGCTGCTTTACGAGTTGTGCAGACCTGGTCTTAGCGATTGGCTGAACAAGAAGTAGGACTGAGTGGACTTGTAGACTCTGAAGTTTTACATTGTTTTGTTTTTGAGTGCAGTTATATAACAAAAAAATCTACATTTGTAAGTTGCACTTTCATGACAAAGAGATGGCACTACAGTACTTGTACGAAGTGAATTGAAAAATACTATTTCTTTTGTTTATCATTTTTACAGTGCAAATATTTGTAATAAATATACACTTTGATTTCAATTGCAACACAGAATACAATATATATGAAAATGTAGAAAAACATCCAAAATATTTAATGAATTTCAATTGGTATTCTATTGTTTAACAGTGTAATTACTACTGTGATTAATTGAGATTAATATTTTAAATTGCCATTAATTTTTTTGAGTTAATTGTGTGAATTAACTGTGATTTAATCGACAGCCCTAGTTTTGTCACATAGGTTATCCCCATTGTAATACCAATAATTGATGATAAAAGGATGTTACAACAATATCACTAGGTGAAAATACCACAGTTAGGTACTAGTTCTATACCCTGTCCAGAGATTTCTAATTAATATTTTCTCCATTAATGTGCTGAAATGTTATTCATATCTTAGATTTCTATTGGATTTTCACAGGATCCAGATGCTTTACTATTCTTTATGTACTTACAGCAATAGTGAAATGTAGTCACCTCTGAGCTAGAGGGAGGGAACCAGCTGATGAGCAGGTCACAGCTCAATAGCGTGGGAAACAGGTGGGGAAATGCTGGCCAACAGAATGGAGTAGGGATTTGCTCTACTACAAAAGAAGCTTCACATACAGAACTCCACCGTAATTTTTAATCCCAAGATAGGTCAACCTAGCTTTTTGTCAGTGAAGCTCTTCATAGCAAGTTAAAAACTAGACTGTAGATTGTAAATCTAGCTGCAATAACTTTAAAGGAAAGACCCTGGAGAAGAAAAAATGGCTAAGACAGAAGTTAGGGGGTTAAAAATACAAGATCCATGTGAGGTCTTGGTAGTTTACATCCAATCTACTTTGCCATGTTTGGAACCTTAACAGCCATGGAGGGAAAATTCTTCTGGCAGAAATAAACAGAGGTTTCTGCTCCAGATAAAAATCTGACTAGGCTGATCATGAAGATGGCAATACTATCTCCGAATCTGAATTAGAAAAAGGCTAAAGGTGCCCAACACTTCCTCTGGAAAACTGCATTAAAAAAAACCAGGATGCTAGATAGCTTTCCTGTGTGTGTAAATTCAGCATTAACAAAGACACATTATATCTGGGGTCATGGCATTTATCTCACTGTTTAGTCTGACTAATGAAACGAGTTTGCTTTAGTGTTCTTGCATCAATATGCTATACTGGAGAGTAGCTTCCCTTGCTTTGTTTTATAGTCACTTCTTGGATTCAGTTTTGTTCTCTGAATCAGTTTTCCTTTTGTTCCCTCTTTTTGCATGGTATTTCCATTCGCTCTTGTTGCATTGAAGATAGCCATACAAGAGCTACTATAATTTGTCCTCAGGTTTGCTAACTACATTTGAATGCTAACCTATCATGAGGGTTCACTAATGGATTTTTCTTGTTAAAAATGTGTAAAGAGCTCAGTCAGATTTTTCTCTTTCCCCAGGGACTGATGTAGCTTTGATAAAATTTACTGTGTGGTAGCTTACTAACTTGCACCTTGTGTTAATTCTTTCTGAGGTTCTGCAATCATCAGTCTTTCTGTAATGGGGAGTACGCCTCACACTGGCCCTGCCAGAACTGAATTAGGCCAGGTGGGCCCAATCAGCTAATTAGGCTGCAAATAGGGGAGCAAATAGGCTGAAGGCAGCTAATTAAAGAGAAGCTCACCTGTAAGAGACAGGTGGAGCTTCTACTAAAGACAGGAAATTAGAAGCAGAGGAGGCTGTAGGGAAGGACTCTGCAGTCATTGTGGAGTTGCTAAAAGTTATTCGGTGGGAGTGAAGGGCCTGGCAAGCCCAGAGGAGGTATGGAAGTGTCTCAGAGAAAAGCAGCAAGGTGCAGAGAACAGACCTTGGATACTGTATAGAGGGTTTCTGAGCTGGAATCAGCAGTAGATGGTGAGCCTAGGTTTCCCTGCCAGTCAGTCACTGCAGGAATGGCACGATGAAGCAGAAGACTGTCTGAGACTGCTAAAGAGCAGGAACTTTGATATGTTCACTCTCTCCCCTGAAGGGGAACCACTATAGTGATGGAACCAGAGGGCTGAGTCATGAAGAGGACAGCTGCAGCTCCTGAGGGTGAGAGAAGGACTGCAGAAGAGAAACTGATGGGGCATAACTGCTACAAGGGGCATCTGCCTGACAAGCTAATCCCCAGAACTGCTAGGAGGCAGCACCATCCAGCACTGAGTGGAGTAACCTGTCACACTTTCCCCACATACTAAAATGCAGCTTTATAGACCCCCTTTATTATAAGGGTCAGTTAGATTTTATTCTTTCCTGTGTGTCACAGATATGAAAGAGAAATCTAACTGATCAGATCACATCAGTAAATCTTAAAATAAAGGCTATCTGTAATAGCCTAGCCAGTGTGGTGGTGGTTGGACAAGAGCATGATGACTAATGCAGTTCAGGGTCTTACAATGCATGCATGCATACATACAATAGTAAGTGATTGCTTCCTGATCCCCTTCTGGTGGTCATTCGGACTTCAAAGCATTGCTTGTTTGAGGTTTTTATGCAGCCTGAATTCTCTCTGCCTTTTGAGAATTTCTAATAGCTATTGTTTCCTATTTTAGTAGAGAATTGGAGGGGTAGCCATGTTAGTCTGGATCTGTTAAGGTGCAACAGGACTCTGTTGCTTTTTCAGAGTAACAGATGTATTGGAGCATAAGTTTTCATGGGTGAATACCTACTTTGTCAGACACATGTGCATGTCAAAGTAGGTATTCACCCACAAAAGCTTATGCTCCCATACATCTGTTAGTCTTTTAGTAGAGACTCTTAACTTGTTTCCACTAATTACTAGCAACTGACTTCATATTGGGAAAGTTCAACTCCTAACAAACGCAAAGGGATTTAGCACAGCTCTGTTTGTAATGCTCCTATTTTCTTGCTTTGTGGTGAATTTCATTACCAGTACTCTTGCATTTTCTAGAGCTCTTCTCACAAGAGAACTAGTGAAGATGTTAAATAGTATCCTGTAAATGAATTATCTGCATAATGTCTCTGGTGTGTGTTTGCAGAATTTTTGGTAGACTCCCAGCTGTATAGGTGGCTGGATGTTGGTCTATTACTTCAAATAATATATTCAGTTAGGGTGGGGATTTCAGAGGCATCCAAAAGAGGTAGGCACCCACATCTCATTGAAATTAGCAGGTTTTAGATACCAAAATCCCAGCCTTAACTTTCTTCTGCTAGTCAATCAACCCTACTGTTGGTGTAATATTATGGAATTGATAATGAAATCTTTAAACAAATGAAGAGTTAGCAAACATGTTAGCATCCCATTAGTCTCCAATTGCCATTCTGAGTCTTGAGTCCTGCCTTGTAGCTCTTTCATTTTCAGAGTTAAAACACATGCTTTTGCAGCTCCTACTGTTGATAGTGAGATCCCAAGGCAACACCATCTTTTTATTCAGGGGCTATTTTCTCATAGGTGAAGCATGAGGTAATTAAATATAGCTGATAGTTACCTGACATTTCTGCAGTTAAACTTCTTTTGTTTCAGGATTAAAAACAAATCCTGGAGCAAGTTTAATGAGTCTTCAATGATTTCTTTGTCAGAAACTAATTTATAATACTTGCACAATGAAAACTAGTTTACTGTTAAGAAAATGCTAGTCTTATCAATTCTCCTAACTTCAATGATGATCTGATGGCTGTGGTGATCAATCATGGTGTCCCTTTTCCAGTTCTGTACAGGGAGATGACCATATTTATAAACATCAGAGAATGTTTGGCCTAGTAACATTTAATTTTTATTCCATAACCTGGGAATACAAGCTCACTCAGACATTTGTCTCCATAGCATTTAAAAGCTGAAGGGAAGTTTCAGCTCATCATTCTGTAAAATTCAGATAAGATGCCTTTCTGTATGCCAAGTAAAGGCACGGAGACTTCCCTTAGTGTGGGAGTGCAGTGAGGTATAAATCAAAGCAATGTACATAACCGTGCCCTCATTGCAATGCCATGTGAAAGATAATGAAAACTCTCTATGCTAGTGGAGACACTGCAGATGCTGGAGTCTGTAGAAACCAGAAGTACAAGTGATGCAATCTTTAGGAGACACCCTAGAGCATGTGAAACATACTCAGCTACACTTTGAACAGCAGCATTCAAGTTCAATGCTATTTACCTCTTTACCTCAGTTATGTTCCAGGAGGGTATCCTTTTAGACAGGTATTATCTACAAGATAGTGACAATTAAATCAACTTAACATGCTAAACAGCTTTATTAGAAATGTTCCATCTTGGAAATTCTCATTGCTAATGTTTTCCCATAAGATAGTAGGACAAGCTGAGTCCTGAATTATTGTATTCATCTCATTGGAAACTTTTTTTAATCAGAAGTATTATTTTCCAAAGAGCATGGTTAAATATTGGGAAAACATTTGCAAGTAACTTGAGTTGAAACCATATGCAGCACTGAGAAGACACAATTCCAAATGCATTGGCTATACCCAGATCCCACCACAGAGCAAAAAACAATGTTACATTATGGCACGACCTAATATGATACAGGGAGACTAAAATGTACTTTGGAAGTGTACTGTTGGTGTTTAATTTATGATGACCTTAAATCCTGAGGTTTTAACCAAAAATAACCTTAATAGCTTTTCCAGAGTGAAGGTGGAAGGGCAAACTCTACCTGCAGATACGTGGCCAAATCTCACTGACTTCAAAACATGGAGAGCACAAATTGTGCTACAAGATTTGGTGCTGTGAGGTCTCCTTGCATAGTGTGCTTTCTTTCAGAATTGGTCCAATTTCTTGCCAAAGAACATGGCATAACTAGAATGCTCTTGAGATGGCATAGGATCTTGCTTTTAACACAGTAATGGAATAGAAACAGCCAGGCCAATCTGAGTTCTGGGCAAATAGCATTGAATGGTAAATGACCATGTCACTGTTTTAGGAGGTATCAATCTAGTAATTCTGGTCACGCTGGAGACTCAGAAATAACACTGTTAAGCACTCAAAGGCCTTCAGATTCGAATGACAGTTCAGTAGCATTCTGTACTATTTAAAGTGGCGGGGCGGGGCAGCGTGGGGGAATCTACCATAGCTGTGGCTTCAGAAAGCAAATGTACATGGTTTTTTAGTCTACTTTGTACTTCTATACCACTTTGCTGGGTGGTTTAGCGAGATCTTGATCTCTCTAAGCACCACAGAGCTAGACACCAAAACAAAATTGAGTGCTGATTGTGACTTCTAAAGCCTCATGGCATGGGCCCTGTCTCCTTTCATGATCCATTACAAAAGCAGTCAGCTGAGGTGCTGTAGCCTGAAACCCCTTTGATATAGGAGGGAGTTACTGGAAGGCGTTTGCAATTATGGCACCTGAACTCAGGAATTCTTCCCCTCCTTTAGTCCAAAATAGTCTCAAATCTTGTGCTCTGAAGTTCAAATGGCAAAGCTCATCTCTCCCTGAGGAAAAGGAGGGATGCGCTGAGAGGAGAGATCAGAGTTCTGAGGGCTGGATTTTGGGACTTAAAAGAACCACCACAAAAGCTATTCTAAGGCTTTGAGTTTTGTTTTGTTAGAATGAGTGCTATGTATTTTGAATATGAGACACAGGCACTTATAGCCCTGGAGAGGCAACGAGTGGCTTCACTTGCAAAAATCCAAAAAATATATATAGAATATGCCGTTAGTTTATGTAAGTTTTTTTTTTTTTTGGGGGGGGGGGGGGGTTACACTTCTGAAAAACACCAGATTGATGGCCCTGGAAACCAAAGCCCTTTATATATCCAGCCCCCCTCCCCCACCCCCAAAATACTTCATGGACAGAGCTAATACAAACTCATACCACTATGGAAAAATTGCTGCGTATGACTCTGGGCCTGATTCTCCCCTGCTTGGCATCTTGGGTGTCCACTTATAGGGGCAGAGCAGGTGGAAAATGCTTCCAAAAGAGAACTGGAACACTTTATGCTCACTTTGCACAAATAAATGACTATGTACAAGGCATTGGAGATTAAGTCCATGGAGTCTGGCTGTCCACAGAATTATTCTGCACATGCCTTTGTGGGGGGAGTCCAAGGTTATCCTGTGAACGCAGTCCTAGTCCCTAGTTCTCAAGTCAGCTGCAGAGCATGCCAGCTTCTCCATCTGAATCTCTGGCCCCAAGTCCCCGTGCTGGGAGCACTGCTACACTACTAGTTAGGCTGCTGCTGTTCCCCCTGCTCTGTGTGCACATGCCTCCCTCTTCTGTTGGGGAGGGGCGGGGGTGTTTGATGCTTCAGAATAAAAGTGGATTCTGTGAGCAGGATTAGTTTGTGCTGAGTTTTCCACCAGCAATTTCCTAATTTTCAAAGGAGCATGCCCCCTAGAGGTATTGCTTCCTCTCCTCCCCTCCTGCTCCCCCTTCTGACCCATTTGGTTAATAGCTATTCTCCATTCCTTTGTTCCATTCCATGCAGCAAAGGATCCCAGGGCCTTTCATTTAGAACTTTTTCCTTTTAGAATTTCAGGTTTTGAAGTCCTAAGAAAGGGCTCTTAGCTTGAACTTTACCCAACAGCTCAGCATGAGTTTGAGGTGAGCAGTGGGTATTGTGTTCCAGCCCTCATCCCCAAATAACCTGCACTGTGTCCTACGTCTGTTGGTGGACAGAGTGCTGTATCATACCATGACACACAGCTATTGAATTTGCATGCCTTCTACTGTCATAACATGATTCGAGAGCTACCAGTACTAGTGGAAGATTGTGGGGGGGGAGCCTCATCTAAACTATTTTTTCCTCTGTGGGGAGCAGAGTGAGATTGCCGTACTTGACTGAATTTCTTTTGTCTAACCTCTAGAGAAACTATAAAATGATAAAGCTTGCTATCACAATTATACAAAAGCTGTTAGTGAGAGACAGTGTGGGCTTTCCCAACTTGTCCTAATTCATCTTAAATGCATAAGACAAGGGAAAGGAACATTTACTAAAACTGCAAGACTTCAGCTCCTCAGCTCAAACGGAGGAGAGATTAAAATGAAATAGACATGTTATCAAATTGGTATGCATGACTGGATTTAACAGTCCACATTAGGAAGACCTGAAGTATTTTTAGCTGTTGATGTCAGAAAGGTGGCTTGAAGATGAGATGAAAGGGAAGATTATAATACAAAAGAAAGTAAACAAGCAATATATCTGCTTAATTGCAACCTACTTGTATATTAACTGCTGTTAGAGCAATCAAACTCTCTGTTTCAGATTCACGTTTTGAAGCCGACTGAAATATAGAACATGGAAGTGTTCATTGATCACTTCAGAGTAGTTTAGATCTTGTAACATACCTGTTAGGCCAATGACTTAAGGCCTGAGAAAATCTTAATAGGAGTGATATGGGTATTGTTTATGCAATAAGTTGTTAGAAGGCTACTGCTGAGATTGGTACAATCATAATTTGACTAATGCTTTGTGATCAAAGTTAAACATTAGGCCACCCTCTGTGTGTGTGTGTGGTTTTTAAGCAACTCTGGAACAATAAACCAGTGTGCTTGAGCTGACTGGGGGAAAAGCAGTGTGTAAGAGGGAATATGCTCTCAAGCTCTACCCCTTGTGGCATGATGTGACCCTGCCAGCATTTCCCTTCTGACTTTTTTGTGTGTGTGGGGGGGGGCAACTTAAAGATTACACACAGGGCAAAAGGACGCTGAAAGGGTTCTACTTTGAATCCAAATAAACTTGAAATCAAGTTTCTTTCCCCTTGGCTTTAGGGGGTTGCATAACCTTTCTCCCTGGGGCCTGTTTTCCCCACTCCTAGACTCCCTGGCCTGTAATCTCTAGAACTCTCCCTTCAGAGTTTCATTGTCTGAGCACCTCCCTACAACTAAACCCTCTTATGATGCCCAGGTGCTCATAAGTTAACTGACTTGCTGAGCTTCATCTCTTTAAATTAGCTCCTGACAGGTAGCCTAGGTGTCAGCTGTCCTTAAAGGGACCAACAACTTTGTGACATGGACAGGGAATTTGAGAAAATAAAATTGAAAGGTTTCCTGTGGTTTTCTATTTCAACTTTTCAAAACTGTAACCAGCTCTACAGGTGCTTAAAATGGAAGGGAGGTTTGCAAACCTTTCATCAAAAAAATTCCCAACTTTTGAAAAATGATTTAGTGTTAAGAAGCATATCGGACAGGGAGCAGTTTGCTTTTAAGGTTCTGAAAAGTTGTTAGAAGCAGTAGCTTGTTTTCTGTATTAAACACATGGATGGTGTTGTCTTAAGCATCTTTTAGGATCTGCTTCACAACCAGAATACTAAATTCTAATATGAAACTTCAAGTAGAAATATACTTGATAGATATGGCAATTTCCTCATATCTTTGGGAGATCTTGCTGTATTAAATTTAAGCATCATTGTGGGCCAGGGATTGTATGTAAAATCCATATGGGTGTGTCACCCCTCTCCCTACAGTCCCCTCACTCTTTGTTTCTGAAATGAAGTATAAAAACACCACATAGGGCCCAAAGGGGTTAGAAGGCAATACAGAGCCCGATTAGTGCCACCCTCCAGTCCTGTCACTCCCATTCCAGCTGGAGGAGTGGGTTAAAATGAGCTCAGAACTGCAGGCAAGGGATGGTGGTCAGGCTGCAGGAAGCCAGACAGAAGGTTGAGTTTTTGAGAGGGAAGCACAGAGTAGGGAAGCCCTACAGTTATCACTGATAACTGGAGAAATTCTGCGAACAGTTATTGTCTCTGTTCAGAAACAGGAGATCCTGTCAGCCCTGCGTTTTGGACATTTTTGTTAAGCTATTGACTGCTTGGACAATAGGGGGCCACACCTTCAATTGAAGGAGCAAATAGATAGGAAGTAGCACAGGGCAGCAGACTTCAACTCTCTGCAGGGAGGACTTGCCAATCTTATTTCCTACAGGGCCCTGGGCTGGACTAGGTGGAGAGGGAGGGCCTGGGTTCCCTTACCATGCTTGCTTAAGGGCAAAGGCCCAGATGTGGGTGGAGGCCAAACCACTTCAGGCTTAAGATTAGAAACCAGGCACCTACTTCCCCCCCACCCCCTTGCCACCTCCCGGCACATGGATAAGGTGCTGGAGGTCAGATGTGCTAACCATTTAGCCCCCTGGACCTCCACATGCCCTATCAAAGGAGTGACTAGGCAAAATCACTCAGGCTGCAACACCTCTGGAGGCGTACCGCCACCTGGAAAGGCTTACATATACTGATTCAGTCTGGATTCTCCAGAGACCAACAGACAAAAAGGGCTTTTGGGTAAATAGCCTGAGTTTAAACTGACTCTGGTCTCCTTCTGATCTAGCAAATGGCCAGGACTCTCAATCCAAGTGGGGCCCCAATCCTTCCTAGGAAGTGTTGGATGGATTTCACTTATTCACAGGCGTCTTTGTTCTGAGCTGAGGATGTTATGAGTTTGTAACCTCAGAAAAACTGTGGGGTGGGAGGGAGGATGGAGCTTGAAGGACTGACATCTGCCAGATGTCCTTATTAGAGTTAAGCTTACCAAAGATCATGCCTCGTTCAGAGAAAAATGATTTCTCACTTCCCAGTGGACTCTTTCCTGGGGTCAGTGGCTCATAAATAAGGAAAAATTCCTATCTGCTGGGTCACAAGATTTGGCTGATCCCTTCCTCCCCCACTTTCAGAACTCCCACATGGGGTAGCCCTGGTGCAGCTGAAGTCAGCTTAGTCTTAGACTTGGTCAGTGGCTCATACCTAGCCTTTATTCATTCAAACACACATTCACATACACTCTCATTTCCCCATATGTAGATGCATCCTTTTTTTTTAACCTGAGGGCATCACCAAAACCCCTCAACTCACGTAGGTCTGATCTAAGCCACACATTGGCTTACCCTCGGGCAGCAACACCTTTCCCAGCCCCCATGTATGCATACAACTAACCTTACATGGGGCAACCAATTCCCCAGCACCATTCTGCATCTGATCGTGTTGCATATGCCAAGCTCACATGGTATGAGATCAATGGGACAGACAGTCCTCCTGCGAGACAGCAATAGAGATTTCAAAATGTCTCTTACCTCTATTGTGACACCATGGGGTTCTCAGGGGAACAGTCCATAGTAGTTTGTCGCTGTCTCAGCCAGGTGCTTGCCATCTGAGTCACGGCACCAAATTGTGGGAGAAAAACAAGTTCTCACTCTGAGGTTGGCTGCAATATGCCAGAGGCAGCTTTATTTTCCTTAACATTTGCAAGGGGAGAGTACTCAAGGGCAGGGGTTCCCCTCCCGAGGCAGGTCCCTGTTAGATAAACAATTAAGGCAAGCATATATACCTTTTGTGATGTACAGTAATCAACAACTGCAGTTTGTTTATACATTTATTCCTTTCTGATCTTACTTTTCTCAGCAATTTCTACTACAGTCTGCATTCTATTCTTATTTAACACAAGGTCAAAAAACCAGCATCTCTTACAGTTCTCTTCCACTCGCCCAGGCCCTGCTTGGCAGTCTCATGTTACTAGCTGTTAGTTAGCCTGACTCTTCTTCTTCCTGGAAGACTAAGATGTCTGCTCTTTTCCCAACATCCACACTTATTAGCCAACATGTAGGTTCTTTAAATGTGTTTTTTCTCTCATGCTTTCACCGTAAGAATAAATGTGCTTGCTTAGAGCTGTATGGTAACTTATAACTGCTGGCAATCACAGTTCATCACCTTGAGAGAGGAAATCTGGCTTGGTGGGAATAGCACAGGGTAGCCAAGGGAACTATGCAGTCTGTAAAGACCCCACTCAGAAGGGAGAGAGACCTTGGTCTCTGACCAAGAGGTGATTGATAAGGAGTCAAGCACTTAAGGTGGGTATTCATGTTGGACACTCAACTGAAACAATAATGTTAAAGTAAAATACCATTATAGGACTATTTTTTTAGATAAGCATTTAAGGCAATGCTCCAGGATGAGTCTCTTCCATCCCCTGTGTCAATTAATGCACTTGTCTATTCCTATTTCAACATGCTGAAAAGGATCTCTTGCAGAATGCACATTTAAAGAACTTCTTTGACCATTTGCTAGATGAGTTTCTAAACACTTTAAAGATTTGACTGTCTTAAAATAAAGTAGGATTGGCTGATGATATAACTGAAGCCTAGCTTGTCCTTTAATGTAAGAAGAAGCGCTTATTATAGCGGGAACAGTGCCTGGTGCACCTGAGGCAGTGCCTTGGAAGGCACACTGCAGGATTCAGAGGTTTGGTCACAGGACTTGCAGGTAAATAGATTGTCATGAAGAGAAGTCCTGGGGTGGCGTTCAGGGTCTCCTTACCCAGCAGAAATCCTGCTTCCAGGTTATGGTCTATGCTATAACAGTTTCTTGGCTCTGACCCTGAGCAACCTAGGATAGGATCTATTGCATTCTGGGGGAAAATGTATCTGTCTTAAAGTGTGTACAAGTGACAGACCTTCTGAATACATTCCTTTAGATCCCTCTAACTCTTACTTTCTTATCTGCTATTAACTACTTCCCCAACAGTGTTCACTACTGATCCATTCTTAAAGTAGAAATGTCACAGCACCTCTATATATGAATATGCTATTTCTGGCTTAAGATCAAGAAGCACAAGCCAGGAGCCATATGAAGCTATAGTACACTAATGTCCTGCCTTGCCACCACTCTTTCTCCTACCTCAGATGTCAAGACTGAGATCTGTAAAAGCAACAAAGGGTCCTGTGGCACTTTATAGACTAACAGACATATTGGAGCATGAGCTTTCGTAGGTGAATACCCACTTCATCGGATGCAAGACTAATATCCTGACTGCTAGTGTTCAGTAATGATCTCATGGCATTTTATTTTTGTTTTGAAAGAATGGAGCATTTGGCCTGGTGTCCAGGCCAAATTACAACTTGTATAATTACTCTGTTCATGTAAATTTTTTCTGTTTGCTAGATGTTCTTTATTTCTTCTAAGATACAACTGAGTTGACTGTATGCAGTGTTGTAGCTGTGTTGGTCCCAGGATGTTAGAGGCAAGGTGGGTGAGGTGAAATAGATGATTGTTGTTTTTTGTTTGGACGAACTTCTTCTGTTGGTGAGACAAGCTTTTGAGCTTACCAGAGCTCTTCAGGTCTGGAGTTGGCTGTCTAACAGTGTTTGCATTCTACTTCAGAGTTGGATACATTGACAAAATGACTTCTGCATGTGACACTCTAATGAGCTCTGTAGAAAAGCCTATAAATGAATAATTCTCTTCTTGCATTGCATATTTGCTGCTGTGCACAATTACTTGTCTGTACCATTAACTTTGTGCAAATGTACTGAGCTGAGACTCTGATAATTCCTCCCACCCCAGCAATATTTTAAACTGGAATGAAAGAGTCAAAGGACTTTGTGCACATTTTTGTTCAATGATTATGGAGAGCCAGGTGACACAATTTAAAAATAAAGCAAACAGGAATTGTCTGTGGACTACAGGCACATGAAAGGAAATTGATGTAAACCCAACAATCATGATGCTTATCTTTTGTGGGCTGGGGAAAGATAAATAGTTTAATTTTTTCCAACTTTTCTAATGGCTAATCCAATGTATGAGATTTAGGCGACTGACATAACCTAATTAAGACAGAGAAAGAATAGAGGTCAGGAGTGGAAGAAATAACAAAGATGAAAGCAGCATTACTGAGTGTGTGTCAGTATAGCCTCTAATCTTTGGGTTTGATGGCTCTATCTGCTTTTGCATAGTTGGGCAGCATGGTGTGTGGGTTTTTTAATATCCTTTATGCTTGCTCAGAAGTCCACATCCTTTCCTTTCAGAGGTGGGCTTAGCCATGATCATATGTACTTTTCCAATCTTTAGGCTGGATTACTATAATGTGTTCTGCATAGGGTGATACTTTAAAATTATTAGAAAACCACAGCAAGTGGAGAATGTTTGCCTGTTAAGGAGGTAGCATGGTTCAGTGGTAGGGTACTCAGCTGTGAATCGAGAGACTTGAGATTTTCTTCTTGGCTCTGCTATTGAGTTGGTGTCTGACCTTGGGCAAGTCTGTGGGTGTGTGCTGCTTTCATCATCTTATAAAATGAACCTAATGATGTGTAAATCCAACAACACATTCGAGAAGTGCTTTTTCAACCTTGGCTGAAAAGGGCTACTTAAGTGAATAAAGAGATTAGTAGAGATTTACTGTATGGACCACTTCACACCTGTGCATCTCAATCTGCTCTGGCTACTAACTGACTGCTTGAGGTAGTTTTAGGTGATTTGAATCATAATATCCAGAACAGCTGTGGTCCTGATTACATATGGAGAAGCAGTTTAAGGCAATGTTACAGCCCTCTAGCTGGCAGCCCTATGGTTTAAACAGGTTGGGACACAGTACCTTCCTTCCTTCCCATTTGGTCCCCCACAGCCCAGATTTGATGACATTCAGACCATACTTGTGATATGTTTTGAGGGGTGGTGGTGGTGCTTATGGCACTGTGGAGAATGTTCAGGTATGTGTTGCATTTATGTTTTAGGTCTGAGGTGTGAGTGGCTTAACCTGAGGACTCTACAAGGGTCAGTTAGGTTTCTAGGGGAAATCCCAGAATGTTCAATTGAAAGTTGGCAGTGATAGCAGGACAACTGGAGAAGTGGGGTGGGGGGGGACGACTGGCCAGCTAGAGGATGTTTGGTCCAGGCTGGCTGAAGTTGCCATTAGATCAGTCTCTGAAGAAGTGACCTTTATCAGGGAGGATGAGGTCCAGGCTGCCAAGAAGCTGTTCATGAGAGAATGTTGGGCTCCATGGCTTATTAAAAAGGAGCTTCAAAGGATTGTAGGCACTTGCAGAGGATCAGAACCAGAATTGATTCATAGGTTCTAATTGTGAAAAATGAATTACAAGCTTTTTAATTCAGTTTGGAGCTATGGTGAATGAGGGATTTCAGCAGCATCCTTCAAAGAACACCAGCCATGCTTATCAGGGGACTGCCTGCTCCTGGGGATAGGGTCCCTGTCACAAGGGAGCAGAAGGAGGGGTATCCTGAAGTGAAACTTCCAAGCAAGAAGCTTGGTGGCAGCAGGTAACTGAGTGGGTTGTAGGAAAGCTAGGGTCAAATAGTGCACTTGCCAAGAAATCTAGCTAAACATGGGAATAAATAGTAAATATGGAACTAGCAGTTTAGTTTTTATGGTGATACAGAATACAGGAATTTGGGGTCACTTTCCCTCATGCTCTCCTTTTAGTGAGTAGCAGAAGACATTTGGTCTCAGTTTTATTAGGAGTAGCTCTTTGCTGTATACCTGATTGTCAGCCAATGTACTAGAGCAAAAATTATGCCCATGGAATGGGGAAACAGAGCTGGATGCTTATGACTTTGGAAAAGATCTCCAAAATTAGAGTAATTCAAAATATTTAATAGAGGATATTCATGTGGAGTCTTGATTTAAAGTCTTTACTAACCTTAGCAGTGTCCTTGTGTGAGTTGAGTAGTGGCTTGAATCTAAATGATTTCTTAAGTGTTTAACAATAGTTTGCTTGTTTCTTTGCTGGAAGTGGCTTTAAAAAAAAACTTCCACAAGGGGTTAGTTGAATTTGCTCAATTGAGGTACCTGAATCTCCACAGTGTTGCCCACAACCTCTTTCATAGTAACCTAGAGTTCTTAAAACATATCCTCTAAATCAGGCTTTCACAGAGAAATGGCAAGCCCACGTTTGCTTAGGAAGATGACTGACAGCTCAGAACTGTACAAAGTATTTATGCTTCTTCAAGATTGAGTCCTCTTGCAACTATATATAGCTCCCGCTCTGTTAGGCCACACTTCCTTTCTATCCTTTTCCATATACAATCTGGCTAACAACCCCTCTTTTACCCACCTACTCCCTTCCCACACCACTCTTCATTTAATATAGTGTTTGCTGAATGTTAATCAAAATGCTTATGCATCAAATATGATGAGAACCTGATGATGCACTTGCAGATATTTTCATGAGCAGAGGGGCTGAATTTAGAGTGTGTTGGCTGTGAATTATTAGCTTACCCATAGTGGTTTAGTTTTTCTTCCCTTCTTTCCACAATTCCAATGAGCTGATTGGTATGCTTTGCTTCAACTGAGACTGATCTATAGCATGCAATCTACATTCCATGTCAGTCAGGAAAGCAAACATTTGATTTAAATATCAAGCTGAAATAATTGATTTTATAATTGTGCCAACTAATACAAATTTGGAAATATGGATTCTAATTTCTCTTGTATGAAGTGAGGGAGAACTTTCCCCCCCCCTTCTCCTGGCTAAAATTGATCATGAGCTGCATTAGCTGAAACCATGCGGTGATACTTGTGGATTCAGCCCACACCAGTACAGGGTTGTCACTACCTAACCTGTAACCTTGGGTGCCTTAAATGCTCTGCTGCTGTGGCTCACAGCCAGCAGACAAGCATTTAGTTCCTTGAGTCTATGTGCTGTGCAGCCCTTGTTTGGCAGTCTGACCTCAGCAGCCTGCCTACAACACCACAGCCCCACCCTGGTCTCCACCAGCCTTGATTAAAACTTGCAGGTGACCTCAACACATTCCCAGTCTCAAATTTCCCCAAAGTGTCCCGCCCTCTCCTGGAACATTCAGCAATAACGTTTGTGTCTTTACAAACATTAAAGCCCAGCAGCTTATTGCTTTAACTGGAGTTAATAATCACTGAAAATCAAATGCAGGACTAGGTTGGCTTAGAGTAAAAGTAAAACAAGTTTATTTAATCCAACAGAGGTTTCAAATGAGTTCAAGTACAAGAGAGAAAACAAATGGTAAATATAAGTAAAAACACACTTTCTAATGGTGAAGACCTAACTTAACAAGATAAAGTCTTTGTTCAAGGTAGATTTCTCACTTGTCTTCTTTCCATCCATGGCTGACTCTGTCAGGACCTACCACAAGTGTACAAGGTGCTGGTTTGCCTTGGCTTCCTAGGGGAAAGGTACCAAAATGACTCTGTTTTTCCCTTATCTTTTTGAAGTTCCTTGACCCTGTTTCAAGATTCAGGATGACCTCATGCCCTTTTTGTGGCTTTCCCATCCCTCTGTAGATTATCTATAAAGAGGGCTTGATAAATACCTTCCCTCCTATCTAGGGGCAGGGGAAACTGTGTTCCTCTTTGCACTTGGTCACAAATTTTAAAGCATATCAAAGAGTATTCATAATCTCTCATACTCTGCATACATTTTACAATGACATTTATCACCAGTATGCCAGTAGCTTTCATAAACTGTTACTTGTTACACTTTTATAAATGATATTGTATACAATCAGGTGATTTGATTTATCATTTGAGGTTCAGACCCCCCCAACAAGGCTTATGAGGTTGATGGCTTTATTTTACCTCTTATATAAATGTACCTTCATTGTCTCTGCCTGATGACCAAGCTGGTCAGATAGACCAATATCCATTCTATTGTCTAGGGCAGACTGTGCTTATGCATTGTTTGTCAAATGTCTTTTAAGAACATAATTTGAGTACACATCAATAACTTTGTACATGCATAGTACATATATTATGCAAGAATATTAATAATCAGAGTTATTAGTTTTCCAGTGACTTATATGGCACCTTTTTTAGATACAGAATATGACCAGTGAGTTAGGTGTAGCATGTGTCAGGCCTGATGAGCTGCTGATACAGAATAGTGAACCGCTAATGGGCCTGTCACATTTGCTCATGGGTTTCCTAAGCTACCAGCAGGTGGACATGTGTGCTAAAGGTGGCTTTCAGAGCAATGTGATATATCATGCACAAATTAATTCAATCGTCTTACTTTAGGAAAAATCAATACTGAGTGAACATAGAGATTTTCTGAATACGTTGAAAAGTACTTTTTGCCATTCTGTTAACTGACTTAACAGATTGTGGTCACTTCATTAAACAGCAAATTCTTACTGGTCAGATAAGTCAGTCATGCAATTCAGTGCATCAAAATTTTAAAGCAAGAAGCTAAAAATTGAAAACCACTCAAATGATTTTTTCAAACAAAGAGCACAATGTATAATATTGATGAAATGATTAGAGAGAGCTTTCTTTGCAGAGCTCTAAATTTAGTTAACTCTGTTTGAGGACACAGGTACTGTGAATTCTGGTTTCAGTCCAATTTAACAGCCAAAAAAACAAACTTAGAAATTCTCCTTAAAAGGAAATGAAGCCTTGGGATAGTCTACCTGGGAGGCAACCAGAAAGCTGCAGAGCTTGGAAGCCTTGGGTGCCAAGAGACCAGGTGGGCACACTGGCATGTAATCTAGCTGGCAGACAGGGTTTTGAAACTTGCCTGGGTTCCACTGGTACATCAGTGAAATTGGACCACCTCTGCAGTAAAGGAATAAGAATACAACTTTTTAAATGAAATTCATCAAAAGGTGGTCACTACAGTACAATGACTTGTTGAATGCAGTGACTGAAGATGAAATCCACCTCTGTGTAAGGGACCAGCACAAGATATATCAGTTAAGTAAGCTTTTTGCATGAGGGTGAATAATTTCCCTAAAGTTAGCTCTCTGCAAAATGACACCAGGAATGATTTGGGTTTTGGCTGGCAACTTGAGTTGGTAGAGAATCCATCTCTCGCTCCCTACATCTGGGTTCTATTCCAGCCTCTGAGTTAGAAAAATGACCACAACCCTCCGTAGTCCTGTCTGAGTTTTTGACCTCTGGATCCATGTGTCTGTGAACTAAGGGGGCTCCAATCCAACCTGAACAGCCCCTTAATTAAGTGCTGACAGAGTCCCTTACTATCATATATGGGGTGCAAGGCACCTGCATGTCCCCCCCACCCCCAAGTGCTCCACTTGCTTCTCACGGAGATGCAGTGAAAGGCTTAAGTGGCCCTTTAAGAGCTCTGCATACCTAGATCAAAGTGAAGTTCTAGTGCTTGGTAGTGTTGAGACTCTCTACTCCAGGTTCCACAGCATGTTAGGTTATTAAGATTACTATTAAAGAACCATTAGTCACTTGCAGAGGGAGAGGAGATTTAAGGAATCATAAGGAAGTGAGTTTGAGCTAGGTATTAATATAACACATTTGTTGGTCCAGATTCTATTTTCCTGGGCACTTCTTTATAATAAACCATTTGCCTGCTGTAGTATAGGGAACCATCACCCCAGGGTTGCACCTAATAATGGTGGGCATTTGCAAGGTAGGATTCAATTAACTGCAATAAATACTTTCAATTCTGTCTGAGAAGCCATTTCACCTCACCAAGGAAGACTTCACTGAATGTAGTTTATGTCAGAAGAATTCCCAGATCAAAAGGAAGAGTGCCTTTGGGATATGGCAAGCAGTCTTCTGTAATTGTTGTCATGAGAGATGCCTGAGACTATCTGAGAACTTTCAACTCAACCCTGCAGCTTGTTTGTTCCCTGTTGCTTGATTTCAGGTAATTACAGTGGCATACGGCAACACTTTTTTTCAGTACAAACTCTGTTTTCAGGGATCTCTTCTTCCCTTCTGCCTGAAACCTGGCACATAAGAGTGCCAGCTTGGCTGCTGCTTTTTTATTTACAGAATTTTATAGTAAATAGGTTTGAACCATTTTGGATGTTGAGGTAATTAACAAAATATGAGATGACTTTTACCCCTTATCTCTAAGACCTGGGCCACTGATTGACCACCTAGGTACTGGTATTCAAACACACTTAGTGTCCCGTACTATGCCTCCAAGAAAAATTATTGTAGTCTTGACTATCTGTCTTCATGGGCACCATTACAAAAAACTATCAAATCTAGACTCTCAGGTTACTGGCTTGTCATAGCAAGGTCACTGTTTCATGGAGTTTTTGGCTTTTCTTTCTTTGGCTGTCAGAAGATGAGGTTGGGGATAGCTTTGCTTTTGCTTTGTTTTTTGAAGGGATGGCCACAGTTATGGTGAGGTTTCTGGGGATAGCACTGGGAAGCTTGTGGGGTTTTTTTGTTTTTAGGAAAATGGTTTTTCCTCTGAAAAATGCAGTTGCGTAACCAAACTGTTGCAATTCTGATACTGTTTACTGGAACCCTTTTCCTTCAACCAAAACTGTTCAAAGTCAAAACAACTTGTTCAAACCTTTCAAAATGTTTTTTTGATTTTTATTTTTTTTTGGCTTTCAGAATGAAGCAAGATTTAACTGAACTCCCAAAAAGTAAAACACAATGTCTTGGGTTTTTGGCCATTGAAGCAGAAAATCAATTCACCCAGCTCTATTGTGGGGTACTTTAGAGACTTTGTTAAGCAAGTAAGCTAATTATTCCATTAACATTAGTGCTTCAGATAATCACAATTACGCAATGGAAGAACTGTTAGTGCAATACACTCTTGTCATACAAACACTGTCCACAAATTGTCACTGGATAAACAGGGATTTTAATAGTAAAAATTCTCCACTGTATTGTATTTTTTTTCCCAATGACATTTGTATTAGTTGTGAAGAACTTTGGATCATGAGAATAGAATTGTTTTTTGTTAAATGCTAGAACTTACCTTGGGCTGGACAAGAAAAGCAAGCCCCCCCACACTGTTTTTTTCTTGAATATTCATTCAGATTTGTAACTGAATTGGCTTTGGCCCTGTTTGTTCCCCTTTTGTGTGAGCGTCTGTGAATAATTCAAAGGCTTGAGTTTTACTGGCAGAAATGTTCCCTTGCCCATACTGATCCCCCTCACATGTCTCACTTGTGAGAATCTGCAATGGGACACTAAACTCCAGTGGAAAGATGCAAGAATAGAAATGATGATGTTACACCTTTTTGAATCAGAGCAATGGGCTGAGCAATGCTCGCAGGTAGCCGCCTCCTCTGATAGCAATTAAGCAGACACTCTCTGTTTTAGAGGGACAGGCCTTCCACACATGATAGGCACTTTATTCTGTTTTCATCACAAGTCTGACAAGAAACATCACAAGCCCTACATGAACCTTCAGCATTTTTCAAAGTCAACTCTACAAAGGGAAATAAAAATGTGAAGAGACTGAACAAGGACAGTTTTCATAAGTCATTTCTGTTTCAGACTCTTAACTCTTCTGAGCTGCATTTCTCATTTTGTTAAAATAACTACAGCCTTCGAATGAAATCACTCCCCAAACCTGCTCCTTATTCTTTATCTTCCTTCTTTCAGTAGACAGCTCACTAGGCAGCCAATTGTAAACTGTCCATGTCACCTCCCTCCTGGTATTTGGGCTGCTCTTCTTCTTCCAGCATTAGCTAATTCTGGCAAATGCAAAGAAGCATCACAGAAATTAAGACAACAGAATTATTTTTCTTTAAGTTCATGAAATGTTCTTAGGACCCCTACAATGGTTCACTCATATCCAGGATTCACTCTTCCCAAGCCTGTCTATAATCGTTAGTCACAGTTGCATAGTTACTCCAGGAGTAATGACTCCTATTAAGCTCTTTGTGACTGGAAAAGAAAGTTGCAGCCATTAGAGTTCTTAGTTCTTCTGTATGTGGCCGCTGCTGAAATAACATTTATATTGAAATTGGGTTTTACAAAATCAGACAAACATCCTTGCCAGGGTGTGCCGTTCAAAATCTGCTCTCTATTCCCAGAACATATGTAGTACTGAACTTTATCCAAACTGTGTGTGCACTCCACGATTATAGGCAAAGCAATAGTGTTAGAGTTGCCTAATGCTTCGCATTATAACCCTCCTATTTGCTTCTAACTTAGATATTACCTCTCCCACCTCGTTGCTCCAACTTTACAGTACTTGACTTTGCAACCTTAATGTTCCCTTAGCATAGTTCTTTAATATGGGTATATAATTAGGACGAGTGTCCTGGAAACATCATTTACACCAACTATATCAAAGTTAATTATTGTCTGCACAAAACCTTTGGACTCAGTGGACATTTTCTATCATCTGTTCTGAGGAGAAAGTGTTTTGTTGTTGTTCATGTGGTAACTGCTGGATCCTTTATAGCTGTCTCAATTCAAGGAACATTTCTCACATGTTGGAGTAAATGGGTTCTGCAAGAATCTTGAGACAGTGTTCAACACTTGTCCTGCACAAAGACTATGCATAAACTAAACAGGAGAGTTATTTAATTAGATGGGAAAACCCCCTATTCTACCTTCTGCACTTTCTATTTCCTAAGAATTCTGTGCTGTAGTGGGGACTGTGATGTTACCCTCTCTACAGCGTGAGCGCTGGCAGCCAGGAGACAGACAGGAGCATGTACTGCTGTTAAAACTTCTCTGTGAATCACCAAGGAGGTTGCTAGCCCTGCCCAGTCCTTTTGCTGAGTACAAGGTATGTGTGTGGTCATGTTCCGTCCCTGTATGGATGGGAATAAGGAGGGGAGACACCATGCTCCCTTTCCATTTCCTCTCTGGACTAGGCACAATTTTCTCTGAATTCTACCCTCCCCCACCCCCCTACCCTTGAAGATGTTAATCAGTTGAGCCCATTCCCTGTGTTTAATTTACTCCTTGACTCCTTTTCCATCCTTGCTGTACAGAGATAACTTATCCTTTCTTGGTCCTTTAAAGTATCCCTTCTGTTGACCAACGCAGGGGGCTTTTAGTGCTCGGTGCTGCATTGTTAGCTGTCATCATCAGTCTTCTGGAATATCTCCTGAAAATCCACTGTAAAAGGAAACAATTCCCCCCCCCCCTCCCCAAAATAAGACTGGCTAATAGTTTCTGGTGGTTGATCAGGAGAGGCTTGAGCTGCAAAGTTCCCACTTTGAACTCCCACTTGCAAGTTGAGGGGGATTCAGGACAGACTTTTTTTGGTTCAGGTCCATCTTGGGAGAGCAGGAGAAGAAACCAAATGCTGTGTCCTGCAGTGGAGAGGTTGACTGTGCTGAGAGCAGAGAGAAACAAACGTGTTGCTGCTGATGTGAGCATTTTACTGTCTGTTCGATTGTAGTAAAACATTACACGAGACACAGAAGATGCAATCCAGTGCTAGTAGTTCAAAGTAGGTTTGACAGGATGCATTGCAAGTTTGACATCTTCCATCTGTCACTTTGTATATACATAACAAAGATCTGTTCTTTTTAAAGTTCTGTTCAGGTTGTTGTCAGATGCTATTGGCGTGGTGCTCTGCTCTGTTCAATGTTGGTATCACTCGGCTGCCTGCGTGTGTTCCCTCTGTGTGCTGTCCCAGCTCTTCGAAGATAGCTGACACAGCAGACCCGAAGAGAACCCCCAATGACCAGAGTCTAGTAAGGTACGAAGGCACATCAGCCAGGTTTATTGCCGTATGGACACAATTGCAGTTCCCTGTAGATTTCTTAGTCTAATTCAGGGCATACTACGAGAGTGCCTTTTGTCAATGGACTCAGCTCAGTCAGTGGCAGGACTTTCCACTGCCCCCTCAGCTGGACAAAGACACCGCCCCAGGGATACGTTCTTATACACAGGTACAAACAAGTTATACATCACTCCTGACGTACTGAGGTGCAACCCTTCTACGTAGCAAGGTACAACTCCTCTACGTAGTAAGGTGCCACCTCTCACCTTGTACATGTTGGTTTGAACAAACCAACTCTATCATCATATTGGGATGGGTCAGTCTGTTCCTTGTTATCTGTGTGCAGTGTACAAGTATGTGAATGTTCTGCTATCTAGTGTTCAGTACCTTTTAGGTATGTCTCTTTGCAGCATCAGCCCTTTCCTTGCCAGCTTCTGTGAGCAGGGCCTGCCTCTGGCTCACGGCTTAACTTTGCTTTATGTTAGCAAAGTCTTGACCATTACTTTTAGGTCAGGCCTCAGGTCTCTGATACCAAGGTTTATATCTTAGGGCCTCTACTTACTACACAGATTAATTCTTTTTAGGTGGTTCATATGAGTGCACTCCCCAACCCCGGTGCATTTTTATAAGGCTTATCAAGCTGCTGTGCACCTTTTCTCCTAAAGAGATTTTGGTAAGTTTCTCTTACCCAGTGGCCTCAGCATATGGTCAGTATCCTGATTGGGTTGAAAACTTGAATTTCTGAGCATCAGTCTTGTTTGGTTAGTATTTCCAATTACACAAACACTACAAATCAAAACCTTCAGTCTCCCCACCCCGCTGTCCCAACTCTTAGGACACTTATTGTATGGTCTGTTGGGATGTTGCCAAATTGGTGTGGCCATACTGACTGAATGGTGAGAACCTGGCTTGACATGACTGAACTGTAAAAGAGGATTCTGGGCACAGAATCCTTCTCTTCACATCAGGCGTATGCCAGAGGTGAAACTGACTGGCTCCATGCTGCATGTATGATCAGGACTGATTTTAGAGTCAGAAAATGTCCCCTTGAAAGCAAACAATAGGTAGAACAACTTGAGTGAAGCATGGGCTGACCAGGGCATCTCAACCCTGTTGAACGACATCATGCAGGGGGCAAAAGTGAATGATTGATAAGGGAGTGAATATGGGGTAATGTTCAGTTGGCACCACTCTGCAGTCTTCTAAAGTATTAATTAGGAAAAAATTAGTAGCCACACACCTACTGGGCATGCTTTTAAGACCTGTGACTCCTTTGAGGAAAGAGTATAAAATCAAGGAAACTAAATTATTGTTGGGGGGGCGGAGGGGGAGGGATTGCTTGGTTAACGCTTAAAGAAGCAATGTTGATAGAGTAGCCAAAACTCTGCTTGGTGGGCTCAAGTAGGACTGAGCCAGAGTTGCATTTGATGATAATGCTGTATGCTCTGCTAGTTTTAAAAACCCAGTGTTATGATATATGAGACACCTTTTTTCACATCTGCCACCGTTTGACTGCTGTAAGCTAGATTGCTCCTTTTCTGTTCTATAGATGTTCTCATACTGCACTCATCACCACAGTATCAGCAGAGTGCCTTCATGGTCAACATGCAGAGTAAAACTTTCATGTTTGGCTATACCACTCCCTTTGTTAGGATGGATTTAGGATGTATTAGGAGTGTGGATGGGTGTTGCCACATAAATTATTCCCACAGATAATAGCAGGGGACCTACTATGAAGGACCAGCTCCTTTAGAAGTTTCTAGTAGCTGTAAACAAATAGTGGTCCAAGGAGAACACTCTTGTAGTCTGTAGAGAGCAGACAGATCAGCTGGCCTGATACTGAGAGGTGCTAAGCAGACAGCAATCGGTGTTTTTAAAGGCTATGATAAATGGTTAATGGGGAATGGTGGGTGTTCAGTATGTACTTTTCAGGTATCCAACTTCTTACTTCTTACTACCACCACCTCATCACATAAACTAGGGTTACTTTTACCACCACAACATTTGAAGCAGAATTTACAGTGAAATAGTGAATTAGTGTAAAATACAGGACTAAACAAAGATCCTCCTATCCTTAAAAACCTAAGCTTATGCATAAAAGTATAACAATGTAAGTCATACCTGTAGCCCTCATTGACTTCAGTGGGAGTTAAAATACATTGTCTGCTCGTCTAATAAATGTTAAATCCTTTTTCTGTTCCTTGATGCAAAAACTCTTATGAGTTAGAAGAAAACAGCCACATGAAAACATTTTTATTAGCATTTTGGCTTTGATTAAAGGCTCAAATGCTGGGTGAGATGGACTCAGTGGTGGGGATCCCAGCAAGACTGCATGGCTGCCCCAAGAGGAGCGTGCATACTTGTAGGGTACCATGCCTGGAAGGATGTATCTTTCAGACTGTGCTAAATCTAACAAGTGTACACAATTTCAGTGATTTGTAAAACTACACCTGCTTATCCCATGTCTGAATTTGTCTGTATTAACTCTTTTTTGTTCCTTGCAGCGATCATCAGAGAAATTGATTCACTTTGTAAAATCTCATTATGAACTTTGATTTGAGAACAAGACTTGACAGTTGCTATAAAATCTATACAGTCCATGGAAGCCAGTAGCAAAATGTACAGCTTTTGAGCTTTATAAGGCCAGCTAATCAAACTGCCTACTAAATATAGGCTCTACATAGTGTAACTTTTCAAAAACTTTTCCTTTATGCCACAATTCATATCTCAGCCTTTGGATGCAGATTGTAGCGAAAAGGCACAAGGTACATTATTTTATTCTTCTGATCATGATTACAACATTCATGATAAATGCTACAAACAGATCTTGTTCTCATTATAATCCTTGCGCTTGCAGTTCTGGAAAGCTCATATGACGTTCACTGTGTGCTTTCTTTCCTTGAGCTTGGGTTTGAGGTAGGGTGTGTGTGAGAGGGGTTTGAACAGACTCAATCTTAAAGCTAACCACAGTAGGGTCTCCTCTGGCTTTGTCTTAAACCATGCAAAACTGAATGTCTTATGGTTTTTGATAGCTTTATGATTTTGATGCGAGTTAGCCTGAAACCCAAACTTGTGAGTCTCACATGGTTTCCAAGCTTTGTTGGGAGCATTTAGAATTGCTCTATTTATCAACACTCATCATGCTAAGGAGAGATTAATTCCATATGAATCTCCAGAATGCAGCTTTTAGGGTAAAAAATATTGTAGTTGTGTTTCCTTCCTAAAGTGTCTCATTTTTGTGGCATTTTCCCTTGAACTCCTACCATAATCAATTCCATCTGGCAGAAAGCACATTTTGATTCTGTCTTATTTACTTGCAAGAATTTCAATATCTGGCTTTTCTTTTTAACCAGATGTTTATAAAACAATCCAAAGAACTTCTAGGAATTACTAAATTATTACAGAAATGCCTCAGACATACTTAGGAGGCAAAGAAAATAGGATCACTAATTCTGACCTCACCTGATACTACACAATGTGTAGTAGAAATTAATTGTAGGCCAAACTGAAATCTGACTTCTTAAACTAGGAAGCTGTTCCTTAATCTCAAGTGATGAAGGCTAAAAGGCACTGAAGCCAATGATGGGCATGTGTCCAAAAGCAGAACTTGATTCAATGTACTTGACTGAAACTGGACCCTAATAGTCCAGTTTTGATGGTCCAGGTTTGAAAGTTATATCAAATGTTTGCACTGTAAACCTCTAATGGTACTTAATGCTTCTTTCCTGTTTTGAGTTAATGTAAAGAGCTGGTCCTTAATATGAGAAGGCCCATTTGAACCAAATGAACTGTTTTGAAACTTCAAAGGACAAAGACTTTGATTTCCTCCCCACGGAGAGGAGACAAGTGTTGGCACTTGTCCTATCAGTTAAAATCACTGACCAGAAGGAATTTTAACATTATGCTGCTTGGATTTAGGAGAGGGCAATATTTCCAAGCATAAGCAAGGGATCCCCAAGCTGCTTAGCTTTGGTTAGCCCTAAAGAATATTATGGAGCTTGCATATTACAGCAGCTTCTGTCTCAGGCTTAAAAAAAAAAAGGCTGGAACTCATTTTGTGTATTTTACCTGTCTAAGCAGGTAAATAACTCATTTCTTTTCATTAGTTACTCTTGAGTTAACTTATTATAGGATTGGCTACAAATGTCCTCCTTGGTTTGAGATCTGAGGTACAATTGACCTAGTATAAGTGACTGACCCTTTGGGAGTGGGAGTAACCTGAATATTGTGACCTTTTTGGTGTAAGGGACCATCTATTACAAAGGCAAGCTTGCCTATGTGGCAATATAGACTTAAGATATCTGACAATTAAGGAAGAATAGAATTCATCTCATTTTCTAATAGCTGGTAGAGCGTTACAGGGTTGGTAGGAGGGAAAAGCAATAAACTTCTTTTTATCACTAAAGGGAGATGATGTGATTCTGGACACACACACACCCATATGACAGATCTGAGTTGGGAGGTGTAATTTTCAGTCAGTTTGCAAAACATCAACATATGAAAAACTTGCTTGTCCAGTTGAGAGATGCTTCTCTCATCAAAGTATTTGAGCACCTGCATAAGCCTCTCGAAGTCCATGGGTCTGAAGCCTATACTTGAGTGCTTTCCTGAATAATGGATCTTTAAAGATGCAAAATTCAATAATAAAAAAATACAATGCAGTATGGCCTAAATATAGCTAAGTATCAGTATTAGAAAAACATTCATACTTAGAGTAAGGCACTTCTGTTTGTGAGATCAGTAACATAGAAACAGCTTTACAAGGACAGTGTCATGTGACTACTGGTGTCACAAAGGACAAGATTTCAGGAAGATGGCTATCATAGAAGTGTCTTCAAGCTTTAAATGACTACTGGCCCTTCTAAAGAGACTTTGGGTTTTTTTCCCTGCATTGCTCCCACTAGCCATATACCCCTCTGAGAGCAGAATGTGCCTAGAATTTTGATTTGTATTAAATCAATACAAGGTTAGCCTTTTCAGAACCTAAGAGGTACCTAAAGCAGATACCAGCCCTATACCATGTTGTGCATCTGCCAAAACATTGTGCTAATTAAGAAATCCAACTGCTGCTGTCTCAGCTGAGTCCCCAAACAAGCCTCCTGGTAACCGTTTTGGTTAATATTTAGTCTATTACTTCTACAGCAAAGAACTAGAGGGTTAGAAGGGACCACAAGAGTCCTCTAATCTAGCCCACTGCCAAGCTACAAGTGACTTGAAATCCTTTTTAAAGAGCAATCTCCTGCCTCCTAGAAAGGCAGCAAAAGGACTGACAAATCTCTGGAAGAAAAATAGTGGTTTGTGTGTTTATGTTTAATTTTACATTTGAGCTTTTCCAACTAAACTCCAAACTTCGGAAGGGTCCCAGCATTCTGTTACACAACAATTCAGTCCAGGTATATAGAGGCTTCCAAACCTCCTTCGCGCAAGCAGACCTAGTTGTCAGTAAACTTTATTCTAACAAACAAGGCCTGATTTGTTGTTTTTGCATTGAAATCCTGGTAAACTCATTCTTAACTTCTTACTGGGAAAGCAGGTCTAAGTGGGTGACTGAGTTTCTCTGTAAAGAAACTCAGAACAAAAACCCACAAATATTAGTGGGGAAACATTCTTTCACTTGTGGATGCCTAAAATGTGTCCAGGTAAGTGCAGAGTGAAGGAAAAACAGATCAGTTATAGGGTTTGGTTTCGTGTGCACTCTACCAACAAGCAGCTACTAATCTGCTTCCAAGGAAGCAAGAGCAAGCTATAACAATTTCTGCACGCACTTGATTTTTAAAAGGTAAATTGGGATGATTCTCAGGCTCCTGAAATCTGTGCTCCATAATTTGTCAGATACTCTATTGTGCTGTTGTACCTAGATGTTCCACCTACATGGAAATGAGAAGCAGAGAAGTATTTTTTGGCATGAACTCTTGACTTATAGATATTTTTCCTCTGCTATAAAGCTCTATGTAGCTCATTTTGTCTATTGCTCAGACATTAGGTAGCTTTTTATTTTATTTTTTTATTTTAATTTTCTGCAGCAGTTCTTCTACAGAACTTGCTATCTGAACTTCCCTCTGAACTGGTTATAATGTGTCATAAACCATGCAAAGGTGGTTAACCATTTGGACACACATCGAACCCCCCCCAAGCTGATGGATCATGACAGGTCAGACAAGAACTATCACAAACTTACCACCACCAGCAATAGGATGCTGGGAAGTTATAGTATGAGGGTCAGGGGCTTTGTTATGCAGCTTGTATTGTGGTGAAAGAATACATCAGTTGAACCATAATCTTCACTCAATACAGATCATTTAAAACATCCCATGCTGATATATCTGCTTTTAAAAATTAAATGAATAAAGATGGAAACTTCAAAAGGGAAGCTTTGCTTTCTCTAATAGTTCAAAAAATCACATCTTCACAGTCCTACTGGAAAATCCAGTATGAGACAATCAGTAAGAATCATTGATTATGTATGAGCTGGTGACTTGAAAACTTATCTTTATGATCTTAACTGTGTTCCTCAGTTAACTAATTTGACTGACTTCTCCACTCTAGCTATGCTAATAACACTAATGGGGCCGGACACCCCTCCCTATCTGAGATGCCATCTGATGTGCTGAGGACTCACTGAGCCTACCCATTCCACCAACCTGGGCTTCCTCACTCCTTTTACGCTGTGCTAGGCCCTCAAGCCTTTGCAAGAGCACATACACACAGGTAAGGCCACAGCCAGCTGCAGAGACAGACTGAAGTCAGCTCTGTGTGAGAGGGTTCAGTTCAGAGATTCACCCAGCATTCATGTGCATGTCCCCTTTGGGGAATAAACCCCAAGTAATGTCTTGCACTGTAGAGAAATCTATAAAAAAACTCATAAATTCACCCCCTCCCTCAATGTGGAAGAAGATATGCGCACAACGTCTTGCCTCCCAGTTATAAATTGCACAAACTGGGTTTTATAATAAAACAAGTTGACTGCCTTTGTAGTTTTTAGGTGATAAGGGATAGCAAACAGAACAAAGATAATTACTAAGCAAATAAAACAAAACATGCAGAGTAAGCTTAAGATCTTAGACTGGATTCAAAAAGTAACTTCTTGCCCTAAACATTGCGTTTAGGGCAGATTGCAGAAATTTTTGAAGGTTAGCTGTCCTGCTTGCAGCTTAAATCTTCAGACACCATAATCACAGACCAGATCCCTTTTTGCAGCCTGGACTCAACTCTTTCCTCCTCCTCCTCCCCAGGCCCTGTCTCAGTGTCTTTGTTTCTCAGATCTTTCCAGTTGTCATCCTGGGTGGGGATTCAGTGCAGAGTGAACCAAGATCAAGTTATTTCTCAGCCTTAAATAGAATTAATATAAAGTGGGAACCTTATGTTTCCCAGTCTTCCACCAGCCCTCCTTTTAGTGGAAAATCACTGAAGTCCAAGTTGGTATTTAGTACTAGGTGACATGACCACCTGACTGTGTCAAGGCAATGTCACTATTTCTGTCCCTCCTGAGAAGCATCTTCAAAGTCTTACTGTTTCTTCTTAATGGCCCATCAAGGCTGATGGCCTGCTCTCTGGTGGGTGTTCCCCAAGTGTGTACACAGTTGTAATTGTTACATAGTCTATATTCCTAACTTTAGATACAGAAATGATACATACAAATTGGATAATTGCATTCAGTAAATCATAACATACAGAGCATTTTAATATGTGGCTTGCATGAAAGTTAAACAACTTCATAGCTTATTGACAAGCTGGGATTACTTCAATTGAAGTATGTACCTTTTTGTTTCATCAGAATGAAGGGCCCAGTCCTGCTCCCTTGAAGTCTTACCATATACAACACCTGCAGTTCAGTCAACATGTAATATAATTCAGTGCTATCAGACTGTTTTGGGTGCTGTCCGCGTGCCTGCCTATAGTATGACCAGGTCATTCAGTTTGATTTCCCTTTATGTAACAGCATTGTGCTTCTGTTGACACTTTGTTTGCAGTTGTTAGAGCTGCTACAGCCTAAGGCTGTGTTCTGTTTCCATACTATGACATGTATGGTTTGTAGGGTGACCAGATATCCCAGTAAAATTGGTACAGCTCCAATTTTGAGGGGTTTGTCCCACATCCAGACCAGAGTACAGTTGGGATGCCATTTGTCCCAATATTTTGTTTCCTGGTCTTCGGTGGCAATTCGGCGGTGAGCCCTTCAGTCATGGATGGTCTTTTTGGCAGTATTTCGGCAGCGGGTGCTTCTCTCTCTTTGGTGGCAAGGTTTATTACCAGCTGCCAAAATACTGCTGAAGACTGTCTGCGACTGAAGGGCTCTCTGCCGAACTCCTAGATGAGAGTGGGTGGGAGGGTGTGTGTGTGTGGGTTTAAAAAAAGCGCACCCCCCATCCCCACAGCAGTCCCAATATTTTCCCCTTAACATCTGGTCACCCTGATGGTTTGCTAGCTCTAACTAGGCTATGAGGGAAGCTGGAATAGCTCCCTAGGGAATGAGCACATAACGCCCTATGGGGAAACCCTAGCGACAGCAAAGCTCAGGGAGGAAACTTGGACTGAGGTGGTTGTGTTGTTGCTTTGAGGTTAGCAGTACAGCCACATCCCACAAAGAGGAGGAAATTGTACCCTACTGTAAGTCAGGGAGTATATGTGCTGTTGAGGATGGGATAGCTTCTTGGCTCATTCATGCTATTTTTGTAGCTTATTTTATTATATAAATTTACAATAAAAATGTGTTTACTAGAATCCATTTTGGGGAAGCAATAACCCTGTACTGTCTCCCAAGAAAATAGTATTCTGCTGACTCAGTCGAGATCCTCACAACCCTCTCTTCCCTCATGCTGTTAAGACTTCACTAGCGAACCTTGTCATGAGCAACAGTCACTGCTTAGCATGGATGTCCAGCTGCACACCTTGATTGCTGATGCAGATTTGTCACACTTGTTAGTGACTAGAGTAACATCTGTGTTTACCTGACAATGGGGGGGGGGACCAATGGGGTTTTGGTGTGTTTAGCATGCAAAATATTTTGTAAATATTAGAACCATTTGTTTGACAAGCATGGAAATTTCTGAATTAAACCAATGTAAATTATAGTTAGGTTTACCAGTGCACTGGTAAACCTAACTATCTTGTAAAACTCCTCAGTATGAAGTCAAGAGCTCATTAGCTAGAGGCTGACTTAGAAACAATTGCCATCTAATCAGGTACTGAGAACCTCTGGATAAGTTTCAAATCATATCAAGTTATATTTCATGCAAATGACCAACAGCCACTTCTGTTAGGATATAAAGTCATCCTGCATGATGTTGGGGTACTGTTAACTCTGGAGTGAAAAACATCTTAGTGATTTTAAAAAAAATCCTATATACATTGATTCATAAACTAATAGGCAACAAAATTTGCCCATTTAGAGCTTTAACCTGCACCATTGATGTCAGTGGAGGTTTTTTGCATTGATTTTTTTCAATGGGCTCAGGATCAGGCCTAGCCAGTTTTGTCAATGGACACCTGTCAAACTCTCCATCTGTAACAGGCAGGACAAAAATCCAGTTTTCCTTGGTCTTGGTCCAGTGCTTGAATCATAAGAGCATTCTTTCTTTCTCAGCAGAGCCTGGTCTCATTCAGTGAACACTGTTACCATAGCAGTGAATGAAGCAGTTCTATTAATACTGTGTTTTATATACATATAATTTATTCTTTGGCTATTTTTCTTACTCTCCGGTAGCTTCCCCTCTTTGTTCCCCCATCAAACAATGCCAAATTCTACTTTGCTTCTTTTGGGGGTGAGCATCTTGTTGTGGCTCCAGGAGGTTGGACAACATGCACTTCTGTGACTGGACTGAGTGTTGCAAAAGTAGGGGAGCTTAGGTGGGTCAGTGTGTAACTGCCTGTTGCCCTGTACCCAGATGGTGGTCTCATGGTTGGGCAAAGCAGAGAGAAGGCTGATGAACAATCCTGTCTTCAAGGATCCTGCCATCCTTCAGTCAAAGTTGGAGAGAACTGGGGTAAATCCGAGCTATGTAGCTCTTTCTCCCACAAATTTAGAGACACTGCATAAAATAGCCATCACTGCAGGGCAGTGACAGATTAATAGTTTTGCTGCCCCTAGGTCCAGGGTTTTTTTGCTGCCCCAAGATCAAAAGTCCCAAAGCGCCGCCAAAAAAAACTGTCTAGTGCTGAGGATGGGGGGGGATCCTTCAGAGAGCGCAAGTGCCACCCTCACAAATTTGCCACCCAAGGCCTAGGTCTTGTCGGTGTAGGCAGTAACACACCACTGCTGTAGGGTGCCTTATATTTAAGAACCAGCATCTGATTGAAGTCACAACCAACTTTACATGCACACACCAGCTTACTGTAATGGATCTGAGCAGAATGGGCCAGTCCTGTCACGTATGCAGGCAAATCTCTTACTGGAGCCACTTCAGCACTCCTTGTGTATGAAAATGGAGGTACAGAAATAAACTCTATGCGGGAGTGTATTGAGGTCACACTCCCACAGCACTGAACTTCGGAGGTTTTCTTGAATGAGGACTATGTTTAAAAACTAAAGTTTTCAGGTTTTGGCTAAGGCACATAGTACTCATAACTTCTCAGGATATGATGGACGGTGCATGTGAGATTAGCCTGACACACAGAAAGCAATTAGTCCTGGTTGAACCTTTATCTTGAAAACCATGCTGTGGATGCTTTTAGTTGGATTAGTCCACAACCCCATGGGCAGAAATAGTGAGCAATTGAGAAACGTTTGAACAAAGCAGCAAATCGGTCTCATTTAACAAACTCCAATGCAGTTTCCAGTACTGAACCTTACTGACCATACTTCTGAAATGTAAGAGCTTGACTTCATGTCTTTTGGGAATAGAGATTCATTATTAAAACATAGTCTGTGTATTGAGTGAAAACGGGAACTACAAAAAGTTTTCGGTCTCTCTCTAAATATGGTTGACTTATGGCGCATATACTTCCCTAAGGAATGTAAGTTAAACCAAAAAGCAGTTTAGGGCTACTAGCTGGAAGTGTATAGCTTTGGTATTTCCTGAAATGATGCAATAAACTGAGTACATTATATGAACAAAAGACCCATTGAAAAAACAAAGTAGATGGAATAGGATATATTGGCTCCTGGGGCACAGCCAGAAGTCTAGAAAGTTTGCAATTCATCACCATAAATTTCTTTCACAGGTACGTCACCTGATATGGCCTGTTTGTATTCACTGAACCAGGGCTTGTGCTGATGTTTTTCTCATCTCCAGTCTGATACTGCTGGTTAAAAAGCTTATCCTTTATTCCCAGCTGTACTACCTAGCTTGGGGAGGCTGGGGAGTGGGGAACTGAACAAAGCCTGCATTGTTTGGGTCATGGTGCTGTTTGTTAACTGAATGCTGGAGTTTGGCTTACCAAGAGTTGGATGATTAACCCCTTTGTGTGCTCTTGGGGGGGCTTGTATTAATGTCAAACCTCCAAAGAAACATCCCACTCCAGCTGTGCTAACCCCAGGGTTCCTCTACTTACTACTCCTGCTTTCAGGTTGGCCTTGTTCTCCTCACGCACCTTTCAGCCCTAGATTTTCAGGGGTCATCAGCCACTATGTGTTAAGCCAGAAGGAACCGGACTATTTGATAGTCTAACAAGGTAGCTAAGGAGCCCTTTGCAGTATTCTAGCAAGCACATTATCACTTAATGGGTGGTGTGTTCCTTTAGAGTAGCACAGGGCTTCTGCAGCAGAAAAAGGAGGGTTTCCATGGTCCCAGTACCCTAAGGGGGTGTGAAAGTAACCCTGCCTAATGACACCACCAAAAGAAAACAGGACATAAAGGGAGCAACCAGACCAATCCTCAAGCCATCAGGGTTAGAAGGCAGCAGGAAGGGATGAGACCCTCAACCCTTGGGCAGATGGTTTAGGGATGTTCCTGAGGCTCTCCAGACATCCAGGTAGTCAAGGGTTGCTGCAGATGCTAGGCCACTGCCACCATGAAGGTAATGGGGAACAGAATCTTAAGAGACCCTTCCTGCATTCTGGGGCCAAATCATATAGGGTTAGAAGGGTCATCTAGTCTAACCCTGTCCAAGATGCAGGATTTGTTGCCTAAACCAGGGATGGTCAACCTGTGGTTCCGGAGCTACATGTGGCTCTTGTATAGGCACTGGCCCTAGGGGGTGCTCACTGCTCAACTCCTGGCTCTGCCACAGGCCCTGTCCCCACTCCACCCCTTCCCACCCCTAAGCCTGCTGTGCCCTTTCCCCTTCCCCCTCCCCCTGAGCCTCCTGCATGCCAGGAAAGAGCTGATCAGGAGCTGGAGGGAGAGGGCTGGAGCGAGAGGTGCTGAGTGGTGGGGTTGCCAGTGGGCAAGAAGCTCATTCTCAGGCTCAGGTTGGCCACCCATGGCCTAAACCATCCAGGACAGACAGCATCTAGCCTCCTTTTGAAACTCTCCAGTGAAGGAGATTCCACAACTTCCCTAGGCAGTCTGTTCCATTGTCCTCCTGTTCCACAGTTAGAAAGTTTTGTTCCTGATATCTAATCTAAATCTGATGTGCTGTAGTTTGAACCCATTGCCTCTTGTCCTGCTCTCTGTGGCAAGAGAACAATTTTTCTCCATCTTCATGGTAGCGTTCCGAGTACTTGATACATTTAAATTAGAAGAATTTATCTTCCTGAATTTAAACAGAGCTGAAATGCCTTATTTTCTATCAAAAGACAAAGCAGGGAAAGTATGAGGGGAAATGAGGCAGGAAAACCTCAGGCCTTCTGAGATCTTCCCCTCTTTTCTCCCCCTTCCCACCCCTCAAGCCAGGCAAGGTGCCTGCATTCCTCTTACAGATCGAAGCAGCCAGCTGGGTGAGGGTGAAGGCCTTGGTGGAGCAAAAATGTTTGGCTGGATTTTGTACGTTGCCTGGCTTCGCAAACATTGGTTTATGAGGTGCACAGAACAATTGGTCTAAGATTCCGGACTATTCTGATTTTATTCTAGCTGCCCGCATGGCTCAGATATGCCCTGAGAAGGTAGCCAGGGCATGTGCTGGATAGGCGTGCAGGGTTAACAAAGAACCAAGTATTGTGACTCTCTCTGCTGGTGGATTCCCTTTTCAGATGGTGGGTCCAACCGTAGGAATATTTTCCCCAAAACTAGGGCTGCACTGGCAGAGCAGTACACAACAGCCTCCGTTCAGGGGATAACCTACCCAAAAAACAATTAAAAATGAAGGTTCACTTTTTGCTATTAAGCCCTGAACAGTTGACCAAAACAGGAGCTAAAATTAATGGCCAGACATCTCGGTCTCAGGTTCACCTCCCTTCTTGTATCTCTCTCTGAGGGGTCTGTTTTCAAATATGACTTAAACAGGTGCAACAAATTTATTAATGGGTGGTGAGGACTCACCAGATAAGAAGGTAAAAAACATAATAAAACAAGGCAGGTTTGTATCAATGGGGATTTATACACAAAGATCAAAATGACAGTGACTACCATTTCTGACAGCTTGATTCAATGGTGTCTTCTCCTCAGGATGGTGCAGGACAGCAGGATTCCTCAGATGGGAATAGATCTTCAAGACAGGATCAGACAAGTGTTTTCTCAGGTAAAATGAGTGTTCAAGAGATTGAATTCCCCCTTCTCCCCACTTCACCTGTGTTGTGCCCGCTTGCTCCATGCATGACTATAGAAGATTGAGTGTGTGTACGTAAGTATATCCCTTGCTTAGATGACCCTTGTGGGGTGAATGGCCTACCCTATTAACCCTCCGCTACTTGTTCCGCTACAAACAGACAGTAACAAGACTCTGCCACTTGGGTGGGCAGCTCTGATTTAATCTGTGCACCACTTTATATAGACATGGAGTTGCTAGGCAGATTAGCCGATTGACAGCAATGATCTTTTTCCTGCCTAAACATAAAAAGGCACCAAAATCAAAGAGGAGGGGACAAGAAGAGATTACAAAATAGATGCCTAGTTCTCCTCTAGAAGACCCGAGATGGCCTTAGGATTTTTACTTCTACACCAGCAGGCTATGGCATTGGACTGCTGGACATAACATGCAGGGTTGCATATTATGGACCTATCCAACCTGAATTCTGTAGAGGCCAAACTGGCTAACATTACACCCACTTTTTAAAAAGACGGTTTATTTACTGTATGCAAGCAAGAAAAAACCTGTTTAACTTCATCCTTTTTTTGTAGATTGCACAGCCCTTTGTGGCTGAACAGGCATAGCTATTTGGGCATGGCGAAAACAATAGTCATAACTATGAAAGCTGCACATTTTGGAGAACTGGAAGTATCTTGAAAAGGAATCTGTAGCCAACTTACAAAAATGATGCATAGTTCTCCATATTGAACTGGGTCCTTCAGCTCTCTGTATTATCTTTTCTAAACAATATGGAAAATCCACACTTTACCTGCCCCCCTCTAGTCCACAGGCATGTTGGATTTGTTTGCACCACCATTAGTTATTTTTTTGCTACATTGAAGACTTTGGGATGGGTTAGCTCCATTTTCTGGGCATATGTATACCTGCCAGGTGCATAGTCATTTTCTTGGTGGTCTCTCTCTTGGGGCTCCCTTACATTATCTTTCATAGCTACCAGCACTGCAGTTTACCTTTTGGAATATGACATCACTATGTGTACTGTATATGGGCCTGATCTTGCAGATCTTACTCAAGTAACTCCAGAACTGCAGAGTCAGGCTTTATTCAGCATTTCCCTTTTTCCATTTTACTTATTTCTCCATGCATCAGTTGGGACTATTCCAGTGAATGGAGGATGCAGAATCATGCAGTCTTGTCTGGGCATTCATTCACCTCCCTACTCTCTGCCCAAGCCTTGACTACAGATCTATCCTCAAGGAAAGGATTTTTCCACTATAAAATATTGTGTAAGCATTAGGATGGTGGAACATTACAGTAGCACTGAATAGACACCAACACGTTAAGTAATTTTTAAATAGGGGTGAGCCCTATACAAAAAGTTAATACATTTAAAGACCGCAAAAACTTTGCTAATCTTAAATGGGTATTTCTCCTTATTACAAATGGTGTGGCAAAAAAATACTTCAATATTTTTACATTATTTGATTGAAGTGCAACTTTAATAGGAACTCCTATTTCCAGAACAGAAATGTTCAACAAATAACTTCCAAACACTGGAATGGCAAACTCTACTTTTGTAGCTCATTTGTCGTCTCTGTACTTCTGACTGGTTTCAGGGCCAGGTTCATAGTTAGGTATTATGCACTGTGGACAGATCTTTCTCAGTGCTGTAACTTTGGGGACAGTGAACTTTTAGGATTGTGGTGCAGAAAATATTCAGCTCCATCAACATCCAACATACATTTTTAGATATTATGTAGCACTTGCCAAGTATGATTTAGTTAAAGTAGGTAAATTATATCCTCCTTTTTCAGGGAGGTTGCATGACTTGCCCAAACTAATTCAGTTAGTGCCAGAATAAGGAATAGAACATGCCTCCTGCTCATGTCTAAACCACTGAACTACAGCCGTCACCAGGCCAATTGTTTCCAAAGATGCCAAACGGGAGTTGAGCACTTAGTTTGTGCTTTTGAGAATTTCCCCAGATATTTCTAGAGCTGGGCTAATTAGTCTCTTTACAAAATGATGGTGACTTTCTTCAATATATTTGGTTTGGTTTCTTATACTGACAGTACAGTTAGATGCAGAGGAAAATCAGATGAATGAACATCCTTGGTTTGTGTCCTGTTTGGGAAGCAATTACCAGAGTGTACTGATGTTTGAAAATTGATTTAACTGGTAAGCTGCTGTTCCCTACTCAGATAAGTATAACTTAGACTAAAGTTTGCAATGTACTTAAAAGAACAAATTTGCAATTGGCTTTCTGCAATACTTGCTTAAAATGCATGGCTTCAGTGAAGATGCCTGACAGTGCTCTCATTTTCTGGAATACTTGCAGAAAGTGAAGGGTGCATGTAAATTGGCAAAGAATTAAATGTAAGCAGACTTTCACAAATTCTTTGCAGTATTTTCCTAGTTCTAACATATCTGGAAATATATGCAACAAGAACTACAGCTGTCAGTAGGTATCTGTAAATCTCCACTTTTACTGAACTGGAAACAATGCTCAGTTTTACTTGGTTTTTTCTCTTTATGGAAACTTAATATTTAGACCTCAATGTTTTAACTTAACTTCATTCTTGTTAATTATCTTTATTATATTAGGATGAAAAGTTTGGTTAGGACCTTATTATTCTATCTTCTATGAAATCAAAGCAGCTGAATTGTTTAAAGGCAATCTTTAAATGTTGACTGTTTAAAACAAAATACTTTACAGTATGTACCCCATGAGTCAGGAGAAATATGCTGTTTCATTGCATAATAGACTGCCTGAACCATTGGTGTTTTCCTCCTCAGTGAGCCACATTTCAGAGTTTGTGTGGTCTTGGAGCTAATGAGTCTGTTTATGAACTTTTTTCCTGTCCATGTAAACAACTTTATAAACCATGTCCTTAAATAAGTCTATATCAGATTCTTTATTCATGCGCACACAGAAGCAATCACACACAGACCCCATAATACAGATAAATGCAGAGGAAAATCAAATATGAATGAACGTTGGCTTTAACGGTGTTTGTAGCCATGTTGGTCCCAGAATCTCTTTATTGGATCAGCTTCTGCTGGTGAAGGAGACAGGCTTTCGAGTTTATGCAGACCTGAAGAAGAGCTATGTGGCAGTTTGAAAGCTTGTCTCCTCCAGCAGAAATTGATCCAATAAAATATATTCCTTCACCCACCTCTTCTCTCTCATTTGTTTTTTTTATAGCTTTAACAAGTGAGTAAGGATCCAGTCTTGTAATAGCTGCTTTGCCTGGGCATTGTCAATCTGTTCCAGGACTGAGGCTATGTATCTAATCCTTGCTATCCTTACGCAAGCAAAATTCCTCAAGTTTTGTCAAAGTAAATTTTCTACTAGCTTTTATGGGGGAAGAGCATGTCCATAATTTTTCTAAGGGCGAGATTCTGATGCTTATTATGAACAGCACCTTCTTTCACATGTAGTAGTCCTATTGAAACCAATGGGTCTAATCTCACAGGAAGATATGATCCATTGTGAGTAAAGGATGGCAGAATCTAACCCCAAATAAATGTCCCCAAAAATAGCATAAACAAAACCACTTTTGGAGTATTACAAGTTGTAGCACATAATGATGTGAAGTTAATGAGTAGCCTTTCTAATACAAGACTCCAACTCTTTTAGATCATTGATTTATTCAGAATGTGTAATATGCTTCACAAAATGTAGTACACATTTGAGCACAGCTTCAATTTTTAAAATTACTCAATTATATTTTGAAGAATTTCAAATTGATTGAACCTAGAAATAAAACTAAACACTCTTAATTGTTTTAAAGAACAGGAGCACTTGTGGCACCTTAGAGACTAACAAATTTATTTGAGCATAAGCTTTCATGGGCTACAGCCCACTTCATCGGATGCATTGAATGGAACACGCGTAGTAAGGCGATATACATAAAGAGAACATGAAAAGGTGGGAGCTGCCCAACCAACTCTGAATTGCGCATCTTAATTAGCCTCTATCAGCAGGAGAAATTTTTATAGCGATAATCAAGATGGCCCATTTCAGACAGTTTAACAAGGTGTGATGATACTTAACATGGGGGAAATAAATTCAATGTGTGTAATGGCTCAGCCATTCCTAGTCTCTCTTCAAGCCTAAACTGATGGTATCTAGTTTGCATATTAATTCTAGTTCAGCAGTTTTTCCTTGGAGTCAGTTTTTGAAGCTTTTCTGTTGCAAGACTGCGACCTTTAAGGCTGTTACTGAATGACCAGCAGTTGAAATGTTCTCCTACTGGTTTCTGAATGTTATGATTCCCGATGTCAGATTTGTGTCCATTTATTCTTTTGTGTAGAGACTGTCCAGTTTGGCCAGTTTGTGTCCATTTATTCTTTTGTGTAGAGACTGTCCAGTTTGGCCAATGTACATGATGGCAACTCCCATCTTTTCATGGAATGTTTGTGTGTATATGTATTTTTTATATATCTCCTTACTATGTGTTCACTTCTGTGCATCCAATGAAGTGGGCTCTAGCCCACAAAAGCTTATGCTCAAATTTTTTAGTCTCTAAGGTGCCACAAGTACTCTTGTTCTTTTTGCAGATTCAGACCAACACAGCTGCTACTCTGAAACCTTGTTTAAATGACTATCTGGCTATATCCTAATTAAGTAGTACATAGTGTGTACTGTTGCAAAAAAAGCAAACGTGATTCTGGGATGCATTAACAGGTGTGTTGTAAACAAGACACAAGAAGTCATTCTTCTGCTTTATTCTGCGCTGGTTAGGCCTCAACTGGAGTATTGTGTCCAGTTCTGGGCACCGCATTTCAAGAAAGATGTGGAGAAATTGGAGAGGGTCCAGAGAAAAGCAACAAGAATGATTAAAGATCTTGAGAACATGACCTATGAAGGAAGGCTGAAGGAATTGGGTTTGTTTAGTTTGGAAAAGAGAAGACTGAGAGGGCACATGATAGCAGTTTACAGGTATCTCAAAGGGTGTCATCAGGAGGAGGGAGAAAACTTGTTCACCTTAGCCTCCAATGATAGAACAAGAAGCAATGGGCTTAAACTGCAGCAAGGGAGATTTAGGTTGGACATTAGGAAAAAGTTCCTAACTGTCAGGGTAGTTAAACACTGGAATAGATTGCCTAGGGAAGTTGTGGAATCTCCATCTCTGGAGATATTTAAGAATAGGTTAGATAAATGTCTATTAGGGATGGTCTAGACAGTATTTGGTCCTGCCATGAGGGCAGGGGACTGGACTCGATGACCTCTCGAGGTCCCTTCCAGTCCTAGAGTCTATGAGTCTATGAGATGGGTTGCAACTTTATTATAGGAGCTATATCTGTGGTGGTACATTTTATACCATTTACCCAGTTTTAGAAGTTCAGATTTAAATTCTTAAATAGATTTCATCTTTTACACAGCACATTTACTAGAAAAGAACCCATTTGGGAAATTCTCAGTAACTAGTTTTGCTACTTGTATGGTTTGTCTTATCTTCATATAAACTTGGAAAATAGCAACTTGAGGGGAGGAAGGAATCATGAATGCTGCTGAGTTGTAAATTTTAAGCAATTGAATGTTTTTAGCCTCTTATGGGTGCTGGAAACCTGTTCCCAGATGCTAGTGGCTCAAAGCATTTGTCTGGAAGCAAAAGGAAAAATGACTTGCAAAATAAGTTCTTAGCGCATATTGACTTCAAGGGCTATATACTGCCTCATAAGCCAAAAGTCCCTCTAGATTTCTAGAAAAGATTCCACCCCTTCTCCCTGAATTGGTGTGATCTCACTTATTCTGTAGAAGTTCAAATCCTTTTCCCCAAGAAAACAATCACTGTATCAGAACTTCACTTTTACAGTATGCAGAATTTGGATCATACTTTGCTTTTTAACATGAAGCAATATTCAGGAAGAAGTATTGCTTCCCATCCCAGTAGCTGACATTTCAGTGATGTAACAGAAATATGGGTTATAATATAGATAAGCTTCTGTGTCCACAAGCATTTATATACGTTAACCTGACCGAAAACAGTCTCAAAAAACGGATTGGATTCTCTTTACTTGTCCCACACATCCACTACATTCAGAATGTCCATCGTCACAGTGTTCTTCATAGCTTGGGTATCCAGCACATTTGTTTAAAATATTGAATGCTTGGACAGGAAAAAGCTTGGCTGTAATGAGTAAAAATGTAACTCAAGTGATATTGCCATAATAGAAAATGGGGTGACTGGGCAACAAAATGGCAGATTAAATTTAGTGTTGATAAATACAATGTAATGCACACGGGGAAAACATCCCAGCTACACATACAAAATGATAGTCTAATTTAGCTGTTACCATTCAAGAAAGATCTTATAGTCATTGTGGATAGTGCTCTGAATACATTCAGCAGATGTTCAACAGCATTCAAAAAGCTAACCATGTCAGAACCATTAAGAAAGGGATAGGTAATAAAACAGAAAATATAATGCCATTATATAAATCCATAGTACATCCACACTTTAAATACTACGTGTAGTTCTAGTAGCCCCATCTCAAAAAAAACCCACCATTTAGAATTGGAAAAGGTACAGAGAACGGCAAAAATGATTAAAGGTACAGAACAGCTTCTGTTTGAGGCGAGACTAGGAAGACTGACACTTTTCAGTTTGGAAAAGAGATGTCTAAGAGGTTATAACAGGGGTTGGCAACCTTTCAGAAGTGGTGCACTGAGTCTTCATTTAGTACCTCTAATTTAAGGTTTCACATGCTGGTAATACATTTTAACATTTTTAGAAGGTCACTCTAAGTCTATATTATATAACTAAACTATTGTATGTAAAGTAAACAAGGTTTTTTAAATGTTTAAGATGCTTCATTTAAAATTAAATTAAAATGCAGATCTTATCAGTTTAGTGCAGTGGTTCTTAACCTGGGGTGCAAGATGCCCTTTCTGGGGGTGTGAGACGTGAGTTTTTTAGAAGGTAAATCATGGAAAACACAAATTAAGCACAGGCACATAAGTACAACTACTTTGTTTCATCAAACCATGTATAACATGTCTTAACAATTACTGTAATATACAATGTTTTAAAGCTAATTGTAGTGTAACCCTTGATGAGGGTTGCAGAGCACTGAGACCAGGCCAGGAGTGATGCCCCAGGCTGGCAGAAGCACTGCGTAGGGCCAGAGGCCTGGACCCTGGCTGGCAGGGGGCCAGGTGGATGGAACCCCAGACCAGCAGTGAGGTGAGTGGGGCCAGTGGCTGGTATCCCAGGCCGACAGTGGCTGAGCAGGAGCCAGAGGCTGGGACCCCAGACTGGCGTTGGGCTGAGCGGCTCAGCCCATTGCTCGTCTGAGGTTCTGTCCGCTGGCTCCTGCCAGCCAGGGTCTCAGCCGCTGGCCCTGCTCAGCTGCTGCCGGTCAGGGGTTCCGTTCGCCCCAGAACGGTGGCGGGCTGAGCAGGGCCGGCGGCCGGGACCCCGGCTGGCAGCAGCGTGCCAGTAAAAATCAGCATGCCACCTTTGGTAAGCATGTTGCGAGTTGTCAACCCCTGGTCTATAAAATCATGACTGATGTGAATAAAGGAATAAAGAAATATTGTTTACCCCTTCTCCTAACAAGAACCAGGGGTCACCCAATGAAATTAATAGGCAGCAGGTTTAAAATATACAAAAAAGTATTTCTTCAAACAACACAGTCAATCTGTAGAACTCATTACCAGGGGATAGTGTGAAGACCAAAACTATAACAGGGTTCAAAGAACATGGAGCAAGTAATTAAGGAAATCATCTGCAAACACTTGGAAGGTGGTAAGATCATACAGAATAGCCAGCATGGATTTGTAAAGAACAAATTCATGTCAAACCAATCTGATAGCTTTCTTTGATAGGATAACAAGTCTTGTGAATAATGGAGAAGCAGTGGCTGTGGTATACCTAGACTTTAGTAAGGCATTTGATAGGGTCTCGCATGATATTCTTATTGTTTAACTAGGCAAATATAATTTAGATGGGGCTACTATAAGGTGGGTGCATAACTGGCTGGATAACCATATTCAGAGTAGTTATACCTTTCCAGCAGGACTGGGCACCATTAATAACAAGTGGGGTTCTGCAGGGGTCTGTTTTGGGACCGAATCTGTTCAATATCTTCAACGACTTAGATATTGCCATAGAAAGTATGCTTATTAAGTTTGCAGATGATACCAAACTGGGATGGATTGCAACTGCTTTGGAGGACAGGGTCATAATTCAAAATGATCTGGACAAATTGGAGAAATGGTCTGAGGTAAACAGGATGAAGTTTAACAAAGACAAATGCAAAGTGCTCCACTTAGAAAGGAACAATCAGTTTCTCACCCAAAAAATGGGAACAGGCTGTCTAGGAAGGAGTGTGGCAGAAAGGGATCTAGGGGTTATAGTGGACCACAAGCTAAATGTGAGTCAACGGTGTGTTGCAAAAGCAAACGTGATTCTGGGATGCATTAACAGGTGTGTTGCGAACAAAACACAAGAAGTCATTCTTCTGCTCTACTCTGCACTGGTTAGGCCTCAACTGAAGTATTGTGTCCAGTTCTGGGCACCGCATTTCAAGAAAGATGTGGAGAAATTGGAGAGGGTCCAGAGAAGAGCAACAAGAATGATTAAAGGTCTTGAGAACATGACCTATGAAGGAAGGCTGAAAGAATTGGGTTTCTTTAGTTTGGAAAAGAGAAGACTGAGAGGGGACGTAACAGTTTTCAGGTATCTAGAAAGGGTGTCATCAGGAGGAGGGAGAAAACTTGTTCACCTTAGCCTCTAAGGATAGAACAAGAAGCAATGGGCTTAAACTGCCGCAAGGGAGGTTTAGGTTGGACATTAGGAAAAAGTTCTTAACTGTCAGGGTGGCTAAACACTGGAATAAATTGCCTAGGGAGGTTGTGGAACCTCATCTCTGGAGATATTTAAGAGTAGGTTAGATAAATGTCTATTAGGGATGGTCTAGACAGTATTTGGTCCTGCCATGAGGGCAGGGGACTGGACTCGATGACATGTCAAGGTCCCTTCCAGTCCTAGAATCTTTAAAACTAGATAAGTTCATGGAAGATAGGTCCATGAATGGCTATTAGCCAGTGTGGGCAGGATGGAACCTCATGCTCTGGGCATCCTTAGCCTCTGATTGCCAGATGACAGGATGGATCACTTGATTGCCTGTTCTGTTCATTTCCTCTGAAGCACCTGGCATGGGCTACTGTTGAAAGAGGGGTTACTGAGCTAGATGGATCATTGGTCAAACCCATTATGACCATTCTTATGTTCCTCTTTTGGCTTTGTCATATGATGATGATCCCCATAACTACTCAGTGAGGAAACCTATTTTGAAAACATGAGTAAGGTCAGTCTCTCTTTGTAGAGCTGCTGTTGTAGCAAACAAGGATACAGTGGGAGACTGCATCAATTTATGAGCATCTCTAACTTAAGTGCAAGGGGTGCAGTTAACAGTGGCAGGCCTGCATAGGTCTAATCTAAAGGCTAAATGTTCCCAGAGGTGATTCTTTGAGGATTCAATTGCAGGTGTATTTTCCTCCTGCCCAGTGCAGTTTTTCAAGCTTGAATTTTACAGGTGCCCTGTTTGTACCTTTGTCTAAAAAGGCACTGCTGATGCAGATGAAAGGTGGTGTAAGGACAAAATAGTCATGACATTTAACTTATTTACTACGTTTAAGATCTTAAACAGGGATTCAGGAGATATAGGTTCAGTTCCCCTCTGTGCCACTGGCTTTCTGTCTCCCCTCAGGAAAGTCAATTGTGTTGTGCCTCCATTTTCCTTCTGTAAAATGGTGACAACATTTTTTTTATTTCACAAGAGTGTTATGAGGCTAAGTTCATTAACGTTTGTGAAAGGCTGAGTTACTAAAGGAATGGGAACCTTTTCATTACTAAGGGTTTGTCTACATTGGCAATTTACAGCACTGCAACTTTCTCACTCGAGCGCAGCAAGTTGTGCTGTAAAGCACCAGTGTAGACAGTGCACCAGCACTGGGAGTGCTATGCCTCTCGTGGAGGTGGGTTGTGGGTGTTAAGAGTGCTGAGAGAGTGTAGACGAGCTTTTAGGGGCATGATTTGGGCCATCATTGTGTATCTAAATTCACACACAAGGGAGACAAGACCATCCATATGTGGTCCTCCCTCTCCCATATGGAAGGGAGCTCTCTGCAGCCCCATTCACCACCTCACTGCTTCATGGACTCTGTAGTGGTCTTTCTTCGAGTCTTAAGTCCATGCTGGGGAAGGAGGTGGAAACTGGATAGTCTTTAGAGAAGGAGGATGGGATTGGAGAGGCCATGTTATCATGTTATAGTTATCAACACTATAAAGTCTTTCCAGAAAAGAGGAGTGCAGGGTTAGGAGGCAGGCACAGCCATGGGGTAGCCCTTGCAGAGTAGTTGCCTTGGGGCCTTGCTGACGGAGTCTGTGGAATTGCCTAGAGTGGATTTGGAGGTAGGCCTATGTGCAGATGGCCTTTTGCATCCATGAATTCCCAGGGAGCCAGCAGGTTTGAGAGCAGGCCTGGTGGCCTTTTCTATGGGGAGAAAACCTTTTTCCCCCACTTCTCCCAGGAGCGCTGCCAGCTTTTTTGCTGCCCTAAGTAGTGGAAGGTCCCACCCTGAAATACCGACGATGACCGGGGTGGCCAAAGATCCAGTTGCTGCCTCCCAAATGTTAGCATGCTAGGTGACCGCCTAGGTCGCCTAAGGGGTTGCGTCAGCCCTGACTTCTCCCCACCTCCATCATATCCTGTTAGTGTTGGTGTTGCTGCAAGAGAGCTCTTAGGGAAATCTCCTCCCAGTTGCAGTTTTCTCCATCATAAAGGATGAACTGGGCCAATATTAGAGCCCAGTCCTGCTGCCAATAAAATAAGAGTTTTACCTTGACTTCAGTGGGAGTACAATCTGCCTTTCATCCAGATGGGGAAACTTAGTCACATGACTTGTCCATGATCTCACAGGGCATCAGTGTGTCTGTCTTAAATAGAATTCAGGCCTCCTGATTCCCATGCCAGTAGACCCCAAGGGGACAGGATCTTTGCAATTAATCAGGTTCAGGGTTTGTCCATCTTGGCCTGTGTTGTTTTGGGGTTTTTTATACACACTTGCACTCTTCCCCACCACACTGCCATCCATACACTAATAGCAGCGCACATTTCATCATCAGTGACTCAGTGTCTCTAAAACTTGTCTGAGAAAATCAGTTCATCTTTCTCAACACTCACATGATGGGGCCTGTTTTCCTTTCAATGCATTTGGTTACCCTCATTAATGTTGGTAGGAGTCACACAGGCTCACACAGACAAATGGGATCGAATGTCCTCATGACAACTGCTAATTGAGCATGACCGCTGTATGGTTCCTTGCATTGTACACGGAGCAGTTTTAGGACCCTTAAGTTAGTCTTAGGCCAGTGTCCAGGAGGGGATAAATAGAACTTCCCACTCTGTCAATTTATAGGCTGGGAATCTTAGAATATTTTAAAGTTAAAGGACTAAAAGGAACACTATAGTAAACTCTTCTCCCTACTCAGTAACACACCCTGTTTTCAATTCTTGGGTACATACACTGGGAAGAAATGTGAACTATAGTAAGCAAATTACTGTGTGGCATCTGAACAGGACTTCCAGATACTACTGATGCAGTTCCATATGATGCTTTTAGCAGTGGAAAGTTAGACCCTGGTTCCGAGTTACTTCACAAAAATGAATGGTATCCACTTAATAAAACTTTTCAGGCTTCTGAATTTAGTGTATTGGGAAGGTGGAGACTGGAATTATTTCTTGATGAGACTGACCATATCAAGCTTTTAAATTGTTCAGTGTTTTCCCTTCATATAGGTTATAAACCTGTATGTGAAATATTGGTGACTCGATGTTAGTTTATAATTAGGTGCCCTGCTCCCACTGAACTTATCTTCATTATGTTCTTTTGAATATTCCAGCCATAGTGTCAGTCTAAACTTTTTCTTGAATCTAGTAAGCTCTTGGCCTCTGATCTACTGTGATTTTTTTTGAGTTCCACAGGCTAATTATGCATTGTATTTAAAACCATAAAAGGACTTTTTAAATGATCCTTTTCATTAATTGTATGTCCCTTTGTATTAAGGGTAAATAGGAACACCTGATTTATCTTCTCTGCATAATTCATTGTCTCTTTCATAATCTTATTGTTGCCTCTCTAAACAATTAGTCCTTTCAATCTATCCTCAGTCCTTCCAAGCCTCATTTATTTTGTCACTATTTCAGCATGCCATCAATTGATAGATTTTAATTTCTAAATTTAATCAGTTGGATATACCAGCATTTTGCCAGAATTCTGCCATTTACCAATAATCAGTTGGAGTGAGGAACCCTCTTTGTTCTTCACTGAAGAATTGTCTCTACGTATTCTATTCTTGTGGCACATGTGCTAGAGATCAGAATCTTCTGGACAGTAGTCTCTGTTGGCCCTCAGCTGTACCCTACTTGCCCTTGCATCGTCCTCGGATCATAAAAAGACAGAGTGGGACCAACCACCTCAGTTCTTTCTTCGTGTCTCGGGCTGAGACAGAACTACTGAGTGTCCTTGCACTACAGGAGCTAGTTTTTGATAAACTCTGTATGTAGTCTTTTTTTAATTAATTCTGTAAGTTTTCTTGTATTTTCCTCTGGGGTAACCATTTGGTCCATTTCCTGTCACCTAGTACCAGGTGTTCAGTCTCCATGACTGAACAAAAAACCCTGGCTTTAAATTCCCTCTTGTGAGACAGCCATTCCCTCAGTGATTGTCACTTCAAATATTGTTTAGGTGAAGGGTATTTCAAAATGAACTTTAGTGAGAAGCTCACTTAAAATTGACTTCTCTTAAACAAATTGAGACCTGCCGCTGAGCTGAGCAAACAAGACCCATCCACATCAGAATAATCTTCTTCCAAAAGTGCTCTGGCTACCACCACTCCCGGTTCCTGCAGACTCTTCATTGCTCCTGCAGCGAGCATAAGAATAGGTCACCACTGGAGGCAAAGATGTCCTCACTCAGTATCTCATTTAATAGAGCACAACCTGGTCCCTCTGGCACCCTAAAACAATCCAGTGCCCAACTTGGTACTGGTAAAAGAGCAGCTATCTGCACTGATGCTGCAGTACCAATCATAGAGCTTTTGGCACAGACAATGAATCAGTATCAACACTGCCTTTATCAGTGTGGTACCATCTACACTGGCCCTGAAGTTTCCTGATTTAAATCAGTACCAACTACATTGGTAGTAGGGGATTAATGGTGTCCAAATTTCTGGAATCCCACCCTTACTTTCTGCAACCCATAGGATTCCTGCCTCAGTACCAAGCTGTATTAGAAGATCAGCACAGAGTTGCTGTTTGGCACCCATGAAGGAGACCATGAAGAAATATCGGTGACTCCTATTTTATGTCTGCTTTGCTCATGCAGAAGTAGTCATTCTCTGACCAGACTAGGCAGAACTCTCCCGTCTGACAGAGTGCAGGTACAGAAATTTGAAGGTGGGACAGCCCCATACACAATTTGCCTATGGACCTCACACCTGGCCTTATTGGGTCCCTTGGCTACAGTGCGGCTGGGAGCATGCCTCCCAGCCTGGGATGATAAGACTTTTGTGCTAGCTCTGCTCAAGCTAGCCTGCTCCAATGAGCAGTGTGCATAATGCAGCGCAGTTGGTGGCTCAGGGTAACCATCCAAGCTCGGACCCAGGATCTTTGAGTGTGCTTGGAATCTGGGTGGCTAGCATGAGCTACCACCCAAGCTGCAATGTCCATGTTGCTATTTTTAGCATACTAGCTGGAGAGGAGCTAGTGAGTCTGCCTACGGAGGCTTGGAGGCACACTTCTTACTGCACTGTTACCCAGACCCCTGGGCCCTTATCACATTGGACTGGTTTTCTCTATATCCAGGTCAGATTACCCTCCCTTGTACAGTTTGAGAGTTCAATCAGTTTGCATGTCTTCTGCTCAACTGCTGTAAATTCAGACCTCTGATAAGGAACACGTCTTCCTTCTGATCTGCTCCAGGTGCCATTTCTTCCTCTTCCCTTAACGAGGCTGTAGTTCAGTCTACTCCCATCACATCCAGACAACCAAGACATTTCAGGATTTAATCACAAGACTGGCAGAAACATTAGATTCCAGTGGTGGTGATGCATATTGGACATAGTACACTCCTCCTTACCAGAAAGACTGGCTAGCCATTCTACAAGGGTCCATTAGCATCAACACAATTATGGTGCCAGACATCGGCCACCATACCTCCGACATTCAAGAAAGCAGATAGGAGATACCAGTTTTCCTCTGTGATTACTGCTGCTCACAAGTGTACTCCTCAGCCAGCCTCAGATTGGAGAAGAGTGCCAGATAATTGGCAAATAGGATTCTCGGTGTAAGGTTTTGAACTTTGTGGCTAAATTACCACAAGATTCTAGGGTGCAGGTTTTTTCCTCCCATTGCTGATGGGCATCTAGCAAAGCAAACCTCACTGCAATAGATGCCCTTAATATTGCTGCAGTAACTAATGCAACTGTGGTGACAATGAGATGGGTGTTATGCTGTCTGAAGTGGCTCACACCTGAGTGTGCCTACCTCAGGGCAGACACCTCCCACCCACACCCCCAAAACTGGTGATGTTCTATAATATAATTGATTGTTACTGGCTTAGTGAAAATGTGAGTTCCTGGATCAGTGTAACAGTCTCACCATGGAGTCATAGACTGTCCCCTTAGACTCCCCAGTCTATCTTGCCAGATTGGACTTTGTGACATAAGGTCACTTAAACTGAAAATCTCACCCCATCAGGTGTCTCCCAGTCCTAAAACCAGTCACTTAATCCAGATTAATGGGTACTCTGGATTTTACACCAAAGACAATGCTTGCAGCCAATTTTATAATTAACTATCCTTATTAGCTAAGAAAAGGAAATGAGTTAGGTTAAAACAGGTAAAATATAATAACAGGAGCCAGTTTGTAATTGCAAATGGTGGCAATGACATACTTGTCAGGTTTTCCCCCCCCCCAAAATCTTTCAGGGTACCCAGATTCTCTCTGGGGATCTCTGCTTTGCATCTTATATGCTTTCTGGTAAGAGTCCCAACAGTTCAGAGATAAAGGATCTTTCTTTGAATCTATATTTATAGTATCTTGACACTGTCAGCTTGCTTTTTGTGTCTTCCCCATGGGCTTTTCATTTGATGGTGTGTGAGGAATGCACTTAGTTTTTTGACCTCCAACTATTGTACATAATGGCCACTTTCTTTGAAATTAGCATTTTCTGTTTAAAGTCCTTTGGATCTTCAATAGCATTTCACAAGAGTTCTTTGATGGGTTTAGTCACAAAGTAAACAACATTTGTTACATTATAACAGAAACATAAGTGAAAACAATACAAGTAAGGTGCTACTAGTTTTAATGAACTTTAAACATCTGAATATACATTTAATTCTTTGATCTATACCAACAAATAAGTGAATTGGCCTGGGGTTCTGACCTGAGCTGGCACCTGGTTTGCCAGCATCACAGGTGTCATGACTGCAATCCCCAGGAATGCCCTGTGAGCTCCAGGATACAACTGAAGATCTTCCCTTGGAGGGCTATGACCATTTAAATTCTAAAACAGATGACACCTCACATTCAAGTACATAAAAGGTGGTTACAAGGAGGAGGGAGAGAAGATGTTCTCTCTATCCTCTGAAGACTGTACAAGAAGCAATGGGCTTAAATGGCAGCAAGGCCAGTTTAAGTGGGACATTAGGAAAAACTTTCTAATTGGGCTGGTTAAGCACTGGAATAAATTGCCTAATGAGGATGTGGAATCTCCATCATTGGAGATTAAGAGCAGGTTAGATAAACAGCTGTCAGGGATGGCCTAGATAATACTTAGCCCTGTTATGAGTGCAGGGGACTGGACTAAATGACCTCTCGGGTCCCTTCCAGTTCTAGGATTTACTGAAGAATTCTCAAACAACAAGGAGTTTGGTGGCACCTTAAAAACTAACATTTATTTGGGCATAAGCTTTTGTGGGTAAAAAGCCCACTTCTTCAGATGCATGGAGTGAAAATTACAGATGCAGGCATTATATGCTGACACATGAAAAGAAGGGAGTTAAAAGTGGAGAACCAGTGTTGACACAGCCAATTCAATCAGGGTGGATGTAGTTCACTCCCAATAACTGAGGAGGAGGTGTCAATACCAGGGAAGGGAAAGTTGTTTTTGTAGTGAACCAGCCACTCCCAGTCCCTATTCAAGCCCAAATTAATGGTGTTAAATTTGCAAGTGAATTTTAGTGCTGCAGTTTCTCTTTGAAGTCTGTTTTTGAAATTTTTTTTATTTTTGTTGAAGTATGGCTACTTTTCAATCTCCCTGGACATTCTATAAGAGATTTACGTGTTCTCCTACAGGCTTTTGTGTGTTACCATTCCTGATGTCTGATTTGCATCCATTTATCCTTTTACGTAGAGACTGTCCAGTTTGACCAATGTATATGGCAGAGGGTCATTGCTGGCACATGGCATGTATCTCATGTGTAAATGTGCAATTGAATGAGTCCCTGATGGTGCGGCTGATGTGGTTGGGTCCTCTGATGGTGTTGCTAGAGTAGATATGGGGACAGAGTGAGCAATGAGGTTTGTTACAGGGATTGGTTCCTGGGTTAGTGTTTCTGTGGTGTGGTGTGTAGTTGCTGGTGAGTATTTATTTGCTTCAGGTTGGGGTGCTGTCTGTAAGCAAGGACTGACCTGCCTCCCAAGGTCTGAGAGTGAGGGATTGTTCTCCAGGATAGGTTGTAGATCGTTGATGTGCTGGAGAGGTTTTAGCTCAGGGCTGTATGTGATGGCAAATGGTGTTCCACTATTTTCCTTGTTTGGCCTGTCTTGTAGTAGGTGATTTCTGGGTACCCATTTCGCTCTGTCAATGTTTCCTCACTTCCCCAGATGGGTATTGTAGCTTTAAGAATGCTTGGTAAAGATCTTGTAGGTGTTTGTCTGAGGGATCGGAGCAAATTTGGTTGTATCTTAGGGCTTGGCTGTAGATCGTGTGATGTGTCCTGGATGGAAGCTGGAGGCATGTAGGCAAGTACAGCGGTCAGTAGGTTTCCAGTATAGGGTGGTGTTTAGGTGACCATCACTTGTTTGCACTGTAGTGTCCAGGAAGTGGATCTCCTGTGTGGACTGGTCCACGCTGAGGTTGACAGTGGGGTGGAAATTGTTGAAATCCAGGTGGAATTCTTCAAGGGCCTCCTTCCTGTGGGTCCATGTCGTGATGTCATTAATGTAACACAAGCAGAGGAGGGGCGCTAGGGGATGAGAGCTGAGGAAGCATCGTTCTAAGTCAGCCATAAAAATGTTGGCCTACTGTGGGGTCATGCAGGTACCCATAGCAGTGCCACTGACTTGAAGGTATAAGTTGTCCCCAAATCTAAAATGGTTGTGGGTGAGGACAAAGTCACAAAGCTCAGCCACTAGGTGTGCCGTGGACTCATCAGGGATACTGTTCTTGACCGCTTGTAGTCCATCCTCATGAAATATTGCTGTAAAGAGCTTCTATATTGATGGTGGCCAGGATGATCTTTTCAGGAAGATCACCAAGGCATTGTAGTTTCCTCAAGAAGTTAGTGGTGTCTCGAAGATAGCTAGGAGTGCTGGTAGCGTAGGGTCTGAGGAGAGTGTCCAAATAGCCAGATAATTCTGCTGTAAGAGTGCCGATGCCAGAGATGATGGGGCCTTCAGGGTATCCAGGCTTATGGATCTTGAGTGGCAGATAAAATACCCCTGGTTGGGGCTCTGGGGGTGTGTCCGTGTAGATTTGTTCCTGTGCTATAGAAAGGAGTTTCTTGAGCAGATGGTGTAGTTTCTTTTGGTAGTACTCAGTGGGATTGGAGGATAGTGGCCTGTAGAATGTGGTGTTGTAGAGTTGCCTGGCAGCCTCCTGTTCATAATCCGACCTGTTCATGACTGCAGCACCTCCTTTGTCAGCCCCTTTGATTATGTCTGTTGTTTCTGAGCCTGTGGATGGCATTGCGTTCTGTACAGCTGAGGTTATGGGGCAAGTGATGCTGTTTGTTCACAATTTCAGCCTGTGCACGTCTGCAGAAGCATTTTATGTAAAAGTCCAGTCTGTCATTTTGACCATCAGGAGGAGTCCACGCATAATTCTTCTTGTAGTGTTGGTAGGAGGGGTCCTGTGGGTCAGTGCTCTGTTTAGTGGTGAAATCTGTTGAGAGGATTCTCAGACCCCATTAAGATCACTGAGGGCATGTCTTCACTAGCAATGTTAAAATGCTGCTGCAGCAGTGCTTTAATGTGGCTATGTAGTCATGGCACCAGCGCTAGGAGAGAGCTGTCTACACTGGCACTTTACAGCACTGAAACTTGTTTTTCCACACCCCTGAATGAGAAAGTTGCAGCACTGTAAAGTGCCAGAGTAGACAAGACCTGAGTATCTACACTCCCCTTTTTACTTGAATAGATCTAAGACTTTCAGAATCTCCTCTATATTTGCTGAATGAAAGAAAGGGCAGGCCACTTGTTCTTGGTGATCATCTAAATGTACCTGGGACTGCATTAAACTCTGCTACCAGTTACCTAAATTAGAAGCTCCTGATCAAACTTAAGATTTCTCCAGAAAGGTGCTCTCAGCCTCTGTAACACCTTTCAGAAGCATCCCCAACTCTGAAACCTCTAAAGCAGCCACCTAGTTTTTGTTCATGTATTCTCAGACTGCTGTTCCCTTAGAGAGGTATCTAGGGCAGATGACAACTTTGGCAAAACTGCATTACTATCTATAGTTAACAGGCACCCACCTCCTTCATTAGGTAACTGCTTGAATCATCAAGAGTGGAGTATATACTGAGTCATTTGAAGACTGAATGGTAACGTACTTTACAATAACTGTGGTTCCTTGAAGTGTGTTGCTCTGCCCTACCCTTTTATATCCTTGGGAGAGGGTACTCAAAGCACAAGCATGGGCCATTGGGCTCTTGGCAAGCACAGCCCAATCGTGGATGCATGTGGTGTGCATGCATACAGTAAGAGTGGAATACATCTCAGAACCCCAGTAATGTAAGATAAATATCGATTTTGTCACTTTTTGCAATCCCAGGATGCAACGGAACAAAATGCCAACTGGTGCTATGCCTGTCATCACTTGTGAGCCCTATGGCTAGCAGTTCTTGTGTTCCCAGCAGTGGGGGTTTGGAATCAAATGGGGGGGAGGGAAGGGGAATCTTGTTCTCATTGCCATCTGCAGCAGAATGTGCTTTTTTAAAAGGCAAGCTTTGCTAAGGTTCCAGCTAGGAGTGTTAACACATTAATAAAACTTAAGTGGGGGATAAAGTCAACTAGAATTTAGTCTGATGGTTAACTCTTCCATGTGCTGCCTTCAAATCCCCTGCATCAAAACTTTATAAACTTGCTCTGCCCCCAGAACAAGCTAGAGGGTGTGTGTGTTTCCTAAATGTGCCATTATTGATGTACATATGGTCCTGCAACATTTTACCTGGTAAAGAACTGCTACTTCTGTCCTCTATTGCATGTCAGCTGCAACATTTACTATTTCAGCTAAGGGAACTAGTTCTCAGTGCTCATCAATGCTTTTTAATGTTCACAGGCCACCGGTTTGCCTCACAATGATTCTTTAACCCCCACTCAAATGAAGTCATTTTGGTTTTCCTCCTTTCTAGCTCACTATGGTTTGAAGTAAGAATCTTAGTGAGGGCACAGGTCTAGCTGTGAACTGCAGAATGGAAGTTTAATTTGCAAACTGGACACCATCAGTTTAGGCCTAAATAAAGACTGGGAGTGGTTTGATCATTACAAAATCTAGATTTCCCCACTACTAACTTCCCCTTAGTATGACTCATACTTCTTGTCAACTGTCTGACAGAGGCCAGTCTCCTTACCACTTCAAAAGTTATTTTTCCTCCCTTGATATCCTGCTGTTAATTGAATTGTCTGGTTAGAGTGACCTCACAGCAGGTAACGCAACTCACATCTTTTCATGAATTTATACCTGCTCCTGTGTTCTTCCACTTTATGCAGCTGATGAAGTGGGTTCTAGCCCCTGAAAGTTTATGCCCAAATAAATTAGTCTCTAAGGTGCTACAGGGACGACTCCTTGTTTTTGCTGATACAGACTAACAGGTGTAGAGGTATAATTCTCTGCTCCATTCTCTCTCTCTCTCTGCTGTTTATCTCCTGGCAAAAGCCAAAGAGAAAAGTAAGCTTTTTTTTTTTTTAATTCTTCGATAGTTTTCTCAGAAAAATTCTCCCCCACTTTACCAACTCAGCTAGCAGTGGTTTATCTCTGAAATTATCAGAGAGCTGTAGATGCTGCAGCCCAAAGTAAAGGGGATGTTGTTATTAATAGCAATCCCCAAACCGTTACTTATAAGGCATTAAAGATTGTAGCACCAGGCACCTTCAGAGGCAGGGGGAGAAGTGGGGCGCATCCCTGCCCCATGTGCACAAGATCGAGGCGGCTCTTGCTCAGTGCACGCCCCGGCTGTGGTCCCCGCTCCAGCCTGCACAAGCTGGGGAAAGGGGGTGAAGGTGGTGGCCCGGCCGGCTTTCCAAGCAGTGCCCCGCGGCTGGTAGCACAGCACGGCGGGTCCCCCCGGGCCGGTTGCGGCTCCCCTTCGCCTAAGGGCCCTCCTGGATGACTCCTCAGCCCGGTACCTGGCCCCGGGTCGAGCCCCGCGGTCCGGCCGCTAGCCCGGCTCGACCCAGCAGCCCGGGCACTGGCTCCCGCCTGGCGGCCGCTCCGCACCCCTCCGCCGGGGCCGGGGCGAGGCTGGCGCGCCCGGCGTGAGCTGCAGAGACGGCTCCTCGCCCTAGCTCAGCCGGGCCAGGGGAACCAGCGCCGCTCCGGGCAGGAGCCGGGAGCCGGGAGCCGCCGGTGTCCTGAGTCGGGCTCGGGCTCCGCTGCCTCCCGCGACTGCTGCCGGCCCAGCGTGTCACTCAAGCGGCCAGGCACGTCCCCTAGCCCAGGGAGGAGCGCTCCACCCCTCTCCGCGCCGGCTTCTGCAGGGAGAAGAGGGGGCGGGCCGTGCAGCCGGTGACTTCATGGGGAGGAGGCGGCCGCGGCAGGAGGTGGGTCTCTCCCTTTCTCCTTCTGCAGGGCGAGGAGGGGAGAAGCAGCTGCTCCCCCAGGCCAGCCGGGGAGGACCACAGTGACTGAAAGCAGCAGCTGGGGGAGAGCGCTCCAGCTGATCTGTTTCCCCCTCACCCCCATCCCCCAATTAGAGGAGAATGGAGCTCGGGTAATCAGGGCTGGCAGGAGGTGCAGCAGGAGCAGGTAAGAGGCTGCTTCCTCCTCCTCCTCCTCCTCGGCGGGTGCTGTGCATGGCAGGGGCGGATCGGATCGGGAGGGAGTGCGGGCAAGTGTCACTGCAGCAGAGGGGATGGGACAGGTGCGCTCGCCGCTTGCTCCTAAATCACTCCCAGCTTGCAGCAGCTCAGCCGGGCGCTGGGACCAGCGGCGATGTCCTCTCTCAGGGCTGTCAGAGCCGCCCATGCCAGAGAAGTTCCAGTCGGGTCTGGGCTGGGGCAGCAATAGGGCCAAGCCGTCTCGTTCATAACCTTGTGTAAATCCTTGCCTGTGAAAATGCAGGCAGTGCCCCCCACCCCCTTCCCCGCTCCCTTCCTCCCTCCCATTCAATAGTCAGCTCCTGGAAGGGATTCTGCATTGCAGAATCTCCCACCGAATTCATGGCTGTAGTCCCTGCTTTATCTGATGGGAGCCTGCTTCTTGGCTGGGTATTCCCTTTGTGGGCAGGAAGCTGGCTTAGGCAAGTGATGACCCCTGCTGCTGCTGGACCTTCACAGGCCATTTGTGAGAGAGGCATTCGCCGATAGATGGTTTCCCTCCCCTTCACCCCCCCCCACCCAAAAGACTCACAAAAGGGAAATGGTCAGGCTCAGGATCCATGTGAATAAACATCCACCCGAGTTTACAGTGTGACTTGTAATGCAGTGAGATATCATGTGCCTACAAAACATAATGCAGTAAGGTACAAACCACCTCACATCATTTAAATTGGAACATCTCCTTATCTCTTCACTTCTCTTAATGCTTCAGGCACCTCTCAGCTTTAAGGCTTATGGAGACTCATAATCTTCCCCTATGAAATTGTGCCATGTAAGGCTGTGTGTCACTGTAACTGAAAATAAAAGGACAAAATGTTGACTTCCCTGCTGTGGTTTTATCAAAACATTATCCCCACCGCTGGTCAATGTTGTGCACACCCTACTCTTCTCCACCAGTTCTGTAAGGGGGAAGGGAGAGGTGAAAATCTAATCTGTTGTCCCTTGGATACTCCTTTAAATTTGACAACATCAGGGATGTCATAATTTTACAAACTCTTAGTTCCCCCGCACCCAAACAGTGCAGCAATTAAAATTTGCAATAGACCCTGCAGACATAAACTATGTAAATATGAACAAAATCAAACCTTTCCAACTTTCAATTTGACCTTTAGCAGCTGAGGCCCATATTTGAAACTCATGATCAGGGCATGCATTTTGCATAAATTGATTGAAAATACTTTGGATGTAATTGGCTTGTTTCTAATACTAAACCAATCCACAGAGAACACATCTTAGCCCAAAAGAAACTGAAATACCTCATGTGAACAGGTTTTTTAAAAAAAATCAACCTACCACAAAACCAGTTCAAGTATTTGACGTTGAATCTGGAAAAGATTGGTGTGGCATAAATCTAACAGTGAAATGCTTTGAGATCTGTGGATAGAAGGTACTCTAGAAGTACAAAGTATTGTTTATGATCTATTGTTAAAATATATGGTAGCTGGGAGGTTGTGTTGTAACTGTTCTCTTTTCATTCCTGAGGTATGAACCTAAATGTTTAGGGGCCCCATTTTCTACTCTCGGTTTGAGCTGATAATTGTTTGGCTTTTTTAAAATATAATTAAGGGCCAAATTCTGTGCTAAGATGTACATGTGCAGCTCTCACTGGCATAAGTCAAAGTAAAGCTTGCATATCTGAGTGCAGAATAAGATCAAAGAAATTATCCCATGGTCCATCCTTTCCTGTCTCCCTTTCTGGCATGTTTTATTACAGTCACACCTCAGCTTGATAAGGCCCTAACGTGGGATAAGATGTGGAACAGCAAACCCAAATTAGGGACGTGATGAAAGTGGTAGTGCAGAGAATTTAATGTGATATAGTATTGAAATAATATTTTCTTGAGTTTTACTTTTTCATGGTTCTGCATTTTGATGTAAATAGTTTACAAGAATCTCAATCATCTGTGCAACAGTTTAATTTGTTTATAAAATGATATCACTTGAAAGTACCATATGGGCATAAGTGTTAATGATCAGCCATAATATGCTAATAATCTGTTACATAAGCATAGCAAAATCAACCTGGTCATAATGAGGTATCTGTGTTTGAAAAAGGTGGTTTGTGGGAGTGTGGATACAGATGCATGCATTTTAGTCCAGCAGTTCAAATTCTGACATGGTTGGTAGTGGCTAAAAGCCACTATCATTTGGTTGTATGTGTCAAATGAGTTGGGGGGGGGGGTCACATGTCAGTTCCGACTGGACCCATGTCCGCAACACCAAAACCATCATCCTATCTGGCACTCTTTAGCACTCATGTTGGCAATCTTAGCAGAGAGGCCAAGGATTGAATGAGCTTTCAATCAATGGGCCTTCGGGTCAGTTTGGGGAAAGCTAGTGGTCATACTGTACTTGTTCAGCGGGTTTACAGAGTTCTATCTGCAGAGCTGTGTGCATGTAGTATCATACACACTTATTCAAGAAACTTAATACCTGCTGGTAGGAAGGAAGCCTTACAGATGCATCCACCGTACTAATTGTTGTCGCGATAGTCCTAAGTATCGCTATAAATCAGAACACTTAAGATATGAGATGGCATATCTTTGTGAATTTGTGAACCTGTGTTGTCTGTACATAGACAAGGCTGAAAGTGTAAGTGATATTTTTAAAATCATAGTCAACATTTTGTCAATTTTATTAAGGCTGTTATGGATTTGATAAAATGCAATATGTTCCTTGCTAAACTGCTTATCTCTGTTCATACTAGTGTACAGTGCTGCATTACATCATTTTCTATCTGGATAGAGTTCTTTGGTGTAATACCTGCGTAGATGAAAAGATGTGTTAATTTATTTTTTTTAAGAACCTCGACAACTATTTGTCACTGTATTTTTGTTAGTCTTGATCGTATTTTCCTCTTAGAAATGTGGCTACTTTTTTATGTGTCTATTGTCTCTTTCAGTTTGGATAAAATTAGGTTTTTCCTCTTAATTTCATGAGCTAGAAATAATATTGTAGTGGCGATGTTGTAGTCCTATATCTTTAGTGATTTCTTGGCAGCCTTAAAAATATTGATTTCTCTAATACCACCAGAGGAACAACAACTTTTTTATTTTTGGTGAGCGCAACTTATGTATTGATGGAGACAAAGTTTGAGTTGGGGGTGGGAAAGGAGGATTAGAGGAAAACTTGTAGAACACTTACCACTAGATCACTTAGACTTCAGATTTTACTGACTATGTTTCATGAAACATATACAGAAAAATATATTACAGAAAAATATATTAAATGGAAATTAAATCTTATGTTTTTAGTTAAGGAAATAGCAAGCTGTTTAAATATCAAATCTTGCTGTCAGAAAAGTGAGACCTGCATTGGGGGGAAGAGCGGGGGATACTGTTTTTTAGCTGGCATGGTCTTTGTGTTTGAAGTTTTAATTTTTCCTTTTAGCATGCACCAGTTTAGCGCATAAATGTGTGCAAAGAAATATGTTCCATTATGTAGAACTAGATGATACAGATGTTCTGGATGAGATGAATGATGTCACTCTATTGACCTCAATGAGACTATGTTGACTTACCTCACCTAAGCATCTGGACCTCTATTTTCAGTAGGGGTGAAATTCAGCCAGTTTAAGTAAGGCATAAGTAGTGCATAGACCTTATGCTGAGCCTTGACATAGGGGTGAATTGTACCCTACAGATAGGTGAGCTGAGAAAACAAACTCTGACACAGTGTATTGCTCACAATAATGTCATACAATAGCAAATAAGATGGCAAAATAGTTTTCTGTCTCTTGGATAGTAATATTTGGGCTTTCCTGGCAGAACAATTAGCCTATGTTTTATAAATAGAAAAAATTTGTTGATGAAATAACTGTGATTTATTGCACTGCCTCACCTTTATTTGCTGTCCTCCAGGCTTCACCAAATGTTAACCCAAAAAAGGTCAAAATGGGAAACGTGTTAAATATACAGGGAGTGGATATGTAAAAGTTTTTGCTAACTTGCTGTTTTCCATTATTTTCATAGCAACATTGTATTTGATAAGCATTTCTGATGGATTTTAAAATACTTGAAAGAACAAAATGAATTGATGTGTTTTTTAATCTTTATTCTGAGTTTCCTTTATCTTCCAGCTCTCCTTTCAATGCTTTATTTTGAAGTCAGTACTATGTGTATTAGGTACCTGTCATACCAGTGGCCCTTAACAGCAGTCTTTTGCTGTAGTATTATTGGGTCATTGATATGAGCAGTACTCATCAGTTCGTGTGTGTGTGTGTGTATAAATATTTTTTTTGTATGAGCTATTGATCTTTTTTGTTTGAAGTAAACAGGTGATTGGGTTATATATTTCAAGCAGATAAAAGGTTGTTACAAGGAGGAGGGTGAAAAATTGTTGTTCTTAACTGCTGAGAATAGGACAAGAAGCAATGGGCTTAATTGCAGCAAGGGAGGTTTAGGTTGAACAATAGGAAAACCTTCCTGTCAGAGTGGTTAAGCACTAGAATAAATTGCCTAGGGAGGTTGTGGAATCTCCATCATTGGAGATTTTTAAGAGCAAGTTAGACAAACACCTGACAGGGATGGTCTAGATAATACTTAGTCCTGCCCCAAGTGCAGGGGTCTGGAGGGGTCTCAAGGTCCCTTTCAGTCCTATGATTCTATGATTTAACTATTTTCAGTGTTGTTCTTTTTGTTCTTTAAATACTATGTTCTTTAGAATTATCTTTATTACCTTGTTAAGTATTTTAAACTCAGGCCTCTGAGTCTGAAAGGTATGTGAGTAATATATATTTGAACATTTTGACTTGCTTATTGTTTCTATATAAAGTTCGTTATCTATCAGTGTTTTAAAACCAATGTTGATCTGAACAAAATAATTCATAAATCTTACAACTGAAGACTGAATTATTTAAAGTAGTTTGAAAATCTATTTTTTAATACAGTTTACAGAAAATGTTCTGAGTTTGTTTCCTTCACAGGGGAATATTGTCTCTTCACAGTATTCAATGCAAATCTTTACATGAATAGTCATTGCTAAGAAACTTAGATTCCAAGCCAGAAGGGACCATTGTAATCTTCTAGTCTGACTGTCTGTGTAACACAGACCACAGAACTTCTCCCAAAATAATTCCTGGGGCATATTCTTTAGCAAAATGTTCAATCTTGATTTAAAAATTGTCAGTGATGGAAAATCCACCACAACCCTTGGTAAGTTGTTCCAATGATTAAGCACTTTCACTGCTAAAATTTTACACCTTATTTCCAGTCTGAATTTATCTAGCTTCAGATTCCAGCAATTGGATCATGTTATACCATCTTCTGCTAGATCGAAGGGCTCTTATTAAATATTTGTTCCCCATGTAGGTATTATAGACTATGATCAAGCCAGCCCCTAGCCTTCTCCTTAAGCTAAATAGATCAAGCTCTTCTTGTGTCTATAAGGCACGTTTTCTAATCCTTTCATCGTTCTCATAGCTCATCTTTGAGCCCTCTCCTATTTATCAACATCCATTCTGAATTATGGACACCAGAACTAGATGCAGTATCCCGTTGGGCCTAGAAGCGCTGTTACTGATTGCAGTGGGATGAGCAATGGGTCATCTGGCACTTGCTTACTTTGAAATTAGATTTGTTTTTTAACCCATCGGTATTTTCTGTGTTTTTGATCAAGTGTCTAAACTTTGTTATAACACTTTAAAGCAGTGTTTCCCAGACTTGGGACGCTGCTTGTGTAGGGAAAGCCCCTGGCAGGCCGGGCTGGTTTGTGTACCTGTCACATCCACAGGTTTGGCTGATCAAGGCTCCCACTGGCTGTGCTTCGCCGCTGCAGGCCGATGGGAGCCGCTGGAAGCGGTGTGGGCTGTGGGACGTACTGGCCGCCGCTTCTAGCAGCTCCCGTTGGCCTGGACTGACGAACCGCAGTCAGCGGGAGCTGCGATTGGCTGGCCTGTGGACGCCGCAGGTACACAAACCAGTTCCTGGCCCACCAGGGGCTTTCCCTACACAAGCGACGTCCCAAGTTTGAGAAACACTGGTATAGTGTAATAAATTGAGACAGAGTAATTCACGTAGAACCACTATTGATTAAAGTTATGCATTTTGTCAATTTAACTCGATTTTTGGAATTGGAGATTTCTGAATACAGTGTATTTGGCCGCAGACCTGTTGGATTCAGTCATCTGCTTAGTAAATTTGTCTATATACATGCATCTTTCTTAGTTTTTATTGCTTTACATACAGTGATGCTACTTCTTCTTTCTTAGTTTAAATCAATTACATTTGTATTTCAGTTTCAATAAGTTTCCTAAAATCATTAATTATTGATGTTTTACTTTTGTTCATAAAAAAACTGGCAAGCAGTGTGGTTGGAAGTGTTTGTAATATAACAGTGGCTGCTTTAGCTAGAAAATGCAAGAACTTGCTTGATGAAAGTATTTTTAAATACTGTCATATCGAGAGTGTTAATCTTTGTTTTCAGAATGGGCAAAGCTACTAATAATTTTGAATGTATCCATGTGGAATCAGAATATTTCACATTGTCTGTTTGTTTGTTTGAAATTTCATCGGTAAAAATATTTGGAGTTGTGCTATTTTTGATGCATGGGCATAATTTCCCTGTATTTTAAATGACATTTAACTACCATTCTGCCTGTATAGAGGATGGACTACAACTACCACTTTTTAAGTTAAATTAAGGTAGCCATTTTTTGCATCCATCTTTGTATTTTGCAGCTTCCCAGCATTGTGCTGTGCTCCTCCTTTCCTATTTGTGATATAGCTTGATTTTTAGTAAGGTTTTTGACAAAGTCCCACAAGATATTTTCATATACAAAGTAAGGAAATGTAATTCCATCTAGACCACTATAAGGTGGGTACACAACTGATTGGAAGATCATACTTAAACCATACTTATCAATGGTTCATTGTCAAATTGGCAGGGCGTATGTAGTGGATTCCTGCAGGGGTCAGTCCTGGGTCTGGTACTAATCAGTATTTTCATTAATGACTTAAATAATGGAGTGGAGAGTATGCTTATAAAATCTGCAGAAAACACCAAGCTGGGAAGAGTTGCAAGCAGTTTGGAGGACAAGATTAGAATTCAAAATGACCTTTACAAACTAGGGATTTGGTCTGAAATCAACAAGATTACATTCAATAAAGAAAAGTACAAAGTACTTCAGTTAGGAAGGAAAAATCAAGTGCACAACTACAAAATGGGGAATAACTGGTTAGGTGCTAATACTGCTGAAATGGACCTGGGGGTTGTAGTGGCTCACATATTGAATGTGATGCAGTTGCAAATAAAGCTAAGATCATTCTGGGGTGTATTAACAGAAATATCATATACAAGACATGGGAGGTAATTTTCCTGCTCTACTCAGCACTGATGAGGCCTCAGCTGGAGTACTGTGTCCAGTTCTGGGTGCCACGCTTTAGGAAGGATGTAGATAAACTGGAGAGAGTCCAGTTGGGGAGAGGAACAACAATGATGAAATGTTTAGAAAACCTGATCTATTTGAGAAGGTTTAAAAAACAGAACAAACAAACAAAAACTAGGCACATTCAATTTAGAGAGAGAGAGACTGAGGGGGGACCTGATAAGTCTTCAAATATGTTAAGGTCTGTTACCTAGAGAAGGGGGATCAATTGTACTCCATGTTCACTGAAGTTGAAGGAGGTAATCAGCTTAATCTGCAGTAAGGGAGATTTAGGCTAGATATTAGGAAACACTTTCAAACTATAAGGGTAATTAAGTATGTGAATAAGTTACTAAGGTAGGTGGTAGAATCCCCATCATTGGAGATTGGACAAATACCTGTCAGGGTGGTCTAGGTTTACTGAGTCCTGCCTCAGCACAAGGGGGCAGGGCTTGTTGACCTCTCAGGGATCCTTCCAGTCCTATGTTTCTGTGATTCTCTTAGGATCATAGAGCATGTAGGAAAGCTCCAGTAGTATTTTATTGAGTAATCATATATGTTGACTATTCAAGGAGGGGCCAGAACCTTTGCCGTGAGTGAGCACACAGCAAAATAATGTTGATTCTGTTTTGTTACACTGATTGTATTTCCACTGGTAATACTGGTGTCTGGAATTAACGTAAGGGATGCTAGAAGGATTTGTTTTATCCTGTTTTAATATGTGCCTGGAATACTGTTTTTCTAATTGTGATGACGGACTGTTTTGAACATACTTGAAAACAGACCAGAGGTCACTAAAGGCACAACACACAAACAAAACCCCACCACCATGTTGTCAGAGATGGGAATAATTCTGAACCTAGTGCCCCTGCTGCACTGATTGAGGATCCAAGCTATCTCACATACTTGCAACTTTTATGCAAAGTGATCCAGTGTTGCATGTGTCTTTGTTTAAAACTCCAGGGTCCTGGAGATAGGTGACTGCATGAGAATCTCAGCTTTCATTAAGAAAAGTTTCTAGCTCACATGGTTGCAGAGAGATCCTGAAAACAAATACTAAGGCTCAAAAATCAGAAGGCAAATGAAAAGACCCAGCATTTATTAATTTTCAAAATCATATGGGTTTTTTTAAAGCCAGGTTTGTGATCTTCTGAGTCCCAACTCATGATTTTTGAACACGTTTAGGATTACCAATACCAGTGACCTGTGCTAAAGTTACAACCATCCAGAATCTAATACAGCAGATAGATTCAGCTACATCCTGCAGCTACAATATCAGCCTAAATTAATCAGATTCCCTCCTATTTGGCCTCCTCTTTCATGGGCCACAGAATACATTAGTCTTGTTAGTCTGTATAGAAAGAGCATCTCCCTTACCAAACTCTTGCCCTTCTGCACGTGTGGAGAAAGTGAACGTGTGATCTTAATTAACTTTTTCTGATTTCAACTTTAAATACTCTCTCCCAACTTAAGATCAGTATGCAGTGGTCTGCTTCTACATTTTATTGATGAAAACCGCATCTCTTCTTTACATCTTTCATTTACCTACCCAGACACACAAAAGGGATTCCTTAAAAAGAGGGAGGGTCATCTAATGATTTTGGTTTTGCTTACAGTTCAGTACATTAAAGACTCTTTCTTGAGTTGAGGCAGCAGCATGGAGAAATACATTTCAGAGCCATTTCCTTGTGGACAACTGTTTAGTCCCTAGTTCTAAAAGAGCACATGGGATAGCAGATCCTTTTGAGGCCGTGCATTTCTTCACAATAGGAAGTTTTGTAGCAGCAAGATTGTTTTATATAAATATAACTGAGGTCCTGACATAACGTATGGAAGTTACATGTACTTGTTTATAGTCGAAATTCTTCTGCATGTTAGTGATGTGGTAAAGTTTCTAATTTCTGTTCATCACTAAATGGTTGGGGTTAGAGCATCAAGTGTGTTTGAAAATAATTGCTTGCATTTGTACCTTCTTCCTCCAGAAGGCTCTCAAAGTGCTTTGCTGATTTCTTTCGCTCTCATTTGAATAGAACATACAGTAATGCTTACATCCCCCCAGCTCAGGGTTGGAAAGCTGAGGCTGCTTAGCAATGGCAACACTATTTAACATTTTAGGGCAGGAAGTGCAGAGTAACGTATCCAATAGAAATGACAGAAGACTTTTAGTAGGCAGAAAGCAACAGCCAAAAGGGAAATTTTAACCAGGACAGTTGGATTAATAAGATCCCTATTTGTGAAGAGACTGAGGAGGAAACAAAAGAGGTCCAAGAATCTATCTTTATGCTTCCTTCAACTTTGGTGCTGTGCTAGGAAAATGAGTATTATCAGAGTTAACTCTGTCAGATGCGGTGGAGCATTTGGTTAGTTGATGCCACTAAAAAGACATTCAAGGGATGCAGATATGCGATCCATTTGTTAAAATTTTCAGCTAGTAAATCCAGTCGGAAGTTGTAATTTGCCTTGGGTAAAGGTGGGTTAAGGGCTAACTAGGTGGGTCTAATGGTAGATGATTCTGTGCTCTGAATTCTGAGAAATAGGATTCAGCCGTTTCATGTGGTGGCACAAGTAGGCTGTGGGGGGCAGGGGTAACTAAATATTAGTACCTGATGAAAGAGACTGGTGGAAACAAAGCTGGTCAGGAAGGTGTGTGTGTGTGTGGGGGTGTGTGTGGAAATTGCACATTTTTTATGATGGAATTTTAAATTTGAGAACTATTCTGTGCAGCTGTTGTAGGAATATCTCCTCCTAGCATAGGAATCCTTGTTATGGAAATGTTTGTTCCTAATTATAACTCTTATTTGTCCTGTATCTTGTTAATATTGAAGTGATCTTATTCTTTTGCTCATTATTTTAGGATGTCTGGTTCCTTTCTTTATTCCTGTAAATATTCCCCCCACCCACACCCACAGTTTTGTTAGTTGTAAATAAATATTAACCTTTGTTCTTCCCTTCTTTGGACTGTTGTCTACAATCTCTGAAGCAGTTATTAGGGGAGTGGAGTGTGTAGGAACAGATTAATTTTCAACTACCTACATGGGAAAGCTTTCTGTTAGTAGAAAAGGCATAACAGGAGCCAATGGCTGGAAGCGGAAGCTAGACACATTCAACTAGAAATGGTGCAAACTTTTAACCGTGAAGGCAACTAACCACTGGAACAACTTATGAGGGATGTGGTGGATTCACCATCACTTGCAGTCTTTAAATCATGACAGGATACCTTTCAAAAAGAGTTTATAGCTCACCTAGAAGCTATAGGTTTGATGCAGAAATCATTGGCTGTGATCAGGATAGATGATCAGAATGATTCTTTCTCGCCTTTATAATATGACTGGAAAACTCTAACTTGATCTCCTCTAGAACACCCAATTTAAATCTCTTGGAAGTCGGGGAGATAGCCCTGGGCCTGTTATCCAACATGACAGCAGTTTAGTTCAGATTAAACCTGCTAAAATGTCCATCAAATTTCATTTTTGTAGTCAGCTAAGCATGGAGGTCATAACAAGTAGCATATACAAGAACATAACACATTATCTGTATTATAGTAGCACCTCCTGGTCTCAACTGAAATCAAGACCCCAGGTGCTGTGCAGAGACATAGTGAGAGACAGTCCCTGCCCTGAAGAGTGTGGAGTCTAAATGAACAAGACAGTGGGAGGGGACGCAAGTCAAGTGACTTAATCAGAGTCCACATCAGGTTAGCGGCCCACCCAGGCATAGAACCCAAGTCTCCTGAATTCCAGTCCAGGGCCCTACTGACTAGATCATGCTGCTTTCACCTAATCTGATATGGAACTTCCCATGTTTCACTTATCCCTCTGAAGTGTTTTTGGTAAAGGACTCCAGGAAGCAAGAGCACTATGGCTTGACAGAGTGAGGACAGAATAAACTGAAGAATTAGGCTGTTCTTTTGTCCAGACATTAGTGCCCCAAATCCATTCTGCTGTGGTACATTCATTGTCTAGTAGTGCTTATCCATCCGCATCATCGTGAAGAGAAGAAAAAATCACTGGTAGCATCATAGACCCTGACTGTTTTGTTCATGCAGCTTGTTCAACTACAATACTTCGTAGTTCTTTCCTTCATGATGGAGGCCTTCTTGGAAAGACTGCACTTAAAGAAGGCTGCAGTTTTTCCCAGTTAATAAAGTATACATTTCTTCCATTCTGTATTGTGCAAAATTTTTCTAGCACTGAGGCAGATCAGAGTAATACAGAGAAAAGGCATATGGAAGTGTCATTATGATTAAAGGTGACAACAGCTATGCTGTTTTGTAATAAGGGCTGTTATTATCTATTATGTTCTGGCCAGGGGCACATCACAGGTTTCCATTACCTCCTGTTTAACAGGCAATCTCCATCCACTATTCTCTTAAATCCATCCATGAACATGCTGGCAAGTTCTGTACAGGTGGCCTATTGTGAGAAATTCACAAACACTGGCATGGTTCACCCTCTTCCTCTACACTTGCCTCTTCTGCAGTGTGAGGAAGACCCTGGTACACATCTACCTCGAGTGCGCTAGGTTGCAGCCTGTTTTCCGGCTCCTCCAAAACCTTCTCCTCAACTTTGGGCTGCACTTCTCCCCACACCTCCTGCTCTATGCACGTCTCATCAGTGGCCCCATGAAGTTGCGAGACCTCCTCCTGTCACTGTCCGAGGTGGCCATCCACCATACCAGAAGGAGGATTTGGATGGGGGAGGTGCTCTGTGACTCCGCTCTTCCCAGAAGTCACATCTCTGGGCAGAGTTCCTCTGGGCCACGTCCACTGGCTCCCTGGATGGTTATGAGGCACAGTGGGCACTGTCTGGGGTTCTCTGCTCGATGTCCCCCTCTGGCTTCCTGCTTTTGACCCTGTGACCCTCACTCCTGTCCCTGGTTTTTCATTTGTTGTCCTGCAAATTTACTTGACCCCTGAGTTCAGTGGCTCCTGCCCCTTAGGCCAGGGGAGGGGCCCTTAGAAGCCTGCCCATTTCCCCCAGAAATTCTATAGGTGCAATGACTTAGGTATGGTGCAGCCTATCGCTTGAGCAGAGCCTGAGTCAGAGGATTCCCAGCCACAAGTGTTTCACTGAGCTCCCCCCAACACCCAAGCTTCAAGTTAGTTTGTGCAATAGCACTGCACAGCCAGGAACCCTCCTGCCATCTTGCGCTGTCACAGATTCCTTAGATTTTCAGCCTGCTCTTGATGTGATTTCTGTTCCTGCCTCCAGCCTTGCCTCAGCCTTGTTCCAGCATGCTTCAGCCTTGTCTGTGCCCTACCCTGACCTTGCTCCAGTTCTGTTCCTGACTCAGTCCAGCCCTGCAGCTGCTTCCTCATCTTCCTCCCCCGCCCCCTCAAAAACACCCTGGTGCTAATTCCAACTTGGCTTCGACCTTCAGCCTGACTATGACGACAATCCTGAGTTGGCTTGTCCACAGATTGACCCCAGTTCTGACCCACAATCTGCTCCAGATCCCAGTTACAGATCTTCCCTTGGCCCTGTGTCTGACTTTGACCACCACTCCGACCACCAGGCCTGGCCACCTAGAACCCATAGCCTGAAGCCTGTTTTCATTCCTTCACCAACAAGAGGGAGAACCTTTCCAGCTAGGGAAGAAGGATGGGGCAGATAGGATGATAGGAGTTGCACGTGGAATCCTAGAACTTGCAGCTGGGAGACCCAATAGAATGCCTTTGCAGCGGGGCCCAGATTTGCTTGAATTTGGTCTTGTATGTGACTTAAGCGTGGGTCATAAACTCTTCATTGCTTATTATTCAGGAGGATCTTCTTTCAAGCAAGCTGTCTTTGTGCATTCAGCAGGCCCTTGTTCACTGGCACTCACTGAAATGAGCATATGACCTTTGTGTGGTCATAGTTTTGGCAGCCCAGCAGAAAAGCAGAGTATCCATACCAGAAAACCTGCAGAATGTGCATCCATTTTAAATGTCCCCAGCTTAACTCCTCTCCACCAGTGTTCAAAGCAGCTGATGCAGCAGTTATGCTATTCCTGACACCAAACATTATGCCACTGCAGTTTAGACCTCAATTAACTCGAAAAGATAACTCATTGTCTTCTACAACCAGAAAAGATTTATTTTCGTGCCTAAACAGCTCATAGTCATATGGTGATGTTTTGAAGCTGGTTATAACATTTATTTTTAATCTAGTTGGTCAAGTCTCTGCCCTTTGTGAGATAAAAATTTTAAAAATATTCACTGTATTTTTCTATCTTTCGTTCTCTTTCCAGTTCACCATAACAACAAAGTTTTATTTAAATCAAGAGTGGGGAAAGTATTTCCTCCTTTAGGGAGCAGAAAATAGCAAGCCATTCAGCCCTGAGATTATTTTTTTTTGTTTGTTTTTTCTCTTGAGATATAGATATAGATAGATAAAGATGGATAATTTAATATTTTAAAATTAGTTTTTTCCATTCAAGATAACCCACATCTCTTTTCCTAACATGAAAAAGTGAATTTTTGTGTGACATATTTGTCGATAAGTGAATGTTTGCAAGCCTTAAAGAAACCTGTGGTATACCTATACTCAAATTTCATATTTTATTTTCCTGCAGAAGCTGCCTTATTTTTGCGAGAAGATGATTCAGGGAACATCTAAATGTTGTTCTTCTGCTATGTGCAACTCTGGATACAAAGGGAATAGTGACTATTTATGTCTCAACTTTTTTATAACATATGAACTGATGCTTCATAAAAAGGATTCCTGTTTGTTTCTTTATGTTCCCAACAAAATCTAAGATTAACAATTTAGTGTGGCTCAACCAAATAGGGGGACAGGTCTCCATTAGCTTACACAAATACATCCTCGTTGCTCCTTGGGAGATATTCTGCCAGAGGGCTGGAGAGCAATTAAGGTGGATGGTAGGCAGTGTCTTTGACACTGGGTGTCTGGTAAATCTCAAGGACTACGCTGTCCATTCTGTGGGATGGAAGCCACCTTCCCTCCCCACTGAAATGACTATGAGGAAATGTCCGGACCATAGATTTGTGACATTCACTGACCCTTATGTAGGATGTGCTCGTATAGGGGATGATTTGGCCCATAAACAGCACTTTTTTTGAGATTAGGGTTGTAGGCTTTGAAATAAAAATTGTAAAGCAGTGAATGGCAGATCAATGGGCCTGGTTCACTCCTCTCATACTGCATGCTTGGGAAGGGCAAAAGTTTTTGTTTTTTGAAAATAGCAGATTTAATTGTGCCAGATTTTTTTTTAAACACTTCCTATAAGAGAGATCTCTTAAAAAGGCTCCTCTCCTCATTTCAAATGATGCAAGCTGAACGTTGGGTGGCACTATTAATAACAAATACTTGGCATGCTTTTCTGGAACAAAATATACAAACTGTAGCTCCATATATATGTGTTTGCTCAGTGCTGTTGCATTCTTTCTTGGTGATGGTTATGGAAAAGCACTTTTGTTTAAAGGAGGAAACAAATGACTAGATTTTTCCCAAACAAATGACTAGCCCTCTTCCTTTTGTAGCACTAGGACTAGGGTATGTCATAGCTCTAAGAGGAGATTATTTATAGTTGAACTACCTGATGCAATGAAATCCTGAACACTAGAAGAGCAGTGCTTCAGTGAGCAAAACTCTAATTATGGGAACTTATGTTTATCTTCTGTTTTTACTGTTACCTTTTACTCAGGGTAATGGGTGAGTTAACAGTACTCGTAATTTTATTGTTTGAAATAATAAGCACTGTATGTGACCTCCTTTCTTTTTCTTTTAGCATAATAATATGAATAGGGTTTGTTCTTGTTATGAAGATAAATGAGCTTATCTGCAATGTTATTACAGTTTTCAAAAACCCTTTTGATGCACAAAAATCCTTAGCCCCTAAGAAGTTTCTCAGAGAACTTCCTCTGTGTTTTTGTTTTTAAAAGACTGTTCGTAAACAGTCCCATTGGCTACTTAGTAAAATGATTGATGCACAGTTCTGCTAGTGAGATGCAGTGGTTCTATCTCTATTGGTCCTGTACTTTCCCATGTCTGTGCAGTCAGAATGCAATGATATTATCTACATTTGGATTTACTAGCTCTCCTTTCTTTGTTCAAGCCTTGCACTGTTAAATTAGGTCACTGCATATATTGCATGTTAAATAAGAAGAGAGGCTTTGTGGTAATATAGAAGAAGTTAGTGTCAGTTCTTCAGAGCTGCAAGTATTACTGGAAGCACATCTTATACCTGTGTATACCTCACACATGCATCTTGTATGTTCACATTTCTCCATACTACTAGTCACACATGAACACACTAATCATTTTTGTCCTGTATAGGTCTGTTCTCCTGAAAATTGTGGCATTTGGAATCAATAGAACCAATGGGCCAATTTCTCTTCTCAGTTACACCCATGCAGTCTTACAGATGTCAGTGAGTTTTCATGAGTGTAACTGAGGAAAGAATTTGGCCCCAAATACTCAATGACCTGATACAGTGAACATCTATGGCTAGTGGCAATTGTCCATTTTCTAATCAAACATTTACAAACTTACTCTAAAATAAAAATACATTTCCTTTTCTAAAGAGATCTGAGTTAAAACAAGTGAGATTCAACTACAGACAAACTTGGAGTAGGAATTTCAAAAAGCTTGAGTCCCATTTTGAAAAGCAGAAAGTCTTGGCTCTTGTTGAAGGAGAGTGAGCTGACAGCAGCTCCAAACCCATCTCTGGCTTTCTGTACTCTACAGCATCAGTGTCCCAACTCTTAACCTGTTCACCTAAGACCAGGACGATAGGTGCATGGTGGTTCTTAAACTGTAGCACTGAGGTATTTCCAACTCTTTTACATCTCTGTTAGGAATTCCTGGGGACCCAGCTGAATTGATGGAGGAATGATGCGCTGATGCCTATTTTCTGAGGAGATGATGATGATGATAAATAGCTTTTTATGTACTACTTCTTTTCATCAGCACACCTTGAAGCACTTTACCAAGAAGGTCAGTATTGCTATCCCCCTTTTGCAGATAGGGAAACTATGGCACAGGGAGATCAAGTGACTTGCGCAAGGTCACCCTGCGGGTCAGTGGCAGAGCAAGGAATAGACTCGGGTCTGCTGAGTCCCAGTCCAGTGCTCTAAACACTAAGCTACACTGGCGCTAGCTAGGGCTGCTTCACATAATACAGCCAAATGTGCAGCCGCAGGGCTTCCCACCAAGTAGGAATGATAGCTAGTGAGATATTTGCCACTCAATGCCAGTGCCACCTGGTGTGGCGAAGAAGCTGATTCATGAGACCTCTGTGGAGATTTCTTGAAAACCTTCAGGGGCAAATACACACACTAGTTCTAGACATATTAGTTGAGGACATATTCGTTCCACTGTATGAAACCTCAGCCTTCCCCCCAGCTAGTATGGCAGAGCTGTCTGAGGTAAGATGGAGTGAAGATAGTTATACATTGACCTTTGGACCTTGTGTATGGGTGACAAACTGGAAAGCTTTGCAGCAGGTCCGGAGTTGTTCGAACTGGCCCTGAAAAGATTCCAGACTCCCAAATCAATCAGGATTGATAGGTAGTCTTTTCTCTCTTCAGTTCCCGCCCTTGTTGCTTTGACTATTGATTTAAATTTTCCATCTGCTATAGGTAGAGCCCGAAAAAAAAATGTCACAGACCATGAAATCTGGTATCCCCAATGAAATCTGGTCTTTTGTGTATTTTTATTCTATATTATACTGTAAGGTAAAAGTATACAAAAGTGCATAGTGTTTCTCAAACTGGGGGTACTGACCCAAAGGGGACTGCAAGGCTATTGAAAGGGTCGCAATATTACCACCTTTACTTCTGCACTGCCTTCAGAACTGGGTGGCCACAGAGCAGAGGTTGTTGGCCATTGACCAGGTGCCCATCTCTGAAGGCAGCACTGCAGAAGTAAGGATGGCATGGTATTGTGTATTGCCGCCCTTTCTTCTGCGCTGCTGTTGGTGGCAGCACTGCCTTCAGAGCTGGGTGTCCAGACAGCTGCTTTCTGGCTGCCCAGTGCTGAAGGCAGCACAGAAGCAAGGATAGCAATACTCGGACCCCCACCTCCACACACAATAACTTTGCAATCTCCTCTTGAGTAGGGACCCCCAGTTGGAGAAATGCTGACTTAAGGGCTTTACATGTTTTGTGTGTTGCTGGTTTTTAAATACATATTCATGCTTTGTTACAACACCATGAAATTCAAGACTTACATATCTGATGCCATGAAATTCAAGACTTTTAAAAAATTCTATGACTGTGAATTTACAAAAGTGGACCATGAATTTAGTAGGGCCCTAGTTGTAGGATCCAGCTGCCCAAGGTGCAATCGTGTGAAAATTGAAGCAACTGAAAATGAAACCCACTGGTATGTACATACCTTGCTACTGCCTCAGATTAAACAAATCCACTTTTTTCAGTCTTTCCTTGTAGGTCATGTTTTCTAGCCCTTTTAATAATTTTTGTTGCTCTCCTCTGCACTTTCTCCAATTTGTCCACATTTTTCCTAAAATGTGGAGCCTCGAACTGGACACAATACTCCAGTCATCACCGTTGCTAATACTGCCCAAAGTGGTTTTTTTTCCCCAACCGTGTTATACTGTTGACTCATATTTAGCTTGTGATCTAATATGACCCTCAGAGCCTTTTCTGCAGTGAAAGTCTGGGAGTGGAGGTCGGTGTCACTGCCCTGTTTAGTGGCGTATGGTTCTTCAGTTAACCGAATTGCATTAAGGGAAAAACTCTTTTCATCTGCAGTGTAGATCTGTTGTTTGTTCTCTTTTTGTTACACATATTAAACAAATGTATAATGTGCTTTGGAGCTCTGCTTTCCATATGGGTGATTCATAGTGTGGATCTGAGGGGAAAGCTTTGCCTTTATGTAATAATAGAGTGAATATTCTTAGGTACAGACTTAGCCTTTGAAGGCACCTTAGACTCATATATTTATTAAAATGTTGATTTCCCATATTTTCATTAATCAACAATACAATTATGTATTTATATATAATTTGACCTCTGTATCCAAAAGGATTTTGTTGATCTCTACATTTGACCGGCAATATGACCTGCTATATAGGCATTAGGGACTGATTTCCAAGACTGCTCACGTTTTTCTTGCTCCCAACTTAGGTGTACAAATGGCCTGGGGTAGTGACATGTACAATGTTACTGGTTGGTTGTAAGGATAAAAATAGAGATAGTGGTAAAAATTTATTATATTTAGGCTTCATATAATATGTTCACATTAGTCTGAATACTGATAATCTGCTCCCCAGCTTTACTTCTGGCTCATTACTGTGTCTTTAAGGAAGCCCGAACTCATTAGTACATTTTTAATAGAATTGAAACACCACCGATGGTGGTAAGTATAATAAAATATGTTTTTTAAAGAGGGACATTCGATTAATGAATTACAAAATATTTCAAATCAGGTGAATGACGGCAGATGTAGAGCGATTTAAAAACTTCTTACTCAAACACCAAATCCTCTTTTTCAGTATGTATTTATCTATGATTCAACATATCTCCAATAGTTTTGAGCATCTGGAGGGAAATTTAACTAAGAAATTATGCTGAAATTTTAATACTTACACAATTGTGCTTTTTATGCCAGTTATGATGGAGTTGTCTCTTGAAGCTTAATACTTTGAATTCATGTCTGATGGCAGTGTTTGATGTCTGTGAGAACCAGGGAGAATTTCATGAGCTATTGTAGATGACACCAAAGTCTGGAATGACGGAGGATACTGAGTTTAAGAGAAGAGCTGGGCAGGGCAATTTTCTCTCCATCCTTTGATGCTCTCGGCTCTAAATAGTAATCCTCTCTCTTTTCCTTCAGTTCTACTGAATATGACAAAGTTCAGGCTTGCGTAATGGCTATTAGATTAAATTCGATATCCACACCCAACCTAAGTGGATCACTCTGGATGATATTACTGTAATTTAATTAAACTTGTCATTACAGTAGGGCATATACTGAGAATAACTGAAATGAAATTCATTTAGGGAATCCTGAAGATACAAAGCAGGAAGATAAATATTTGTATCCTTCACCTATTAGAATAATGGCAATTCTCTTTTTCACATTTTTTAAAATAGTTAATGTGTTCCTCCTTTTGTTTTTAATGTATAAGAAAATCTGTTGGAGGACACCCAATCTTTGTGTTAATCTACCCTAGAAGATTTTATCTTAAAATGGGAAACACTCTTTGATCCTGTTTCATGTATAAGGAGCAAATGCACTCCTATTGAAACGTTAGGAATTCTTTTCAATTTTTATATATTCCTTTTAAGTCTATAAATAGTATTTTGTTTAAATACCATATAACAAAATACTTTCATTGTTTTGTAAATTTGATTGTAATTCCTGTTCTAAATGAAAATTATTATAATAATAATAATACCTAACGGACTCCATGCCAGACAGTCCGATTGTTTACTTTCATATGTGAATAATGGTCAGACAGTGAAAAAATGTTTTCTAATTTATTTGTTTTCAATCCCTTTCTAAAGACATTTAAAACGAGACTTGGCAAAGACTAGAAAACATACTGTAGAGAGTAATTCTGCATTAGTGGTTGGAGAAGATAGACGAAATGTCTTAATTCCCTCCCAACCCCCCTCAAGTTCAGTGATTCTCTGGTGTAGTTTCTAAATGTTATTGGATATATTATTTATTTACTTTGTGTATTGACTGAAATGGATTGTCATTGTCTTGATTTGGAGACGCACAGCATATGACTCATTAGATCTTAAGACCAGAAGGGATCATCCAGTCTGATCTGCTGCATAGCCCAGGCCATATAATTCCACCCAGTAATTCCTGAATAAAAGCCGTGAATTCTAATTGAATTAGATCAGATATTTCAGAAGACATCCAATTTTGATTTAAAGACTCAGTCCATAGCCCAAGTCTGAGTCACTAATGCACACAAAATAGTAGCTTTTGTCACATAAGCAGGATCTCTGTGGTCAGCGTATGTTGAGGCAGCTCTCTTATCTTCTGTTACAAAAAGAGTGTGTATAAGTGTACAGTTACCTTTTGTGGTCAAAAGGAAGGGGTTGTATCTGTTCATATTGGAAATCTTGCTCAGGTACACCTTACCTAACTGGTAAATGCTTATGGGCCTTAGACTTCCTCGTGAATAGTTCTGTGCACGTGATACACATATTCAACTCTGCAGAGGAATTCCATAAAACCTGAAGAGAGACATACTAGATGTGGGATTTTTTTAAATGCCTGTGTGCTCCTGAAAATGCCACCATAGGTGGGAGATCTGTGTGCATATGAAGTTCTCTGTTTAACGCCATTTTCTTAAAAGGAGACCTAGTTAGGCTTAATTTTGCGTCTGGGTCCGTGCAGGTAGACCTTATGGCCATGCAGATCCCCACTGACTGACGGGACTCTGTGTGTGTGTGTAGGTCTGCCCAAGTGGATCAGATTACAGCATCAGGGCCCTAATTAGTAAGCTGCTAGTGTTCTCTGATTCTTCAGCTATTTTACACAATTAAATTACCTTTAACACCCAAGACTGCTAGTATAAGCGTCTTCTGCCTCTTTTAGCATCATTGGGTGGGACAATTGTTAAATTACATACTTGGTTTCATATTTTAAGTGAGATTATTTAAGACAGATACTCAGCTTTTGTAAAGTGGTAGGTCATTAATCTTTTGAGAGCCATTCACACAGTCTTTGCAAATACACATGAGCTTTGAGGATAACCAAGTTTCAATAGCGGAGCCTGGTAGCCAGCAAGCAGGTGCTTGGAGTGGCCAATGGAGAGAGGCGGCACATCCGGGTCTTCGGTGGCGAATCCCTCACTCCCTCTCGGAGAAGGACCAGTTGCTGAATTGCTGCCGAAGACTGAAGTGGCAGCGGTAGAGCTGCAGATCGCGATCACAGCTTTTTTTTTTTTCTTCTTTTTGCTGCTTGGGGTGGCAAAATCCCTGGAGCCGGCCCTGCTGGTAGCTCTTGCTGTAAGCGTATGGTGTTAGTCAAAACAGGATGATGGTCTGCTATTAAATACTAATGCTTCTGAAGTTGTTAAAAATCTGTGTAAAATAGATAGCTTTCTCAAGCCTCAACTAAAATGAAATTACCAAAAATATTGTATTTTCATGATAGATGGAAAGTGCTAGGATCTAAGGTAAGGTGCCGTGGGGGGGCGGGGGAAGGGGAGTTTCATAATGAATTGAGTACTGCATTTTACAACATCTCTTAGTAAAGTTTTTCACTGATTATGTCATAAAATTGAAACCCTATAAATTAAAATACTGATTTTTTTGTAGTCTAACTTATACTTCTGTCTGCTTCCTTTATAAACTCATGGGACAACAGCCATGTTATAAAGTAGGCTTCTGCATAGCTATATCATGCATCTGTAAGCTCTTCCATTATTTAATAACGTGCGAATTCTTGCAAACATCTGTTTTAGGTTAGAGCCATGTCTTCAATTCAAGAAGGTTGGAGTCTTGCACTGGGCAGCAAATAGCAGGTGTAAAGTTAATTTCCCCTTTGGCAGACTATTTTCCTTTTGATTGGAAGACAAAATAAAGCAACCAAGGGTCTTTTTTGTTAGCACAAATCTAGTTATTTGAGACCTCTAAAACCTTAAAAGCTATTCTGTCAATGTTTTGTTTATCATAAAATATTTTTAAAATGTCAATCACAAATAAAGCAGACTTAAAGTTCTTAACTTATTAGGTGGCCTGGCTAGCAACATTTATATGGATGCTACCCCAAGTCGAGCTCATCAACTGACTCTTAGTGTTGCAGCTCACTCACTTTAGCTAAAGCTGTGGGTGTTTTTCCTTTTGAGAAAGAACTAGAGCTGGAAACTTGTGGAAGCTTTTTTTTTTTTTTTTTTCCCGGCAAGACATGATCCTTCCTCCTCCTGATGACACTTTACCTCTCTCCTACCCTTGGAGAAAAATATGCATTTGCTCCTTTGCTGCATAGGGAGGCAATTTTCCCTAACTTCCGAGGTTTAACAGTCTCATTCACAATCCAGAAGTCTCTTGAAAGTATTTGGCCTCAGAAGCAGCAATGGATTAAGGGCAACTATATGAATGAAGGGCCAGAACAGGATCAGGGCTCCACACTTGTAAAAGGGTCTCCAGTGCACAGCATTTCTCTTGTGCACCTGAATGTCATGCAGTCAACAAAAGCCTCTTCTAGGTTTATTATTTCCATGATCAAAGAGTTGTATATCCCCACTGGCTTCAAAAAACTAGTCACTTACAAAATCTGTGCTTGCCAAAGGGCTGATCCAAAGGGAATGCTTTCTCTCACTTGAATGTGAAGGAAGCTCACACCTTTGTGGCCAGTACCTCCTGTTGCTTAGGTAGAACCCAAAAGGATGCCCTTAGATTATTTGGATATTAGTTATACCACACACAGCAGTTTAAAGCAATAGAAGGATAGGGAGTGAACCCCATGAGAAACCGGATCCTAGTCTTTTTATAAAAAGATGATTTGAATGTTCCAGAGCAGCTCCTATGGCATCAGGGGCCCAGTGGAAGTTGTATACTGCTTGGATAGATGCTCAACCTGCTGTCCCCACTACTGAGGCCCACAACAAGAGTTTCTGGAATCAGAGCTTGGCTTCTTTCTCTAGAATGTAAGGACTAAAGAGATGGTCCATGGTGCCTCCACCTGTCCTCCTTAAGCCTGCAGCAAGGCAGGCTGGAAAATGTAGGGCACCATGATAGTTACCTTTGTGGCCCTATTTGTGGTGAGGTCTGCTGGGGATAAAAGGACTGAAGGCTTGTCCATGCAAACAGCACCCTCTTCACAGACTCAGGAGAGCTAGAAGGAGGAAGATTTCAGGGAGAATTTATTGGAAGCAGTAGAGTTTTAAGAACTGAGTGAAACAGTGGCTTTCTCAAACCCATCACAGCAGGTTTTTCCTACTTTTATTTTAATTCTAGATCTTCTTTTTCTAAGAGAGACAAGTGGGTGAAGTAATATTTTATATTGGAGCAACTACAGTTGGTGAAAGAGACCAAGCTTTCTTCAGCTCTTCTTCAGCTTGTCTCCCTCATATCCTGGGACCAACATGGCTACCACAACAGTCCAAATCTCAATTTTATAAACACTTGCCTTGTTTGTTTTTTAAACATATCTCCACTTGAGCAGGAGGACTGCAGCCTTTGTGGGAAGCAAAACCTTTTTTCATTTGCACCAAAATCCCCATCTCTTTACTCCATATTTGGGGGCATTGTGGAATATCTGACAACGAAGCAACACACAGCCCATTTATTGTTATGAGGGAAATAGCCTCATCAGTGTTAGCAGAAAGGCAGCTTGAGAGGCTACTGTAAATAGTTTATCCCGGTCCAGGTGAAATAGGTAATGCCTGCCTTACTACCAATACATCAGTGCCAGTGATTCTGACTTTTTCCTGTAGGTAGGATTAATGTATGCTCTTTGAAATGAAGAAATCCGGCTAAAAGTTACAATCCTACAAAAGTCCCTGTCAAGCTCAGTTGCTTGAATTCTGAAAGTTGTTGAAAATGACATTTTCCTGTTTTATTTCCTTGAATTAAAATGAGGAAGTGTTTTTACAGTAGCTCTTTAGTATTTTTACTGATGAATTTATTTAACGCTTTATATTGCTAACGCAGTGTCCTAAAACACAATGCTTTGTTTTAAAACTTGGGGCTTGAGTCTCATTTACACCAGGGCAGTGTAAAAAGACCTCAAAGTGCATGTGATTATAATTTACACCTACTTTAAGACCTCCTTTCACTGACAGAGTGGAGTCAATAGGAATCAGGTCCTTGAGCTGTCCTTGGTGGATAAGATAGTATTTGTTTCTTTTTTCCCTTTTTCACGTATTTTAAATTTTACCTTTCTGCCTGCTAAACATTAACGTTAGTGTCAACAAAAACTGTCAAAGTGATAGGGTGTAGATCCTACAGAAACCTGAATGCTTCCATTGTTTTTCTTTGACATTAGACAATATGTTATATAGCATCAAGGCGGTTAGCAGCAAGAGCAGATGAATTCTGAAGAAGGAAATGAGGCCATTTTCAAGCATGTTCCTCACCTGAAATGAAAGAAACAAGACTGCATGATGAGACAGTAAGCTGCCATGGAAATTGTTGTAAAACTGATAACTTAGGTCCCATTTTCATGCACCTAGTTCATTTTAAATAAATTATTATGAATGATAAAAGGGAAAGATGGGAGAAAAGATGTTCCATCCTGGGGATCTGTTGAGTGATTCTATCTACTCTGGCATCACTCAGAGATGAGTCTGCAGCACTTTACAGTCAGTAGTGTTGAAGGCTGTTGAAAGAGCTGAAATACGAGTGGTTGGGGGTCGGCAGGACAAGAACATTTAAAAAGTCAAGATGTTTAGAGAACTAATTTAGAGTAGGGGAAATCATCAGACTGTCTTCAAAGGGGTGCTCAGCTGTTTGCAGGAATGAAGGAAGCAAAACTGGGAGGAGAGTCAAGGCTGAGGATTAGAAGGGTGGAGAGTGAGGTTGGGAACAAAGGACAGAGTAGAGAATATGAGTTTGAAGGAAGCAAAGACTGTGAAGGAAAGAGGAGTCAGAGGTTAATGGACTGGAGATATCTGAATGATTGAGCACATGATATGCAGAGGGGAGAGCAGGAGAGTACTATTGAAGTAATACTAGTTGGAGAGGGAACTCGGAGAGGCTGTGAGAGAGAGCTCAGAAAGCAGTAAAAAGGCAGTGACGGACTGTGAAGAATTGGACCAAAGTTGATGCCTGAATGAAGAATTTAATGAATAATCCAGATGAAACAAAATCAAGGGGCTGAGTTGTGGAAATTGAAGTCATCCAGGTTAGGGTAGTGGGAGGGACTGAGGTGATATACCTACCACTTTGCCATTGTCACCTCTGGCCAACCCCAAGTCTCTCTGAAATAAGAACCTTGATTACACAATTCAAAGCACTTGGAGTAGTATGAGAGGTAGACAAACAAAATATATAAAACAGGAGACTAGCCAGACTTCTGAGAGAGAGAAATGTGAGTCCCCCTTGAATTAACATGCATTTAAGTTTTAACATACACATTGGCTTCTTCGCCATCAGATCTCTGTACAGTAACCCTCATAGTCCCAGATCAGTGACAGTGCTGCCAAATAAGCAATGCAGAAGTGGTACAAAGATTATTTATTTATTTATTTATTGGTAGGTTCTGACTGAGCTCATGGCAAGGCATTCAGTGAGTCATGTTCCATCTGACGCACATGGAAATTTGTTGTTGATTTAAAGGGGAACAATGTTAGGGTCTGTCGATGCCTGTGATGCCAGCTCTGTGACTGGGCTTTTCCAATGACTATTCAGAGATATTTGGGCTCAGATTCCCACTGGGAAGATGGGCGGTGTTGGCAGGAGTAGTACTCTTTCAAATGTTTCCTATGGGATAAATGCAGTCTCCTCATATACTCAACCAGAGTAACAAGTCTGCTGCCTGACTGCCAAATCTCACTGCAAAGGGGAGTCCCCATAGGACTTGACTCTGGTGTGTAGGGGTTCTTCACGGTAAGCATGGGCTCCCTAAATCCATTTTGGTCTTCTATTTGCCCCCACTGTGACCTGGGACCATAGTAGTTCTGTCATGTCTGACATCTTCCTCTGCCATACAGAGTGAAGGGGAATTGCCGCAGGGAATAAAACAAAACAGGTCTTTGAGGCCATTCAGTGACATGGAAATTGTTGTCAAGTCAATAGGCCTGATTCTTCAGTCTCCTGTAGAAAATGGGTGCAAAATGCTACTTTTGTGATTTGGCCATGTTTAACAAGGCAGTGGAGAATTGGACCCAGTGTCATGGTAAAATAAACAACACTGATCAAAGGGAAATAACCATTTTTAGGATTATTATCAGGACCCTTTCTTTGTTTTTAAAAATATATATTCTACTTTTTCAATCTCTTCATGCTTTTTAGTCCCATCTATGAAGTGGAATTGATTGTGGACTCAGTCATTATACTGGGCAAAAATTTTCAGAAGCATCTAAGTCCCATTTTCCAAAAGCAACGTAAGAATTTAAGTCATTAAGTCCCATTTTCAAAAGTGAGACTTAGACGCCTAAATCACTTAAATGATTTTGAAAATGTTACCCTTCACCTTTTAAATGTGTTTAGGGCTATTTTAAAATTAATTGTCATCTCCTCAGCATATCCAAAGCAGTCCATTTTTCTAACAGGAATATCTTCCTCTAGACCTCAGCTCAAGAACAGCAGAGTCTTCTATGACCATTGCACTGGCATCCTTGCACTGTAAGCCATGACTATTTGACACTGACGTGCTCTTGTAGTGTCTGACACACACACACAGAGCAGATACAGCAGCTTAACAGTTTACAGTGTTCTTGGAGGATTTTTAAAACATAGCTTGCAGGTAAGGAGAGGAAGGAATCTGAATTTTCAGAAGTATTGTCATTGCCAATAGTTCATGTGTACAGTCATGAAATGTTTATCTGAACTAAGGCACCATATGTATTTAAAGTATAGGACTAGATTCTACCATGAGTAATGCGTCCCCTTTGAACTCTTATAGATAAACCCTTTACTTCACGCCATCATGTATTAACTTATGCATCATATGTAACTTAGGAACTATTGAAAATGCATTGGGAAGTTTTTAAAACAATTTATGGGTATTGGTGCTGCTGTGAGCAGGGGGTATTTTTCTTTCTTTGGGGGGAGGGATAGCTCAGTGGTTTGCGCATTGGCCTGCTAAACCCAGGGTTGTGAGTTCAATCCTTGAGGGGGCCATTTAGGGATCTGGGGCAAAAATCTGTCTGGGGATTAGTCCTGCTTTGAGCAGAGCGTTGGACTAGATGATCTCTTGAGGTCCCTTCCAACCCTGATATTCTATGATTTAAATTCTGCCAAGCCTGTTGTTTATGAAATTTTAGTCATGGAGTATCTTGCTCTAGGTTACTGTGTATTGTCATGAACATAGCTGCAGTTGCTTGAGTTATTTCTTTCCAATAATGACCTAATTGTGAATTCTCAAGGGGAAATTGCATGAAATGCACTAAATGGATGTCACTTCCATAAAACTAAAAAGACACCTGCGTTTAGATGGAGCAGTCATTGGCAGGTCATTTGAAGGGAGCTTGTGATATAGATGTCTGAACAGGGACTGAGATGAGGAAGATGCAAGGACTTCTGATATTCACACTCCCCATTTACTGGGTAACAAAAGAATATCTGGGTAACACACAACAGAAAAATACATGTGCTATTGCTGGGTGCAGTGCAAGGTTTCTCTTGAGGGATGTGTTGAATAATCATATTTCTGAGAATCTGTTTTCTTTATTTCTAGTAATGTACTGTGAATAAGATTTAGTGTAGTGGAACTTTGTTTTTACCTGTTTTAAGATCAAGAAAATATTCCCTTTTCAATAAAGCTGATAGTTTTGTGTGTGTGAGGAAAAAAGTGCTTTAATATGCATTAGCCTCTGATACTTAGGTTTTGCATGATAGCTCAATGGAATTGCATCTTGGATCTTTTATTTCAATTCAGTCTTGAAAACCAGGTCCACAGTCCTCTGTGCTGTGAAGTGCTGAAATCTGACTAGCGCAACATTGGTTTGACACTAATAAGCTTCATCTATGGAGTTGGATATCATTCACTACAATATATCGACCAACTTTCTGGGTGGGATATGCCACATCAGCAAAAGTCCAGCTCATTTAATTGAAAATAAATACAGTAAGATTCATCTTGTCTTAAAGCAGGTTTATGATTCATAACTAGCATAAAACATTACTGGCATTCAAAGTGTATTGTGATATTCTAATTGATCTTTCATTCCACTGTTCAGAATTACACCAGTCCTTTAACCAGGTAACTGAGAGTACAGATAATTTAAACTTTTGAGGAAGATAGTCTCTCTCAATTTTGTATATTTGTTGGGACAAAGCTAATGCTGTGTTCTGTTGCAGTGCAGTAAGTAATGAACGTTTCACATGGTTCTACAGTTTCAACTTTCATCTGTAACCAAGAGTAAATGCCATCAAAATCTGATTGTCTCCTAAAGCCAAAAACAACATTTCTATCCTTAATTCCCACCATAGTTAACACAGTTTTTATTGTATTATACATATCAAAGGAAGTGTACCAACACTGCATAGTCATCCACAGTACATGAAACAAAATAAAGAAAGAGTACACGTCAGTTAATGAACCTCTTCTGGGGTAAGCCTTCCAAAATGGAGGAGTAATTTCATATTGAAAATGAGGAAACAATACATTAGAACATCAGTCTAACAGACATTCTAGCAAAGACTTTCATTATTAACTTGACAGAATTCAATTTTTATTTATCATTTCAACAGAAAATATCTGATTGTTAAGCATTTTTTCAATGTTAATCTATTTTTTTTCACACAATTATGGTTCCTGAGCACTTTTCTATTTTTATCTGTGTAAATTTTCACAGTTATAGGAAATTGGGAGGGGGTATCAGACAATTGCTAATAACAATTGACACTGAGATTTAAGAAGTTAAAGCTTTATAATAATTAAAACACAAATTGTCAACATCACATTCAAAATATACAAAGTAAATATCCTTAAATAAAATTCTGATTCTCAGGAAGCATTTTTTTCTTTGTATATGTGTACATTTTGATTATTAATGGAAATATATTTTTGTTGTGTGTAGGGTGAAATCCGTGCTTACTGACATTTACCAATTAAAAATCCGGTCTTTCCAAGCCTAACTATTAATTTCCAAACTCCTACAGATGACACTAGAAACCTCTATCTTGTCTTGTCTTATCACATTAATAGCTAATGAAAGTATTTAAAGTAAGGGGATAACGTACATTTGTAGTAAATTTGTTTGGGATGTGTGAGTTTTTTTGTTTTTGTCTCGTTTGGTCTGAAAGAGTCTAAAGTTTGAAACTGAAGTTTTTGAGACGGTGTAATATTTTTAGTTGGTGAGAAAATTTGAGATGGTCTCAAATTCATTAGGCTTTTGCATGTAGGATGTGATGTGTTTGAGTATATGCCTTTTATTTTTTTTTTTAAAAATGACACTAGCAAAAAAGAAATATTACGGTTCAGAGGGCTCAGAATTTGGGCTAGAGGGAATTTCATTGAAGAGGTGTCAAACTGAAGAACTCTAAAACAAAGAAATGACAAAAACTGAACAGCTGATACTGTGTAGTTCCTTTTTCTTTTTTTTTTCTTTTTTTTTTTTTAAGAAAAAGTATACTCTAAGCCAAAGCAATTATACAGTGCATTATCCAAGTTGGGAAATCAAGCACACTAAACCAAGAAACGCGGAGAGATGATTGGATATTTAATCAAACATCTCCCCTTTTGCATAGGCCTTGAAAATATGAGAACTCTTTATATAATTTTAGATCACTTTTAAAATACATTATATAATATTAGACAAGATTTTTGTGTGAGAGACTTGACGTAAAACACACATCTGTCGGACTACTGTGTAATAGACACTGTGTTTAAACTGCTAAGGTGACAATTTAGGCGATGGAATTCCATGGACTTTCAATTTCTTTCTAAGGCTTGTGTCTGTATTGAGATCCCAGAATTTACACTAGGTAGTTAAACGGAATGATTATGTACACAGCGAGAGTGTAATAGTATAGGACTGATGCTGTAGGATTGCTTTTATAGGTATTTCTCTGTCTGCATTGATTTTTCTTTTGGTCTACGTGTGTATGTGGCGTTTACATAATGTTGGTTTTTGGTATGTGCTTTTGATTGATCAGCAAAGCTGTTTTTTCATGTACTAAAGCAAATTACTATTGATGCACTGTTTCAGAAACCACTGTGCTGAGAGAGAGAAATTCTACTCCTACAAAGTGCTTTTGCTGTCTGACTTCAGGGTTTGATTTTGCTCAGGAGCGGCTATTGAAAATTGTATGCAGCTTTCTATCTGTGGATTTGTGCTTATAATTTTCTCCCTTGCTCTAAACTGCAGTTGAGGCAAATGAAAGATGTGCATGGCATGGAAGAGAAAATGCTAGGATCAGGAGGCTTAGGAAATGTGATGTGATTTGATTTTTTTTTTTTTTTTTTTTTAAAGAGGAGAGAGGGGAAATAAACACTTAATGCCTCATTAGGTGGTTCGAGTAACTACATTAATTTCCTAGTGAGTGTTTCAGGATTTTCCTTCACATTATCCCTCTTTAGCCACCCATTGGATGAAAAACTTATGTTTTGAGAAATATTTTAGTATTATTCTGATGACCTCCATATAGTGCTACATTTTACACACACACCACTCCTCCTCCCAATTCTTTCTCATGTCTTGGAAAATTTCTGTCCTAAGCAGTAATTCAATTGATGGTTAGACAGAAGCTGAGGGGCATTAGGGGCTAACATGTTGGTTACTCCTGGTTTGCCAGCTGATCCCCCAACAATTCTCACTTTTGAATCTTACATCTACAATCAGGCAAAAAATCTGCCAATCTGTTTAATAAGAGACATTTGTTACTCAGTTTCATTCAACATGGCAACAGCTTTATTTTCCATTCTTTGTCTGCATCTTTTTTAATCCAAGTTCTTGAAGGTATTTGCTCAAAGTAGGATGGGGATCAGGGCTTTTGAATTTGGCATTGTTTTGGCAGCTAAATTTACCTTAAGAAAAATGGACAAATATATTTTAGAACAGATGAAGTAGCATAGTGGCAGCATAGTAAACTATTATGTAGAGTTGCTGATTCAAAAGCACACTTGGCATACTTGCTCCATGGAAGAGGAAAGGGCTCCTCTATTCAAGGGTTGCAGTATTATGCCAGTGAGTTTTCTAGTTCTCTGGACTGAGGGTGGATAATAAGAATAATATATATATATATATATATATAACCTAATAAAGTAGCTCAATAGGCTCTTATAATCAACTCTTTGACCAATGACAAACTTGTAGACAGATGTGCTCTGGAAATATGAAAGGAGGAAAGCATTAAAGTATGTAAATTTAGAGGACACAGCAGTAGTCACTAGACCAAAAACTTTAGCCATATAAATTAGACATATTACTGGGTGAGTTGAAGTACCAAAGGACAGTGTTATAAAATGCTTACCATCACATGAATAAATAAAATATAATCAGATTTGCAATGGTAAAACAATGCCTTTCCATGTCTCCAGGCATGGTCATATAATAATACAAGTAACTTTAGTGGGAAGCCGGCCACCTACCTACAGAACTTCTCCCTGTACCTTCATCATTGTGGGAAGCACACCCTCTGCTCTCTCCAAAACTGTCTCAAACAGAGGGTTTGTGCAGCATGCCCATAAGGTCACCAATCTGGGTATTCTCGGATAAGAGAGGAGCCAGTTCCATGGTCTGAGAGCCCTCACGGAGAGCACCCCGGCAGCTGCCTACTCTTTTTCTAGTGAGGGGCATCCAGCTTAGGTGCCCCTGCAGACCACAGCTGTGGCATTATGGCATGGGAGAGAGTCAGTGCCTCAGATAAGCTGGTTCCAGACCATGTAGGTCTTTATACATCATAGTCACCAACAACTTAACCTCCTCGAGGAGCCCAATGGACAATGAATGCAGTCCAGGAAGCAGTGCTGTCATGTTCACAGCAAGATGCCCCACTCAGCAAGCAAGCCACTGTATTTTGCACCAGCTTCAGTCTTCAAATGGTTTCAAGATGTAGCCCCATGCAGAGCACATTGAAATAGTCTGATCTAGAGGTAGTGAAAGCATGGATAATAGGGGTTTGCATCCGAAACGAAAGGTGACAGTCTCCTAGCCAGATGCAGATGATAAAAAGCTGACTGGGTTACTGCTGGAATACGATAGTCGAACAGCAGCTGGAGATCTAAAATCACCCCTAATTTGCAGACCCAAGTATCTAATGGTCTACGTGCTATGGTAATGAGTGCTATACAAAAACTTGCTGTGAATTCCCCTCTGTTTTACAGACTTTGATAACATGTTATCTTAGGCCTGGTCTACACTACGCCTTTAAACTGAATTTAGCAGCGTTAAACCTAATTAACCCTGCACCTGTCCACACAACAAAGCCCTTTATATCCATATAAAGGGCTCTTAAAACCGATTTCTGTACTCCTCCCCGATGAGAGAAGTAGCGCTGAAATAAATATTGCCATGTCGGATTAGGGTTAATGTGGCCACAATTCGATGGTATTGGCCTCCGGGCGGTATCCCACAGTGCACCATTGTGACCGCTCTGGAAAGCAATCTGAACTCGGATGCACTGGCCAGGTAGACAGGAAAAGCCCCGCAAACTTTTGAATTTCATTTCCTGTTTGCCCAGCATGGAGCTCTGATCAGCACGGGTGGCGGTGCAGTCCCAAATCCAAAAAGAGCTCCAGCATGGACCATACAGGAGATACTGGATCTGATCGCCATGTGGGAAGACAAATCTGTTCTATCAGAGCTCCGTTACAGAAGACGAAATGCCAAAGCATTTGAAAAAATCTCCAGGCTATGATACAGAGTCCACAGCAGGGACTCAGCACAGTGCTGCGTGACAAGCATAACGGAAAGCCCAAGAATCAAATGGACACTCAGGGAGGGAGGGAGGGGGGACTGAGGGCTCCAGCTATCCCACAATCCTCACAGTCTCCGAAAAGTATTTGCATTCTTGGCTGAGCTCCCAGTGCCTGAAGGATCAAAAACATTGTCCCGGGTGGTTCAGGGTATATCTCATCAATTTAAGGCCCGACCCCCTCCCCCCCCCCGTGAAAGAAAAGGGAAAAAAAATCATTTCTTGCCTTTTTTCAATGTCACCGTATGTCTACTGCATGCTGCTGGTAGAAGCGGTGCTGTGGCACTGAACAGCAGCATCCCCTCCCCTTCCTTTCCTGACGGCAAACGGTGCAAAATGGTGGAAAACCATCCTCATCATCCCGTGAGTGCTCTTGGCTGGCCTTGGTGAGGTTGGCCAAGGGTGTCTAGGCAACAATGGGAATGACTCCTGGTCATTCCCGGCAGACGATGCAAAAGGATTGAAAGTCGTCCTCATCATAGCAACTGGGGGCTGAGCTCCATCGCCCCCCCCCCCCGCCCCTTCATGTCTAATGAAGATTCTATACTGCTTGGACTATCATAGCAGCGGGAGGCTGCCTCCCCCTCATTTTATCTCACTAAAAAGTCAGTGTTTCTTATTCCTGCATTCTTTATTACTTCATCACACAAATGGGAGGGGACACTGCCACGGTAGCCCAGGAGGGTTGGGGAAGGAGGGGAGCAATGAATGGGGTTGTTGCAGGGGCACCCCCTAGAATGGCATCATCATTTCTGCGGGATCTCTGGGGCTCTGACCCGGAGCGGCTGTTCTCTCTGGTTCTCTAGTACACTTGCCTCATATTCTAGGGAGGACTGACTCTATTTTTAGACAAAACATAAAGAAGGGAATGACCTCGGGCGTCATTCCCATTTTTGTCCAGGCGCCCCCGGCCGACCTCAGTGAGGCCAGCCAGGAGCACCCATGACAGCAGCAGATGGTACAAAAGGACTGATAACTGTCATCACCAATTTACAGTTGCAGATGGTGCTATAGCTGGTAACTGTCTCTTTAACCTTGCAAAGGCAAATGAATGCTGCTGAGTAGCACTGCAGTACCGCGTCTGTCAGCAGCATCCAGTACACATACATTGACAATGACAAAAGGCTAAACGGGCTGCATGGTTGCCATGCTATGGCGTCTGCCAGGGCAATCCAGGGAAAAAGGGCGAGAAATGATTGTCTGCCATTGCTTTCACGGAGGAAGGATTCTGGATTACCCAGAATCACCCACGACACTGTTTTTGCACCATCATGCATTGGGATCTCAACCCATAATTCCAATGGGTGGGGGAGACTGCAGAAAGTATGGGATAGCTACGGGATAGCTACCCACAGTCCACCGCTCCGGAAATCTACGCTAGCCTCTGTACATGGACGCACATCGCCGAAATTATGTGCTTAGTGTGGTTGTGTGCAATCGACTTTATACAATCTGTTTTTAAAAAACGGTTTATGTGAAATCGGAATAATCCCGTAGTGTAGACATACCCTTAGGTGTTTCTATGTACCAGTAACCATGGTACAAAGTCACCCAAAACCTTTTGTTGTTGGATTTACTAAGTTTGGAAGGTTCACGTTTGCTTCTTCACACTTAATATCACTGTTTAGAAGTGAAGGGTTTGGAAATGACTTCGTTTCTCAATTTGCCCAGTGGACTCTAATCCAAAATATTAAAATCTCTTCAAAGCTAAGTTTCTCATTGAAGCGTAAGCAGATCTGTTTCTGTATTGACAGTAGTAATAGGAGTCCAGTTGTTAGAGGAATAGTCATACGGAGGTAGTTGCTCATCTGTATGTGTTTTTACTAAGTACAGTATTGGATACCTAAGCATTCCTATGTTTCAATGTTCTGTAGAGCTTGTTCTTAAATGTACCTGTTGATGTATAAAGACAAAAAGTGCATCTCACATGGGCATTTTGCATTGCCCCTTGTTGGTCGATTTCACAGTCTTGCAGCATGTCAGGGTCAGAGAAATTGATGACAGTCAGCTATAGAGTAATTCATTTATAACTATTTATTATTCCTTTTACATGTTTTCACTAAGTACACAAGTCCTGTTGATCTTAAACAGAGGTGGTTAAAATACATAGAGACAACCCACTCCGCAAGAATCTCAGTTCAGTTATTGCTGCGCACACAGCATTCTTTGCTCTTGATAGTAAGTAAGAACTCTGGTAAAGAGAGAGAAATGCCTCAACGGATGGGGGAAATTGATGGGGCTGGCAGTGAATGAGGATGGTCCCAGTAGCAAGGGAGGGGACACTAGCTGAGGGACACTAGGTAGCTCCACAGAGTCTCTGACATCCAGTGGCCAGCTGGCAGCCCAGAGGGGCGTTGATTGGCTAGCATTCCCCCAGCTATATGCCAGCAGTCCCACCTTCCCCATCCTGATCTAGGAATGGGAACCTGGGCTGACAGTTGCTGTGGGTCTAGTTGATTACCTGTTGGGGATTGTAGCAGGGTGGACCCCTGCTCCTGCCCTGAAGGGGTAAAACAGCCGAGGAGAAGGCTGTAGCTGGGGCTGATTGGGGAAAGGAGGCTCATCTGTGGCCATGCTCCAATCAGGCCCAGCTGGCCCCTATAAGAGACTGTGAGCCAGAAGCCTGAAACAGTCTCCCTCTAGCTATAGGGGGAGATGGGCCTGGCTGCAGGGAGCTGGAGATAAGGTACCTGAATGAAGCAGGGCTGGGGAAAGGCAGAGGAGCTGGGGAGCTCTAGCCTGGAAAGCCCCAGGCTGTGGCCTAGCATTGGGCTAACAGGTACTGGGGGTTGCAGAGGGCAGCCCAGGGGCAGGCCAAGGCAGCAGGCCCAAACCCAACCTTGCCAGTGATGAGTAGGCTGATACTGCAGTCTGCCCCAGGGTGTGGGGCTAGACAATGACTGGCAGTAGCCTGAGACTGAGGCAAGGTGGGGCTAGAGGGTGGGGGTTCCCCAGGGAGGGGAGACCCTGACAGAAGGGGTTACTGCCAGGGGTGCAGCACCCTGTGTAAAAGGGCACCGGGTCCAGGGAGGGACATGGGAGCCAGAGGATAGGTGAATCACCGGCCTGCAGAGGGCGCTCCAGGCTGGCAGTGAGCTAATTCCTGAGGACAACCAGCAGGAGGCACCGCAGGGGTGAGTCCGCTCCTCTACAGGGATCAGGAAGGAGTTTTCCCCCCATGGGCTAATTGGCAGGGGACTGTAGGAATGCACTTAGAACCTAAGTGAGGTACTTGGGATGAGTTGTAAATTCATCACAAGTTGTGGCCAGTTTCCAGTGCAGTTAAAGGGATAAAATGAACAGTTCCCAGAAGTAAAAAATCTGAGATTTGATGATGGGCCTTGTGGGCTGAGGTTCCCACCCTTCTGCACCCTCTGTCCCACTTGGAGGAGTGGCGGGGGGGGGGGGAGTGGGGAGTGCTCGGGCTCAGATGGAGCTGCGTCCTGGGGTTAGGCAGAGGAATGCCTACTCCAAGTTACAGGTTATATGGTAAAGTGCCTTGTAATCCCAGCACTGGAACCAATTTAACGCCAGGTATGGGTGCGTAGTGGGCCTGACACTTAGTTCCCTGCATGTGTCTGTCCTCATTTCATTGCTGTGTCTGCATCAGCTCCTTATACTTATCATTAATTTTGGATCTGTTATCCAGAACAGGTGTTGTGCATTCTTTTCAAAGGGAAGTGAGTGCCAAATGGGTTTAAAATGCTACCTTTCTCTAGGGGTGGCTCTAGGCACCAACAAAGCAAGCAGCTGTTTGGGGCAGCCCATTTTCAGGGGCAGCGGCTGGCAGGGGTCCAGCCTGGGAGCTGAGAACCAACAGGGCGCCCTGGGAGCTGTAGTTCCTTGGTTAGCTACCTTCCTATGGAGCCAGCCCTGGAGCAGGCAAGGAACTACATTTCCCAGCATTCCCTTGGCCACTATCAACAGGAAAGGGAGGGAGAGGGAGTACGGTAGCTGAAACCTCATGCTGCAGCTTGCTGTGTATGGAGAGCTCACTGCTAGAGCTGGCTGTCACTGTGAATGGGGAAGTGTGCTCAAGGAGTAGAAGGCTTTGGCCTAGATATCCCCTTCAGAAGACATCCCCAGACTGGATTAGGGATACTGGTGTGACCTCACCTTGCAGCCCCCAAAGAAGGAATTGGGTGGACTAAATGGACAGTGCCCCTCTCTATCTGAAGCCTAGCAAGGGAGGTATGTAGGTCCCACTAGAATTTAAAATGGAAAGTAAGGGAGGAGAGGCTCTGGACCTGGGCAGCGTTAGATACAGTACCAGGCACATAGGAGGATTTCCGCTTCTGAGCCATGGAAGCAAAAATTGACTTTTCCTTTCCAGATTTTGCTAATATTCAGAAAAGAAATCTAGACCTGCCTTCCAGATTTGAACATCTCAAAATTCAGGAGTGCTCAAGATAAATTTGGGCAGCTGTTACTTCATTTCTCCCAAGTCAAATATATTGATCCATGGTAATTTGCTGTAGAAAAAGAAAAAGTAGGATAAAATTAAGCAAGAAATGCTTCCCAGTGGTTTTTAGGACTGGAATGGCTATTTTCAACAGCCATTGCCTTTTTAGTTTTATTTGTTTAAAAGGACGACAGTGATATTGCATTGGCAAATTCCTCATAGGAACTAAAGAATAATAAAGGCACCTCATTTTTTCCACACTTATTTAGGACAGTCTTATAATATGCATCCAGATATCCTCCAATCACACAAGCTGAAAATTGTTCCACTTTACTGCAGTTCTGTAACCATATGAGAACCAATCCTGTCTGTGTTCTGTGCACATCCAGAATTCCTGCTGAATGACCAGCCCTGGGAGCAAGTTACCAGTGACCCAGGTCTGTGGCAACAGGGGGTGTGGGTGGACTGAGCAGAGCCCAGGGCTGGGGTGTCAGGGGGCATGTGGGTGGAGGGGTAGGGGAGAGGCCAGGGCTGGGGTGACAGGGACAGCAGGGGGGTGCAGGTGGTTAGGGGAGAGCCCAGAGCTGGGGCAGCAGGGGGTGCAGTTGAGGGGGGGTGGTCCAGAGCTGGGGTGGCAGGGGGGTGGTCCAGAGCTGGGATGTCAGGGGGGTGCGGGTCGGGGGGTGGGAGAGAGAGCCCAGAGCTGGGACGGCAGGGGGTTGCGGGGCAGGGGAGAAGGCTGGGACAGCAGGGGGGTGCGGGTCGGGGGGAGGCCCAGGCAGGAGGGTGCGGGGGGGGAGCCCAGCCAAATTTTTTTTCTTGGGGCAGCAAAAAACCTAGAGCTGGCCCTGCCTTTCTCTCACCTATCAATATTTTGCATTCACTTTGCACTGATATAAAGTCCTACACAAGAAGCAGGATAGTAGAGAATCAAGCCTTATGAGTCTCTGGGTCCTGCAGAGAAGACCATTTTCCTTTCTGTAGCACTTAAAATGTTACTCTCATCTTCAGATCCCCATACCTTCTGCCTCATGACAAAGTTTCTACACTTTCCCTCCTATAGTTCTTCTCCAGCTACTTCTCTGCTGTCATTTCTTGCTCCCCCCTTGATCTTCTTGTTCTTTTCAGAGACTCCTTCCAGTTTCTGAAACTGAATTGGAAATCAATGGGGAAACTAACTGAGTTCTACCCCAAGTGCCTGCTAGTCTCTCTGGTTACAATAACATATGAACGAACTATCATGTATCCAGAATTGTAAGCTGTTGTGCTGTGACCTGCTCTAGCTAATGAGGAGTCTGTGTACTGGACTGTAAATTCCCTTTTTATCCTTCTGAAAAAGACCAGACAACTGCTTCAGAAGCTGAGTGCCTGAAACGTGAAACCTCACGCAGGCATTAAGTCTAATTTGTGGGGAAGGAAGTGATTTTGAATTAGTTGCAGACTTGGTATCATTGTGTTTTGGCAAGTGATACTCCACTTGTGATGGTTGTTTTTAGATCCTAAAGTACCAGTAATTTATGGGCCATAGAGCAGTTCTGGGAGCTGAATCTTCTCTTTACAAGTTCAGTGCTATCGCAATAGTGCTATAGTCTTCTCACTGCTCCATAGGCCTTCACCATGACATGGAGGAATTGCTGCTAAAATCAGTGTCTTCTCCACGGAGACTGCTAATGAGGGGGAGACATTAGTGTCTCTAAAGTTTATATGAAATTCCTTATACCTTGTTATCCTTTTTACTTTGTTAAATCAAAAGCAAAGTATCTGAATGGCTTTTTTGTGATGTATCCACATCTTCTAGGAATGCCACTGGAGGCCACCCAGCAGCCATCAGATGGTCACAGTTTTTGATCTCTGTTGGTTTGGGCCTGGCTTCAAGTAGAGGGATAAAGGTGAAAGGTTTTCTGTTCTGAGTGCTGGTAGTTATAGCATAGAACAGAATGATCATAGCATAGAACAGAATGATCCCTTCTGGCCATAGCCTGTATTAATCTGAACACGTTGTTAGTAGTCCTCTGAACTACCTTTGCCCTGCCTAACTTTGATACTTTTAGGTGATGCAGTTTTTGCTAGATTATGTACATTATGTGATACAATAGAAACTGTTTGAGGCTTAAAGGCTGAAGTATGGATTTTAGTTTAATTGGTAAGAATTGCTTAGGTGACACACTGAAATCTGTTTCATCCAGTTGCAGACCATACTTGATGATGAAAAAATCTGTTGAATTTCCAGGGCAGCATACTGCGGGGAGGACGGAGTTCTTTTAGTTTTGTTTTTAAACAGATTATTCAAAATGCTACAAAGTGCTTGGAAATAAGAGGTGCTCTGTGGTTGATGTGTTAGAATTGCTAGGAGCCAGCACACACTGTGTTTCTAGCCAATGGGTCTAAGTTGCTTTGGAATTCTAAAAGGTCAAGCTTTTAAGATTGATTTGAGAAAAGAATCAAGCCACAAAGAAAAATAGGATGAAGATAAGGGAAGCAAGTCTGGCCAAAGGAACTCAAGTTCTACAGCAGTGGCATGATTTTGTGAGTTATCAGTACAGTCTCTGCCAAGAAATAGTGTTATCTCCTTGGACTGCTAGAGATGGAAAACACTAAATAGATGCCTGTGCATTCTAAATCAAGGTACGAAACAAAGTCACTAATGGTTATTGTTTGCTACTCTGCTATGTATATTATGAGCTTTTGTTGGCAGGACTGTCTGATCAGAAAGCACAATCTCATCTGATGGGCATCCTCATGCCCCCAGAAAAAGAAATTGTTTTAGGGTTGCAAAGCCAAGGACTAAGAAATCAGAAAATGACAAAAGAAAAGTTACCTGTCCATTCATAACTTTGCCCCTTGTTCATATTCATTACAATACAGTCTTTTATTATATGGTGACATACTAGGTCTCTGTTTCAACCTGTGATGATAGCAAGGTCATAATAACTTTGGGTGTGTCTACACTATGAAATTAGGTTGAATTTAGAGAAGTCGATTTTTTTAGAAATCAATTTTATACAGTTGATTGTGTGTGTTCCCACTTAAGACCATTAAGTCGGAGGAGTGCGTCTACAGTACCGAGGCTAGCGTCGACTTTTGGAGCATTGCACTGTGGGAAGCTATCCCACAGTTCCCACAGTCTCCACCGCCCATTGGAATTCTGGGTTGAGCTCCCAATGCCTGATGGGGCAAAAACATTGTCACAAGTGGTTCTGGGTAAATGTTGTCAGCTCCCCTGCTCCGTGAAAGCAGTGGCAATAAATAGTTTCTCACCTTTTTTCTTGGGTTACCCATGCAGACGACATACCACGGCAAGCATGGAGCCTGCTCAGCTCATTGTCATCGTACGTCTCCATCGTACGTCTCCTGGGTGCTGGCAGACATGGTACTGCATTGCTACACAGCAGCAGCTCATTGCCTTATGGCAGCAGACAGTGCATTACGACTGGTAGCCGTCATTGTCTCCTGGGTGCTCTTTTAGCCGACCTTGGTGAGGTCAGTCAGGGGCACCTAGGCAGACGTGTGCTCCTGGCTGGCCTCGGTGAGGTCGGTCGGGGGCGCCTAGACATAAATGGGAGATGACTATGGCCAGCAGTCATACTGCACCATCTTCTGGCGAGCAGCCAGGCTACGACGGCTAGCAGTCAGGCTGGCAGCAGATGATGGTGCAGTACAAGATGCATAAGAAAGATGGAGTGGATCAAAACAATAAAGAAACTAGATTTGTTTTGTATTCATTTGCTCACCCCCGCCTCCATGAATAATTGTGGGGAGGGATAGCTCAGTGATTTGAGCATTGGCCTGCTAAACCCAGGGTTTTGAGTTCAGTCCTTGAGGGGGCCATTCTGTTGGACAACTCTGTAAGCCATGTCATCCATCGACCCTCCCTCCAGCACAGCAACAGCAGACAATCATTTTGCGCCTTTTTTCAGCACAGACGCCATAGCATGGCAAGCATGGAGTCCGCTCAGATCACCACTGCAATTATGAGCACTGTAAACACCATGCACGTTATCCTGCAGTATATGCAGAACCAGAACCAGGCAAGGAGGCAACGGCAGCGCGGTGACGAGAGTGATGAGGACATGAACACGGACTTCTCTCAAAGTACGGGACCCGAAAATGTGGACATCATGGTGTTAATGGGGCAGGTTCATGCTGTGGAATGCTGATTCTGAGCCTAGGGAACAACCACAGACTGGTGGGACCGCATAGTGTTGCATGTCTGGGACGATTCCCAGTGGCTGTGAAACTTTCGCATGCATAAGGGCACTTTCATGGAACTTTGTGACTTGCTTTGCCCTGCTCTGAAGTGCCAGAATACCAAGATGAGAGCAGCCCTCACAACTGACAAGCGAGTGGCGCTAGCCCTGTGGAAGCTTGCAACACCAGACAGCTACCGGTCAGTCGGGCATCAATTTGGAGTGGGCAAATCTACTATGGGGGCTGCTGTGATGCAAGTAGCCAATGCAATCACTGAGCTGCTGCTATCAAGGGTAGTGACTCTAGGAAATGTGCAGGTTTGGATGGCTTTGCTGCAATGGGACTCCCTAACTGTGGTGGGGCGATAGACGGAACCCATATCCCTATCTTGGGACTGGAGCACCAAGCCAGTGAGTACATAAACCGAAAGGAGTATTTTTCAATGGTGCTGCAAGCACTGGTGGATCACAAAGGATATTTCACCAACATCAATGTGGGATGGTCGGGAAAGGTACATGACGCTCACATCTTCAGGAACTCCTGTCTGTTTCAAAAGCTGCAGCAAGGGACTTGCTTCCCAGATCAGAAAATAACCATTCGGGATTTTGAAATTCCTATATTTTGCATACCCCTTAATGCCATGGCTCATGAAGCCGTACAGAGGCAGCCTGGACAGTAGTCAGGAGCTGTTCACCTGTAGGCTGAGCAAGTGCAGAATGGTGGTAGAATGTGCATTTGGACATTTAAAAGTGCTCTGGTGCAGTTTACTGACTCAGATAGACCTCAGCGAAACCAATATTTCCATTGTTGTTACAGCTTGCTGTTTGCTCCACAATCCCTGTGAGAGTAAGGGAGAGACATTTAGGGTGGGGTGGGAAGTTGAGGCAGCTAGACACCAGGGCAGTTAGAGTACAGGCGGGCGCGGTGCCCATCAGAAAAGCTTTGAAAACTAGTTTCATGACTGGCCAGGCTATGGTGTGAAAGTTCTGTTTGTTTCTCCTTGATGAACCCTCCCACCCCCTTGGTTCACTCTACTTCCCTGTAAGCTAACCACCCTCCCCTCCCTGCTTCGATCATCGCTTGCAGAGGCAATAAAGTCATTGTTGCTTCACATTCATGGAATTCTTTATTAATTCATCACACAAATAGGGGGATAACTGCCAAGGTGGGTGGGGTGGGGGAGGAGGGGAGGAGGGAAGGACAAGGCCACACTGACTTTAAAACTTATTGAATGCCAGCTTTCTATTGCTTGGGCAGTCCTCTGGGGTGGAGTGGCTGGGTGCCCGGAGGCCCCCGACATGTTCTTGGACATCTGGGTGAGGAGGCTATGGAACTTGGGGAGGAGGGTGGTTGGTTACACAGGGGCCGTAACAGCGGTCTGTGCTCAAGCTGCCTTTCCTGAACCTCAGCCATACACTGGAGCATATCAATTTGTTCCTCCAGTAGCCTCAGCATTGTCTCTTGCCTTCTGTTACCAAGCTGATGCCACCGATCATTTTCAGCCCACCACCTGTCCTCATGTTCATATTGTGCTTTTCTGGACTCTAACATTGTCTGCCTCCATGCATTCTGCTGTGCTCTTTCAGTGTGGGAGGACTTCATGAGCTCAGAACATTTCATTGTGAGTGCATTTTTTTCGCCTTCTAATCTTCGTTGGCCTCTGGAAAGGAGAAGATAGTATGAGCGTTGAAACATTTGCAGCTGGTGGAGGAAAAAAAAGGGAGAGTGGTAGTTAAAAAGACACATTTTAGAGAACAATGGGTAGACTTTTTCATGGTAAACCTTGCTGTTAACATTACATAGTACATGTGCTTTCGGTACAAGGTCGCATTTTGCTTCTTATTGAGGGTATGCTGGTTTGGTGTGAGAGATCACACACGCAGGGCCGGGCAACAGAATTTGGCTTGCAGGCAGCTATGGTAAGACAGTCTTTTGGCTTCTTTAACCTTAATAACATGTGGGAATGGTTTCTAACAGCAGCGCCCTCATTTCCCATACCAAGTAGCCGTTGGGTTGGCCATTTAAAAGGAGGAGGAGCTGTGTTTTCAGGTTGCCGTGGAACACAAACCCTACTAGGCCCTTTCCCCCTCCCACCCCCACAATTCTCTGGAATGATCGCTTCACCACTCCTACCACTACATGGGTAACAGTAGGAACCATTTCTGTTCAGCCACAGGCAAACAGCCCAGCAGGAATGGGCACCTCTGAATGTCCCCTTAATAAAAGCTCCCTATTTTAACCTGGTGACCAGGAATATCATCACTCTCCTGAGGATAACACAGAGAGATAAAGAACAGATGTTGTTTGAATGCCAGCAAACACCGGACCATACGCTGCCATGCTTTGTTATGCAATGATTCCAGACTACATGCTACTGGCCTGGCATGGTAAAGTGTCCTAACATGGAGGACAGAATAAAGTTGCCCTCCACAGAAACCTTTTGCAAAGGCTTTGGGAGTACATCTAGGAGAGCTTTATGGAGATGTCCCTGGAGGATTTCCGCTCCATCCCCAGATGCGTTAGCAGACTTTTCCAGTAGCTGTACTGGCTGTGAATGCCAGGGCAAATTAATCATTAAACATGCTTGCTTTTAAACCATGTATAATATTTACAAAGGTACACTCACCAGAGGTCCCTTCTCCACCTGGCTTGTCCGGAAGGCAGCTTTCGGTGGGTTCAGGGGGTACTGACTCCAGGTCCAGGATGAGAAACACTTCCTGGCTGTCAGGGAAAATGGTTTCTCTGCTTCTTTGCTGTGAGCTATCTTCAACCTCCTCCTTGTCCCCAAAACCTGCATCCCTGTTGCGTGCTACTCCATTGACGGAGTCAAAGCACAGGGGTCGAGTGGTGGTGGCTGCATCACCTAGAATGGCATGCAGCTCATCATAGAAGCGGCATGTCTGGGGCTTTGACCCGGAGTGGCAGTTTGCCTCTCTGTTTTTTCTGTAGGCTTCCCTCAGCTCCTTAAGTTTCACTTGGCACTGCTGCGGGTCCCTGTTATAGCCTCTGTCCTTTGAGATTTTTTCCAAATGTTTTGGGCATTTTGTCTTTTTGAATGGAGTTCTGATAGCAAGGATTTGTCTCTTCATACAGCGATCAGATCCTGTACCTCCCGTTCAGACCATGCTGGGGCTCTTTTGCGATTCTGGGACTCCATCATGGTCACCTCTGCTGATGAGAGCTGCACTCGCCTGCAGATCATCACGCTAGCCAAATAGGAAATAAGATTCAAAAGTTCACAGGCCTTTTCCTGTCTACCTAGCCAGTGCATCTGAGTGGAGAGTGCTGTCCAGAGCGGTCACAATGGAGAACTCTGGGATAGCTCCCGGAGGCGAATACCATCAAATTGCGTCCACACTACCCCAAATTCGACCTGGCAAGATCGATTTCAACGCTAATCCCCTCGTCGGGGGAGGAGTACAAAATCGATTTTACAGCCCTTTACGTCGAAAATAACAGCTTCGTCGTGTGGACGGGTGCAGGGTTAAATCGATCTAACGCTGCTAAATTCGACCTAAACTCATAATGTAGACCAGGGCATAGACACTTCTTAACAATCTTGTTCCTCAGAGAATAGTTTCCCATTAGTTTTTATGTGGTGGTGAACATTGTTCAAAATAATTTTTGTATTAAGTTCCTCTTCAGTAATACTAGTTTGAACCCTATTTATATAGCTTGTATTTCATAGATATTATTTCAAAGTTTTGCTGGTTGTACCAAGTCTTCTTCTTTTTTTTTTTTTTTTTTTTTTAAACACTTACCCTAAATCCTCTCCAAAGTTCTTCAGGGGACGTTTATCTTGGAAATGTTTTTATGCTGATTGTTGAGAAAATGACATGTGATTGAGATGTGAGGAACAATATTATGCAGTTCAGATGGCAAATCTGTCTGTTTATAAATGAAAAGTTTTTACTTCGGCCTTGAGGCTACCCTGTAAGTATGAGAAAGTAACTGAGCCTTGCTAGCAGATAGAGTTACCACTAGCTAATGAGCAAAGGGTATTAAAAATAAAAACCTGGTACCCTGCTTGAATATCAGTCCATTTGTTAAAAAGGCAAGAACAACGCATGCAGCTTTATTTAATTGTGACTTCAGCTGTCACACAGCAGTCCCCCTTTGAGCAGTCAAGAAGGAAAAAAGCAATGGGAGCAGTGATTTGGCTAATATGACTAAGGACGCCATGCTGCAATCCCTTACTCATAAAAACTAATAAAATATATATAGACAATGTCCATCACAAAGCGGTATACAGGATCAGACCCCAGAAGTATATTACCTTTACAACTAAAGGCTAAATATACCTTTTTTTTTTCTTTCTTCGTTGTAGTTTTGTCTGAGCTTTTAAGTGTTGTTGGAACAGAAGACATGCACATAAATATGAAAAGAGCTATAAGAAAGTGATTCTGTAGTCTCTCACTGAGTTTTCCAGACCTCAATCAATCCATTTATTTTATCCCAGAGAAGGTTAAGAGGTGAGGATCATGGTCTACAATTACCTACACAGGGAAGAGATTTCTAATACTAAGAAGCTCTTTACTCTCATAGAAGACACAATGAGATCCAGTGCTTTTGAAGCTAGATACAATCAGAATAGAAATAAGTCATACGTTTTTAACAGTCAAGGTAACTAACCATTGGAACAACTTACTAGGCATGTGGTGGATTCTCCATCACTTGCTGATTTTCAAGCCTGAATATCTTTCTAAAAGATAATTCAGTAGCACAAATAGAAGTTGTGGGCTTGATGCAGTCATTACTGAGTACGGTTCTCTACTCTGTTACACAGGAAGTTACCATAGATTATCATAAGGGTCCCATCTCGCTTCAAAATATATGAATCTATGGAATTACCTGTATGAATATTCTTTTAAAGTTAAGATTTTTTTTAATTAAAGGTTGTTTTAATAGGTAGGGATAAGTTTAAAATAACTCATTTACACTGCAGAAACTCTGGCTTTTAAAAACTTTTTTCTTTCTTCCATTCATTCTTAACTTTTTTTAATTACAAATAACTTTCATAAAATGTGGGCTGTTTCTTATACAGAATATACGTAATCAGAATGAAAAATTATATGAATTAGAAGAAACTTCTTGGCACAATCAAGACTCCGTTACGTTGTCAGTTTGAGAAAAATGTTAAAAAAGCAGTGGTGGAAAAATACAAATATCTTTTTTACAACATTGTTACAACTTTCCCTCATTTCAATGTAATAAGCATTAGCAGCACAAAAGACAATTTTGCTCTTTTACAGTGATTACAGAAATTCAATATTTCTATATTTAATGACAGAAATACAATGGAAAGTGGTACGTGACCAGCTAGGGGCAAGCAATCTTGTGAGTAGTCCCATTGACATCAGTGGGAATAATCGTGTGTGTAAAGAAACTTGTGTGTGTTTTAATAATATAATAGGTATATCTCCATTTATTTATATCTCCTAGAGCTGGAAGGCACCCTGAAAGGTCATTGAGTCCAGCCCCCTGCCTTCACTAGGCAGGACCAAGTGCTGATTTTGCCCCAGATCCCTAAGTGGCCCCCTCAGGGATTGAACTCGCAACTCTGGGTTTAGCAGGCTAATGCTCAGACCACTGAGCTGCCCTTCCCCCTTAGAGGGTGTTTGTATAGGATATGGTGCTTAAACTACAAGTTCATAGAATATTACAGTGGGCTTTGATCTTTCAATCAGCTCCATGTGGGTAGCAGCTTGTCCCCATGATAAGCTCATTACAGCTTTAGGATCTTTGTGTACATTTGCAGATATATTTTGTAGACAGTATTTTTGATGCATGTTTTCTTTCCATAGGTTTTGTGTGTTGTGGGATAAGCACACATTGCCCTTGGGAGTCTTCACCTTAGTCTTAAAATACATCCAATGTTGGTCTTATGGTTCAAGAAGTCCATGGACAAGACTTTTATTTTTTTGCTTTATTTTATTTTAAAATATATGAACAATGTAAAAGTACAGTACATGATACTAAATGATACCTGTTTTACATCAGAGTTCATGTGCTTCTGGGATGATGTGAGCTACATTGTCAACGTAATTCTGGGCACTGTGTAAAAATACCAAAGGCTCCAATTATGCAATTGACATGTCCGTTACAAGTATTACACTTCCACCCTCGGTCTGCTGGCACAGAACCCATAAGAGGAAATCAGGAAGGGATCCAGTAAGCTATGAGCCAACATACACTGAATGGCTATGGTTTTCTTTCCCACAGACTAGCTTTAGGTATTACTAGTAACCCTGATTCAGATTTACTGAGAGAACTTCAGACCCTTTTCTCGCTCCATATGTATCAGTTCATCAAATCTACTGCTGGAACCGAATATTGGTTTAAAGTCTCTTTGGGAAATTAATATTAAAAATGTGGCTAATATATTATGCATGCTGTAATCTACTTTTTAAAAATAGATCAAGGCTTTAGCTCAGCTGATCACTGAGGAAGAATCCTGTTGAAATGTTGTCCAGGTAAATGTTTGTTGTGATGGTCAGATATTTGCTAGAGTTAATTTAATCCAACTGCATAAACTTCAATATATCCACCTGACAGAAGGGCTTCCCTTGAGATTAGTGTGATGGGTTACACCCTCCCCCCCACCCCCGGGGTCTCACCTGATGTATTGGGGTACCACTGAGACAGCCTGCGCTCCCTTACACTGTCGTGCTGAGCCAGGCCCTTAAGTCTCCTCCAATACACACACAGATGGAGACACACCCAGCTGCAGAAAGACAAGGACACTGAGATTGGCTCTGCATGGGAAGACTCAGCTTGGGAATTTCCCAGCACTCAAGTGCACTCCCCCTATGGAGTGTAAACCCAAAATTGGATTGTCGTGCACTGCACAGAAAACTGTACAGCGTAAGCTCATGAAATTCCCCTCTTTCCTCAATGTGGAGGAAGATGTACACAGCTTTTTGCCCCCTCCCCCTCCATTATGAATTCCACAAACTGGGTTTAAAGAAAACAAAAACAAGTTTATTAACTACAAAAGATGGATTTGCTGGGAAATCTGCTTTGATCTGTTTGCTATCCTTTATAACCACTTAAAATCTAACAAACATGCAAACTAAGCTTAATACATTAAAGAGACTTGTTACAAGTAGTAATTTCTCATCCTAAATGTTGTTGTTTTAGGCATTTCTTTCACAGGCTAGACACCTTTTCCAGCCTGGGCTCAGCTCTTCTCCCCTACTTTTATCCTTGTTTTTTAGATTTTTCCAGCAGTCATCCTGGGCAGGGATTCAGTGAAGAATGAACCCTGATTAAGGCAGGGAAGTGAGTTAAATAGGATTTACATATGGCAGGAATTTTTTGTTTCTCAATTTGATCCCCACCTCCTATTAGTGGGAAAATACTAATAGTCCAAGATGGAGTCCAGTACCAAGAGCTCAGAGCCCCGCTGCCTAGGTCATTGCGCTAGTGGAGGGGGCGAGCTGAGGCTGTGGGAGAGGGAGAACGGGGGGGAGGGGCCGGGGGCTAGCCTCCTGGGCCAGGCAGGAGGGTCCGCGGCCCATAATTTGCCTACCTCTGGTCTAGAGATTGCTCCTTCTATTTTTCAAACAACCTTGTCCATATAACGTATCTTTCAGTATTTCAAAATAATCAGGGTGCTTGACTCACAACATTCCCCTAGTCCTTCCATTTTTATCCCTATCGCTTCCCTTCTTTGAAGCAATCAGCTAGACCTTACTGCTGTCTTCTAAGATCTGAAAAGCTTTCCTCCTAATATTTACACATACTGACCCTGATCCTGCAAGCTGTTCTGTATGGGCACTGAGGTGTGTGCACAGGCACTAGCTTGGAGGGGCCATAGTATAAATTACAATTAGTTTTCTTAGAGTAAAGTTCTCTCCCTTCCTGAGACTCTGAATACCACTATTGTTATGTGTTTGGTATCTATATCAACTAGGGAGCAAATGTCTTGAGTCAGCAGTATAGAGATCCTATGCTGTTTGTATTTAGTAGTAATTCTTAAATGATCACTCCATGTAGGTTTTAAACCTCAGTTTGTTTTCATAATGGAGCAAAGTGAGTATATCTGCTTTCCGGAGTAGATTGTGGAAACCTGAGATTCCATTTCATGCAAACGGCTGCTCTGGTTGAAGTCAATAAGAATTCATACTTAACAGTGAATATCAGATCCAGCTTTTTCATTGTTTTTAAAGTAGACAGCAGCAGGTAGCTGACCATACTGGGTCATGTATCAGAGGGGTAGCTGTGTTAGTCTGGATCTGTAAAAGCAGCAAAGAATCCTGTGGCACCTTATAGACTAACACGTTTTGGAGCTCCAAAACGTGTTAGTCTATAAGGTGCCACAGGATTCTTTGCTGCTTTTACATACTGGGTGATATTCACCCCTAGGGTAACTTAGTTGATCTCCATGGAGTTACACCAAGGATGCATTTGGCCTACTGTGCTTTTGGATTAGTCAGCAATCGCTCTCTAAATAGATCTAATGTAGTACATAAGTACAACAGTATTTTCCTGAGTCTTCCCCAACTTGAATAGTATGTTCTGTTCCCAAGCAGAACTGCTGGAGGTAAAAAGAGAGCACTTCTTGTCATGCCTTTTTGCTGATGTAGGAGAATCTTTCATGTCTTAGTATCCCTCTTCCCCCCCCACCCCCAGTGAAACAGATTTGATATTCAATTCAAAACTGTCTGCAGTGCCTGGGAGTTCTGTCCTACTGTACATAGAAGGAATACAGTATGTCAGTCTCCTTTACACCTATTCTTTACACAGTGTTCTTTACACCTATCCAGTGCAACATTATTCACTAGGGAAGTCTGAATTGTATGCAAGTCTAGTGTTTTATAAATAACCCTTATGTGGTATCAAAGAAATGCAAGCACATGGAGCATGCAGTTTTGCAATACCATTAGAGTCCTTTGTAAAATCTCATCCCTCCTTTGTTAGCATCAAAATGGGCCTGAATACCCTTTCCTGTCTTGTGCATTAGGAGAAAACCTTAAATATTATTTTCTGGTATAAAAAAGATGATTGATAATCTTTATGTTGGTGATTGAAACAGCCACCACTGGAATATGGGGATACTGTTCCCTCTCATATGATAGTATGTATAACTAGGTTTGGAAGAATTAGATTTTTATTGGTAAATGTTGGTAAGCATCAATTTAACTGTATATACATAAACCAACCAAAATATTTCTATTGATAATTGAAATGTACAGATAGGCAAAGTAAGAAATACGCTGCTTGAGAACTTATTAGAGTTTGGTGTAAGGATATTTACTTTGTATACTTTGATATGTGATGTAGACAGTTTTTGTATTTTAATGATTATAAAGCTGTAACCTTTTGAATCTCAACATCTACTGTCATTGTCTGATTCTCCCCATAATTTGTCACAACTGTGGAAAAGTTAAATTGATAACATTAAAATTATGGGTTTTAAGAATTTTAAGTGCAACTGTGAAAATTTAAGTTGATGAAAATTGAAAAAATGCTTGAAAATAAACATCAATATTATCCATTGAAATTATAAAAATAAAAATCAAATTCTACCAAGCCTCCGTGTAACTTGTCATCCTGACACACCTCATGCCAGCAGACCTGTACACTGCTTTTTTATTAATTATGCCATTATATTAAACACTGGCTGATGAAACACCTAATAACACCTGATCAACAAACCACTACATTTGCAGTCCAGTAAAACAGATTTGCCAAAAAACTATTTGCATTAGAACTTTTTCAAATGATAAGCAATGAAGTGTAATGATCAGACGTGCAGGAGAGTAAAGCCACAGTATAAAGGAAATGCCTACAGCATGCTAATTTACTTCTGCAATAATTCTGATGAAGTTGGCAAACCACACTGTCCCAATGTACCTAAATAGTGAATATCGAAGACTTACTGCATAGCAAGAACTTTGTACCAGAATTAAAACAAAACAAAACAACCCACCAGATGTTAGATCCCTAGGAGTTACATTGGACTATACCATGTTTTTACCTTTTTCTTCTGTTTGGAAGACTGTACTTTGGTTTAGTCCTGGTGTAGTACTGTAATTTTGGTTTACTTTACAAAAATATTCAGAAGTGTCTATAATAATTACAATCATGGATGTGGCTGATTAAAGGCTGGATTGGCATTTACATTATAATCTGATTCCCCTGTTCCTAAATTTACTCCTGGTTGAAACTTGACAAAGAAGACTTTTGAAATGAACTAAAACACCCAATTTGCCATAATGCATCAGATAATAAAATCTTACTCTCTTGTCTTTTTTTTTTTCCAAGCTACATCTACAGTACACACCCCTGGCAGTGATGGGTAGTGTACATGTACCTGCCTGCTGTATTGATAAATATGCTGCATCCATGCTGCTGTGTGTAGCTACATGTGTCGGTGAAAGGCTCTGACAGGGAATCAGCAGGTAGCTGGCTGCTAAAAAAAAAAAAAAAAAAAAAAAAAAATAGCAGCGTAGATTGGAAGACACCACTTGGGTGAGCTGAGAGCCATGTAGGATGTATACCCAAGTACATACCCACAAGCTTCAGGCATACCTTTACTCATCTAAGTAGTGCATCACTATCTATGCTGCTATTTATACCCATACTAGATGGGCTACCCAGGTATATACTCTGTCAGGGCCGGCTCCAAGGTTTTTGCCGCTCAAAGCAGCAAAAAGAAAAAGAAAAAAAGCCGCAATCGTGACCTGTAGCTCTACCGCTGCCACTTCAGTCTTCGGTGGCAATTCGGCGGCTGGTCTTTCGCTCCAAGAGGGACTGAGGGACCTGCTGCTGAAGACCCGGCTGTGCTGCCCCTCACCATTGGCCGCCCCAAGCAGCTACTTGCTGGGCAGGTGCCTGGAGCTGGCCCTGTCTACTGTCACTTTCTGGGGTGCAATCCGCACCAGTGAGGGGTCATCACTGCCTGCTCCACAACCTTGGGTGCCTCATAATGCTTTCCTGTTGTAGCTCCCAACCAAGGCCACTCACAAGCAACCTACCAGCAAGCAAGTAACAGCCTGAGCGTTTGTGTTTATAGCTGCAGGTTTGGTTCAGCAGCCTATCAGCAATGCTCCAATCGCACTCTGGCTTCCACCAGCCTTGGTCACTATTTGCAGAGTAACCCCAACACACTCCAAGTCCTGAATTTTCCCCATAATGTGTGTTCTGTGCTGTCCATCCCTCTCCAGCCTAGACAGTTCAGATATTATAGGTCTACTGCCCCTGTAAAAGGTCAGTATTCAACAGGTTTTGCTACTTTAACCAGAGTTACCAGACAGTTCAGTTTAAACACAACACTGGATTAGTTTCGATTAAATATTAAAATAAGTTTATTTAACTACAAAGAGAGAGTAAGTGAGTATAAGGTATTAAAGTCAGAAATGTTTATAAGAGAAATAAAGATAAAATGCTTTCTGATACCTAAACTTAAAATCTAGACTTGGTTCAAGGTAAAAATCCTTGCCACGTATTTCCCAACTACAGCTGATCAAATTATCTGGTCAGGATCTCCCTCCGAAGTGCAAAGACTGGTTCCTTTATCGTAGGTGAAAGACAGAGAGAGAGAGAGAGAAATCCTGGGGTGTGTTTTGCCCTCACCTTTATTGTCCAGTCACCCTCTGAAATGCGTTTTCCGGAGGGTTACCCTGAGATAAAGCTCATTTCAACTGTGAGGAAGGGGACATGGAGTGTCATGGTGAAAGAGGTTCCATGTTGTTTTTTGCTAATATGCAGATTGATCTTTTCTTGCCCTCCTTCATTGCCTAAGAATGGCCACTTGACAGGTGTTTGCTGATCAACTTTGTTGACATCTGGCTGGAGGTATCCGCTTGCCCTTTGTCTTTGAAAAAAGTTTACTCCCACCCTAGACTTGTCTGGTAAACACCTTTTAGTAATAATTTCAATTTATGTCTATAATTCATAATATGCATTTCCTACATAGATTACACAAGAATATTAATAATCAGTGTTGTTAGCTTTTAAATGATACCTCACAAGGCATATTTTGTACAAAGATTTCAACCACAGCTACATACCACCAAAAGAAGTGTGGTGTGTAGATGTACTTTCAGTGATTGACATCTGAATCTTCAAGAAGGTAAAAGCTTTCATAAAACACCTGAACAATTGTGCAGTCTTGAGTGAGAGGTTTCCTATAAACATCCATTTATGCCCTGAATTGTTAGAACTGATTCCTGCTAAGTCAGATTTCTGTCCCAGACATTTTGTTACTGTGTCCATTCAGTATTTGTCCATATGGTACAGCCTAAAGCTCTGTCGGTCTCCCAATGCTGAATTTCAGTGGTTCTGTCTGCTTGGCTTGTTATGGGGACAGTTAGTTAACTATGTTCTGTTGAAGCACTCTTTTATGTCTTCTGACCCCAGGATTTAGGCAAAGATCTCTCCATAGTACTGGATGTGTGGTAAGATGACTGACAGGATACACAATTATGGTGTACTCAGAGACTTAATGAAAACATTTATTAATTGTGTTTATAGGGCCAATAACATACAGTAGAATAAGAAACCTTAAACTTGGAATATTCAGGAAATTACTTACTAGAGCTGGTCAGAAAATGGTATTTTTTTCTTCCTCCAGAAAAAAGAATACTTCATGCTATTAGGAAATCTTGTCAGCAAGATATTTAATGAGACAAGCTTTCATTCTTGGAAACTGAGGCTTGTGCTTCTTTGAAACTGACATACCCTCTGTTACTAGAGATGTCAGGGGAAGCAGCATCACCTTCCACTCGTCTGCTAGCTCAAGCTTTCTGTGTTCAGCTCTCTTTAACTAACCTGTGACAGGATTTTTCCAGTCTACTTCATCTCTGAGAGCAGGCAGTTTGGCCCATGGACAAGCCACCCTCCTCAGTAGACTGCTCGTCCTGCCCCCCTCCAAGGCTGCTGCTCTCCCTGGGTTTCTTTTTCCAGTTTTTTGGATAGTTCCGCTGCCCTGTGCCCCTCTATCCACTTTAAGCCTGGATGATCCTCGCTTTCTGCCTTTGTGTAATGTTACTTGCCCGTTAAGGAGTTGCTGGGTGGTTCATAACCCAAGGTGCTGGAATTCAGAGGCTCCTCCATAGACAATTTGTAAAGCATTAGGTATGACAGGAATGCTGAGTAGGAGTTGGTTTAAGCTTTTTTTAAAATATCCTTTCCATAGGACATGGGGTGAACTGCACCCTTCTCTTTACTAACACTGCATGTTGGTCTAACTATTTGTTTTCTAGGGCAGTGCCTGCATTGCATTCTTGACAAGCATCTTGCAATCTCTGTTCACATTGTGGATTCTTCTTCTCATTTTTCTATTCTCAAATACTTACCTGCTTTGAACAGCGTTTGCAATCAACAAAGCAAGACAATCCTACTGTAAATCCAGCTAGTGTTTTGCTCAAAATGTTTTGTCATTTTCTTAAATCTTACTCTGTTGATCCTTTAAAATAGTCCTGAGGCTTATATGAGAATTAATTGGTTTATTTCATACAGTATGTAAAGGCCTCTTAATTTCATTTAAAAGCCTTATTAGACTTAGTCTGACCCTTAAGATATGTCCTGAATTTAACCCTTAAAATTCTTGCTCAGTAGTAACCCATGGAAGTCCTTCAGGCAGTAGGGGCAGGATGTATTCTTTTCCTGATGTGTCATTACAACTGGGATAGGTTCTGTAGGTGACACCTTCTATAGATCAAAGGCCAGAAATGACGGGGGAGGGAAGGGAAGCAACAAATAGGAATTTATAATCTATCTTCTGTATCAAATACTTCCCCTTCTGGAGAGAAGTGGAATTCCTTTTTCCTTTAGTATTTCAATTATAATAATTTGTATTTGGGATCAAGGCCCCATTATGCTAGGTACTATGATTATTTGTATATAATAGATATGTTTAAATAAATAATTGTAGTTGTTCTGTGCTATTTGATGGAATGGGGGTTTGGCAAAATTATACCTGAAGAGTTAGCTGTGGTCAGTTGTACCATATAGTGTCCAGCTTAGTGTTTAATTGGCTTTCAGTAGTTGGCCCCATTGTGTTCAGATGGCTGAAATTGTGTCTCTTAGTTCTTTAAATGCTGTCCACTGCTGGCCTATTTGTTTATGATTCTTGTTCTGTTGGGGATTGCAGGCAGAGGTACTACTTGACTGGAACAGCTTTTACAGCTGTTTGATGGCAGACTTTTTCTGTTGACTGTTAGGCAGTCTGCCCTCTGGATCCTTTTTCACTTTACTCATCTGTAATTACTTTGCCAAAATATAGTTTTCTATTGTGATTTCCAGCACAAACTGTTAGAGTGAAAATGAAGAGTATCTCACCTCCCACTTGTCCTTGAAAGGATCTTCTTCTATTTTGATGGGGTTGACAAAATATATGGGCTGATGCCTTTCCAGGAGCCAAATAAACGTAGAGTCTAAGGATAGCCTATGAAGTTTAGTTTATTTTCATTAAATCTTGGTATATAAAAAAGAAAAGTAGCGTTAATTAAATTGAGCCAGATAATCTGGGAGATGTTTTACCCCAGGATCTTATGTGATTACACATAGTCATCATAAATATAATTTTGTTGTCTTGTATTAGGTTATGTTAATATTGATGTTGATAAGGTAATACGGTATTTTTCCTCCATCTGCATACAATTCTTTCTAAACTTCTCATAATTCAGTGCTGTCAGGCTCCCTGGCTCAGACTGCATTTCAGAAAGAAGGAATAAACAAGATGAAAACCTAAACAAACTAACATCCAGCATGCTGTCTAGGGTGACCAGATGTCCCGATTTTATAGGGACAGTCCTGATATTTCGGGCTTTTTCTTATATAGAGGCCTATTACTCTCCACCTCCGTAGGGATTTTTCACACTTGCTATCTGGTCACCTTAATGCTGTCAGCAAGACAAATTTACATACCTACCATTAAGAAAGCAAATATATGCCCTTGTACTGTATCTTGGATAGGCTAAAAACCTAATAGACCTCTAATGGTGGCCCACACTTGTTCTGATGTACAGCAGGACAGAATACTTTAAATGAGATTTTTAAAACTTTGAACAAATGATTATATACTATGTGATCTGCCCTTCTACAGGGTATCCAATGAGCTAACTTGGTTACAAAAAGAACAGGAGTACTTGTGTGGGACCTTAGAGTCTAACGTGCCACAAGTACTCCTGTTCTTTTTGCGGATACAGACTAACACAGCTGCTACTCTGAAACTTAGCTACAGTTCACTAGAGTGACTTTCAGTTACATAACTATTTCCAGGTTATTGCTTTGCCAAATAAAGTACACGGCATATGAAAGCAGTACTTAAGTGACATAAATTACATGGATATGGATTTTAAGTAACTGCTCTGCAATAATCTCATGTTTTAACAATTACTTTTGTGCACAGTCCATTCAGCTGGCAATAGTTCTGCAATATTCATGTCCAGGCAACAGATTTTGAGTGCAACTGGCAATAAGAATAATCCTGGTCATGTGGCAAAGTGTTTGGGGCTCAGGTACTATTTTAAAATACATTATTAATAGGACAAGTGATAGTGACATGAATCAATGGGACTAATCCTGGAGAAATTGCTTAATGTGAGTAAAGATGTCAGAATCTTTTGTTTTGGTCTCTTCCAGTTTTCTGTCTCCATGTGTATATATATAATACTCTTTCTCTTTCTGCTCTGATTAACAAAGCAGTGTACTTAAGGGAAATGCGCATATCTCCCTCCATTCCTGCTGCCTTGAAGAGTGAGAGAGTTAACCCTTGAGGGCTCAGCCAATTGCTAGTTGTTCATTTAGCAGTAAGAGAAATATCCCACCCTCTGACTCCTCCACCTCAACCAAGCTTAACAATTATCATCACTGTGTACTAATATTAAATTTTATTTAAATCTTATACTCTGTGTGTGTGTGTGTGTGTGTGTGTGTGTGTGTGTGTGTGTATATATATATAATATACACACATACGTGTGTGTGTGTGTGTATATATGTCTTTTGTCTGGTGAAAAAAATTTCCCTGGAACCTAACCCCCAAATTTACATTAATTCTTATGGGGAAATCGGATTCGCTTAACATTGTTTCGCTTAAAGTTGCATTTTTCAGGAACATAACTACAACGTTAAGTGAGGAGTTACTGTACAGTATTGATTGTATAGACAGTTAGCTTGGGGATGACTGTTGCCAGGTGTCCCACTGAAATGCAAACTGACTTCTGACACTGAAGAAGGCAGAGACAGTAGGAAGAATGTGCGTTAGCACCCACTCGAAGATGAGGGAATTGTCAGTTCCCTTCCCTGATGTCATTGTGGGTATAGGGAGAGACAAGTGGCCCAAGGGATGCAAGGCTTCATTACAGCAACAATTAATACCAAAATAATTGGCTTTGCTCCCCTCTTGGACTACCAGAGAAATCATGCTTGTTAGCAAAAGCTGACATCAATTAAGTTTAGCTCATCTTGACTAAAATGCAAAAATATTAATTTTCTGGCATTCTTATTGCTACAGCATAGATGCACCATTGGACTCAGTAGTAGTTTGGCATTTATTTCAGTGAGCTCAGGGTTGAATACATAGGACATACACATGGTATGATGATAGCCTGTCCTCTGTCTGGGTGCAACCTGCTGCCACATTTGAACACTTTATTAAAGTACAACTTGAACCTGGGAGCGGAAAGGATCAGTTCCTCTTCTGCATCGGTCTCTTTTGTGTGTACAGAAGGAACTTGCTCATACAGTACTTTGCTACTGTGAAACCATTCATAGACAGGAAGAGTGGAAGTTTCACATTATTTCAATGCACTGAACAGATTGCAGTGAACAGATTGTAATTCTTCTTCTGCTGAACCTCTTGCTATGGTCAAGTTATATGAAAATTTGAATGAATCTCACCTAAAGTCTTTCTTCAAGCAAATCCCCCTATTGACGCAAATAAGACATCTGCAGTGGCCCATAATGAGGGATGTACGGTATACCATTTTGCTACCAGTCAACAGAAATACAAAAAAAGTTGTTGTTACAGCACCTGTACAGCATTCCTAATTGCATGGCTGAGCTTTAATTGAGTTAATAGTACAAGCTATTCAGTAGTTACCAAGTACCATGACTACATGGTGGTTATTAGAATTATAACAAGCTCTCCAGTATAGAGAGATGTTTGCAGCAATATCTCCATTCTATTCAGTGGAAACTATCATGGTAACCTTCCTGTCTTGCACATTAACTCTAACCTGCATACACCTCCACCGTAGCTCAGAGGAAAGTCAGGGTTTCACATGTGGTTCCAGCAAACTCTGGGTTTATGCATCCCTGTAGCTAGTGGTGTCTAGCAGGGCCAGTGCAACCATTTAGGCGACCTAGGCGGTCACCTAGGGTGCTGGCATTTGGGGAGCGCCATTTTCTTCAGTGACCGTCGCTGCCGGATCTTCGGCCGCCCCAGTCGCCGCCGGCATTTAGGCGGAGGGAGCTGGGCAGGGAGCGCGGGTAGGGCCGCCTGCAGCAAGTAAGGGGAGGGGCGGCATGCAGGGGAACTCCCCGCCCCAGCTCACCCCTGCCCCGCCTCCTCCCCGAGCATGCTGTGGCTGCTTCACTTCTCCCGCCTTCCAGGCTTGTGGCGCCAGTCAGCTTAGTTGCCGCAAGCCTGGGAGGTGGCAGAAGTGAAGCAGCGACGGCATGCTCAGGGCGTCTGTGCTCGTGCGCAGAGCAGGGGTGAGCTGGGGTGGAGGGCGTGCCTCGGGGTGGGGAGCTGCCACAAGGGGGGCATCTCAGGGCGGGGGTGGGGAGGGTGCAAGGTGGAAGTTTCACCTAGGGCATGAAACATCCTTGCACCGGCCCTGGTGTCTAGTAAAATAAAGATGAATCAGTGCTGTCTGGGGTTAGTTGGGCCAGGTTCCAGGGAGCGTAGATCACATTGTGTTCTCAAATATGGCCACAGTCCCCTGGCAGTTTCCAACAACTGGGGTGAATCTTCCTATGGGTTCTCAGTTTGTTGATCACAGGGTCAAATCAGATTATTCAAAACCAGAACCTTTTTGAACTTCAAGGGCTGTATGCTCTCTTGAATCTTTGTTTGATACAAACTTAGAAGGGTTCCAGAAACCACGAGAATAGGTCACTTTCCACCTGATGTCTAATTTGTCCAAAATCTCAAATAATTAGTAACTTTCTGGAGAAACCATATTGTCTGCTCCAGTGGCCATTAAAAGAAGTAACTATTTCCCCCTTAATGGACAGGGAATTTAGGCAGAAATTTCCCTGTAACACTAATGGGAAGTAAACCTCTAATTAACTGCACAGAAGTGGAAGTAAAGACCCCATGGCTGATAGTAGATAGCAAACCTGTCACCCCAATAAGCATCCAGTAAGACACCTAGATGCTACTGACAACATACCCTTAAAAATATATCTCCTAATGCTAAACTACCATTTTGTTGTTATAGCATAGCCTTTTTACTGCATGCTTTCAAATGTTATTGGTGATCCATTGGGTATTGTATTAAATAAATTGAAGACGTTAAGGACAGTTTTCTCAGGTTGACTGATTTAAATCCTAGATCTTGTTTCTGGTTCAATGCAAATTATTTGGATACTTTGGCTCTGGCTACAGACACACATTGATATATTTTGGGTCCACAAAAGAACTTGAGTGACTGACTGTAGAAGACTCAATAATATATTATTCACTGGTGACAAACTTGCTTGACTGCCGATGCAATTCAAGTAAATATATAATCTAATTAGAATATATTTATGCAACAATGTGGTTCTATTGAGCATGAGGATTTTTATCACCTATTTTAAAATCTGACCACCATTTTCCTTTAATCATTTCATGTACATCTTGCTTATGAAATCAACAGTGCACAAACTGGCCAGTGTTCTGTGATGATAAAATACTCATCCTGCTCAACAGGGTGTGGGGTTTTGGCTGGGTTGAGGGAAACAGAGACTCCATCCACCCCTGCTAGGTTTGGGGATAGGGAGGCATTCTTGGAAGCAGCTGGAGTTCCTCTGAGTGGCTCATTGTACCATTTCCTGCCTTAGCCCCTATCCAGGGGATTGGGCTATCCTGGTGCTTGCACTGGGGAAGGAGACACAGGTAAGAGGTTGTGCGTGTTGTGTATGGGGAGGCAGGGTTGAATCTCTCTCCCTGTTCCCCACCCACATTACTGTTGGTTACATGACATAAGTCTATCTTTTGTAGGATACCCGGATACTCAGACAGCAATTGTGAAAAATCGGGACAGGGACTGGGGGGTGATAGGAGTCTATATAAGAAAAATACCCAAAAATCGGGACTGTCCCTATAAAATCGGGACATCTGGTCACCCTAATCTTTTGGGATCTCAGTGGGAAAGATGTGGGAAGAGTATAAGGGAGGCTTCCTGGTATGGGCAGCCAGTATTTGGTACACTTACTCAGCCTCATCCTTAAGTTAGGTATGCTGGATTGCCCAGTGTGTTAACTTCTTGGCCAGTCACCCTGTTGGGACATGGAATGGATTTTTTCTGGATAGGCAGAATTGGCAAACAGGTGTGTGGATCTTTTAATTGCTTCTTGGCAACCAGGAAGTCTAGTTCCTGGGTTCGTAGAGCAAAATTGCTGAAACTTGTGAAGGTTTAGCTGTGTGGACTGCAGTGTAGCAAAAGTTGAACTGAGAGAGAGTTGGAGGGCTGCTTAGGCAATGGTCCTGTGCATTGGCATAGCATGGTGAAGGGCGAACTTCAATATTTGCTGCAGCTTGAATCTCTCCTCATCTCAGTTCTTCTACAGGGAGTAGGGGAGACAAGGAGTCTGGCATCCAGGCCCTGTTTCTCAGTAGGTTGCGTGGTGTGGAGAGGAGTAGTTTAAATTCCATTCCACTTTAAAAATAAACAAACAAAATTGTCTCTGAGGCCATTGTGGCTGGCTGAATATCCACAGTGGAATGACACTGCCGGTAGCTATGCTGTGTGGTTTACCCAGATCAGCTGATGGTTTAAATTCAAATAAAGTTGGAGAATCCACAAACAACTTGAGAACTTGTCCTTGGGACACATCAACTTTCTTTTAATTAAGCCGTCTGAATTAGGAAGATCTAACCCCTACCTGCTCAGGTGCCTAGGGAGACAATGAAACCTGCCTTTGGCAAGCAGGTATCAGATAACAGTGGGACCAGGAAGTTTTCTCAAGGTATTAAGATATTTAAGCTGTAAAGAAGTTGATCAACCAAGTTATATGTGGGCTTGGAACCACAGATGAAGGAAATACGTTTTATATCTTAAATCTTTTTAATCTGCCTGCTGAAAGCAGATAAGGAAAAGTTGTTGGTTTTTTTCCTATTTTGCACAAAGTACAGTCACTTTCAATATGTGACATGCAGCACTATACCACACACCCTTAGTATTTTGCAGATCAAAAGGAAGGCCACAGCAAAAATATATATAATGCGGAAATCCAAATGATGATGAAATAGGTTTCCCATTCTCTTCCTTATTCACTCCTCGTTTACAACAAAACAATAAGGGGACAAATCAGTGTAGGCCAGTGAGGGCAGAACCTGTTCTATGTGATAAGGGACAATTGAGAATGCTTGAAAGTAATGAATATAAAAGGAAGCTGAGCTGACTGAATATTTAAAGCAGATGTACTGAGTAATAGGAGTGGGTTGTAGCTGAGTGACAACTCATCATATAATCATCACATTTTCCACTTAATGCATCTCAGAAAAACAGGAAAGACAGTTGAATTTTTTTGTCTGCAGATAACTAGCAGATTGAGTTCTTATTTTTTAAGAAAAACCCCTTAGATTATATATTTTTCTGTTTCATAGAAAGGTTATTTTGAAAGTATTGAGCTGTATGTTGCAAAATATTCATTTTTTCCCAGCTATTAAGTCATACAAAAAATTTCCTCTGGTCATGTTTCCTTTCCTTAATGTCCTCTCTTCTTCTACAGAGGTCAGATTGCTCTGCTGGCATTTCACGATACATAGCTGATCAGCCAGCTAAGCGCAGGCTTCAGAATGTTTCAGAATCTCTGTTTGAGTCTATCCATCCCTTTTCCCACTCACTCTTCCACCCCCAAGAAGCTACCCGTAAGACACATAGATGGACTGGTTAAGTGCAGTGCAGTTAATTGAAGTTGCGGTACATGGCTCAATTATAGCATTCTGAGGAGGCAGCTTGTAAACCTCCTCTTTTTTGTCTGAAACACTCGCTTATAAGGAGTTGGTCAAGTGGGAACAAAGGTTCTGTGATCTTTTAAAACAACAGAAGGTTCCCAGTGTTCACAGAGAAATCTCGCGTACCGCCAAATGGATTTTGTAACATTATCAGGAGAGTGGCAACGTGCTTCATTTAGCAAAGTGAGATTTCAAAACAAATGAGTCTCTGGGGGAAAATCTAAAATCAATAAGAGACCTGGATTTATGCTGTGAATTTTCAGAGAGGGCTCCATGATGATGTTCCATCTCCACATCCTGTGCTAATCCTGAAAGATCCCATCATGCTCGTGATCAAGAGCTTTGTTGTATGGTAAGGTACTCCTTGTTAATCAGTGTGTGCTGATTTGACTGGGGTTTTTGTATTTAGGGTATTTTAGCTTCATGCAGTGTGATTTATTGCTTTAAACTGATATTTTATTATTTTTGACGATGGAACTGTATGTGGCAAGTTGATCTAGTGTTGGAATGAAGCCTGGCAATGAAACGGTAGCTAGACTTTTGCTGTCAAATCAAGTCAAACTATAGTCTGCAAAATCAGAGCAAGGGCAAAGAATAATTTCCATTGTTTTTGTTTAATATTCTTTTAAAATAGTGTCACCTGAGTTCAGACAGCATCAATTCATTAATTTTCTTTCCTCTGCTAATGTGTGCAGTTCTGTAGCAAAAAATATTGTTTAAGTCTTTCTTCCTTTAAGTAAGTGTGTGTGTGCACGCCCACACTTGTGCGCATATCCAAACACTCTCTGTTGTCTGATATCTTAAAGACCTCCAGGGAATGTGTCTCTTCATGTTGCAGTTTTTTGTCAGTATCCTAAGTTTTTGAAATTGTATAAAAATTCAAAACAAGGCTTTTTAAAAATTAATAAAACATTGCAGATCTATTCAGTATGAAAACGTTAAGTGTCTGGAGTTGTATAAACATGCTATAATTTGGTTGTTGCTATTGCAAAAAAAAATTCATATTTCCTCTGCTCAATAAAGCTAAATGACTGTAGGTGAGCTGGAATTAACATAAGATATAAGACAATATGTCCAGATGATGTAATGTCTTAGACAGTTAAGCTTGAGAAACTTTCATTAAACCAAGTAGTTGAAGATTCAAATCTGTCTGATATGGAAATACTGTGGAAATGTCAGAAGAGGAAAAGTCAGAGACCTGTATTTTGAATCATATGCAAGATCTATTAATTGTATTCTGCACTTGCTAGAGTAAATGTGGATTACCAGAACATTTTAAATTAAAATTAAGGTTACTTTTCAGGTGTTCTAAAAGATAAACAGTATCCTCTTTGGGGGGGAAAAAAAGGTGGAATGAACAAAACTGATGATTTTAGCCTTCTTATCAACAGCAATAGCTCAAACTATTGTTGGTTGGTCTCTCCTGAATTTGTTTCTTTTTACTTATTTACTTATCAGAAATTGAAGTTTTGAAAGCATTACATGGGTGAAATCCTGGCCACATTGAAGAGTTAGGATTTCAGTCTATATATTCTAAGAGCCTGATCCCATAAAGACTTAAGCATGTGAGTAACTTTTACTCATGTGAACAGTCCCAATGAAGTCAGTGAGGATACTCATATATGCTTAATTCTTTGTAAGATCAAGCCCTATATGAATAAGGACTTGAGGTTTCGAAAAATGACCTTTTCTCATATTAACTACTAAGTCAATTAAAAATTATTTTGACACATTCATTAATTCATCTATTGATTCTCCATTGTCTACAAAAGTTGTATTTTAATATAACTTACCTGTAATGGCGATGACTTGAGAGAAGAGAATATAAAGAGCTGCACTCAGAATGAAATGTTTTCCCTTCAGCCTTCTAGTATAACACATTTTTGATACTTGGATAAACAGTTAATTGTCACACTAGTAAAAGCCAGTACTCCAATATTCAGTTACACGTTAGTTATTTTCAAAATAGCCATGAAAAGATTGGTATTTGAGTTTAATGATAATGTTTAGTTAATGTTAGGATGTTTTAATCCAGGGGTCAGCAACCTTTCAGCAGTGGTGTGCCGAGTCTTCATTTAGTCACTCAAATTTAACGTTTCACGTGCCAGTAATACATTTGAACGTTTTTAGAAGGTCTCTTTCTATAAGTTTATAATATGTAACTAAACTATTGTTGTATGTAAAGTAAATAAGGTTTTTAATATGTTTAAGAAGCTTCATTTAAAATTAAATTAAAATGCAGAGCCCCTGGGACTGGTGGTCGGGACCCGGGCAATGTGAGTGCCACTGAAAATCTGCTCACGTGCTGCTTTTGGCACACGTACCGTAGGTTGCCTACCCCTGTTTTAATCTATACTTTTCCATTTGTTACAGGAGATTTTCTTTTTTAAGTTGTGTAGGGACATCTTGTAATTAACTTTACAGAGGTAAAGAGAATTATCGTGTCGTGATTCTTCTTGTATTAAAATTCTGCATTTTTTTTCTCCTGGAATTTATTCATTTAATGAAAGCTAGTACTGCAAAATGAGCTTTTAATGAGCTAATAGTCAAAGTCAGACAGCTCAGTCAAAAAACTAATAAAATACCATTTTCTTTTCAATAAATGGGAGGTAGTGAAAATATTCTCTCTAAAGTTAAACAGAGATGTAATTAGTTATAGTAGAGTATCTATGTGAAAATACAATTTATGGCTTTCTCCCAAGACATTTTCTTGCTATATGAGCCCTGCTGCTTTGTATGGTGTTTCAAAACAGGTGTATAGATTTGTCATGTAGCCCAAGGTCTATTTTTGGGGATTGATTCAGATCTCTGCCTTTTCCACCTTGTAAAAAACCATGCACACAATTTAAATTTGGATCTCTCAGTGCCAAGAAAATCAACAGCCTTGTATTATTTACTAATTTGTGTTATTAAAAAAATCCTCAAAAATATATAAAAATGCAAATTATTTGACTTCAATAATTTTGTTTGTGCATTTGCAAATATTTTTAACTGGAAGCTGTTTCTGCCAATACAGCACAGCAGAGCTACAGTAGCCTGGTTAGTAATGAAGTTGCAGATGATTTTATAGCAATATCTCTCTCCCCTTATATGTGCCCTTTGATTGATTTGAAGGAAAGGCAACTGTTCCAATACTCTCTTGTTATCTAGTTTACAGGGTAGACAGGACTGGAACTATTTCTGCAGCTTCTAGAAGCCTGATACTAAGCAATGTGACAACATAAATCTGGAAACATTATTGCTGTTGGAAACAACTGGAAAAGTGAGTATCTGTGGCTACTGTGTTCCCCCCGCCCCATACTCCATTTCTGAAATGTATTAATGAATATGGTGAGTGAGTGTGTGTGTGAGTGGGGGTCTGAAGAGATTTATCCCCCTGTATGTTTTAGAGTTCTAGACAGGAAAGGTTTTTCAGAGACTCTGAAGAAGCTGCAGAGGTAGGTGTCTTGGATTCTGTGCTTAACTCTGCTACTGGGTTGCTGTATTACCTCAGGCAAGTCAATTTGAGTTCTGTGCCTCAGTTTACCCATATTGAAAATGGACTTAATACCTATTGGACAGGGGGTTCAATTAACTGTAAAAAGTTTTACAGTCTTCTGGTGAAAGATAATATAGGACAAATATTCTTCCCATGCCAACCCTGAGTCAGCAGGTGTAGTGCAAGGGAGTGCCGCTAGAGAGGATTCCTTCTCCAAGCCCCAAAGTGGGCACCACAACAACCCTTATGCAACAGTTGCTCCTGAATTCTGCTCTCATTAGCGATTTACTGGCTGCACATTTGTTCCTCTCCTCCCCCATCTTGGCCCTGCCACCCCAAACCCCACTTGGTGAAGTGCATGGAGCCCCCCAAGCAGACCCCTATGCAATCTTCTCTAATCCTGCCTCCCCTTCCTCTGTCTGCCTAGTGCCCCTGTGCAGTGAAAACCGTACCAGTTGTGCTGTGTCTGAGGATCTTTGTCAATATGGAGATGGAGGTGAGATTGCTTCCATATATGTGTAAAGTACCGAGACCTATATAATAAACTCACTTATGAAAAGTGCTTTATATGATATTCTTTTTTACAAAGCTACATCAGCAGTGAAATGTAAACTACAATATAGCACGTACCGCCTGGCAGGGCACTCTCCATAGAGCTGAGGGTTGGGCCCCAACCCCGGTCCAAACTAGCTTGGGTTTGCCAAATTTCAGGGCAAGCTGTAAAGTTGAATTATTTCAATTGGCCTTTGAAGTAAGATTAAGCTGTAGGCCAATGTCTGGGAGTACTAGTGTTTTAGTATGTTCCCCAGCTAGGTGGACGAGGTGAGCTGATTATGTTGCAGTTTTGATTTTTGTAATTTTAAATAATTGACCATGTACTGAGCAGTGGTTCTCAAATTTACTTGATCGTGCTCCCCTTCTTCTTTGTGTCTGTAGTAGTTTACGCCCCTCCTCCCCACAAGTACATATACCAATTAGAACAACATTCAACTCTCACTAAATATTAAAAACAGTAACGTGTCAATTCGAACAGAGCCAATGGTCCATTATAATCAGAGTAAAAGCAAAACTGAGATTATGGTTGATGCTCACAATTAAATGTGCACACCGCGTTGAGGCAAATGGCTTGACATACAGATGGCAATGACTTTATATGATGCTATGCAACCTTAACAGAAATCTGTCATAAATAATCTGGAGAAAGGGGTAAACAGTGAGGTGGCAAAGTTTGCAGATGATACTAAACTGCTCAAGATAGTTTGACCAAAGCAGACTGTGAAGAACTTCAAAAAGATCTCACAAAACTAAGTGACTGGGCAACAAAATAGCAAATGAAATTTAATGTGGATAAACATAAAGTAATGCACATTGGAAAAAATAACCCCAACTATACATGCAATATGATGGGGGCTAATTTAGCTACAACCAGTCAGGAAAAAGATCTTGGAGTCATCGTGGATAGTTCTCTGAAGATGTCCACACAGTGTGCAGAGGCAGTAAAAAAAAGCAAACAGGATGTTAGAGATTATTAAAAAGGGGATAGAGAATAAGACTGAGAATATATTATTGCCCTTATGTAAATTGATGGTATGCTCACATCTCGAATACTGCGTACAGATGTGGTCTCCTCATCTTAAAAAAGGTATACTGGCACTAGAAAAGGTTCAGAAAAGAACAACTAAAATGATTAGGGGTTTGGAGAGGGTCCCATATGAGGAGAGATTAAAGAGGCTAGGACTCTTCAGCTTGGAAAAGAGGAGACTAAGGGGGGATATGATAGAGGTATATAAAATCATGAGTGATGTGGAGAAAGTGGATAAGGAAAAGTTATTTACTTATTCTCATAATACAAGAACTAGGAGTCACCAAATGAAATTAATAGGCAGCAGGTTTAAAACAAATAAAAGGAAGTTTTTCTTCATGCAGCGCACAGTCAACTTGTGGAACTCCTTACCTGAGGAGGTTGTGAAGGCTAGGACTATAACAACATTTAAAAGGGAACTGGATAAATTCATGGTGGTTAAGTCCATAAATGGCTATTAGCCAGGATGGGTAAGGAAAGGTGTCCCTAGCCTCTGCTTGTCAGAGGATGGAGATGGATGGCAGGAGAGAGATCACTTGATCATTACCTGTTAGGTTCACTCCCTCTGGGGCACCTGGTGTTGGCCACTGTCGGTGGAGAGGATACTGGGCTAGATGGACCTTTGGTCTGACCCGGTATGGCAGTACTTATGTTCTTATGCACAGCGCCATCTAGGGTCAAAGGCACAGCACCATCTGAGGACCTGATATGTCTGGAGGAGTCATCTTTGTTATTCATTGCTGTGGGCAAAATGTCACAACTTCCCCCAATACATTCCATGCCCTCCCCAGAGGGCCTGTGCCCTCAGTTTGAGAACCTCTGACTTAGAGTCTGTGCATGGAGACATATAATTGTAAATCAAAGTAAATAAATAAATAGGTTGAGGGGATTTATTCTCAGTCTCACTTAACTTCCTTTCTTCTTGTGCGAACTCTTTGCCTCTCTCCTTCCAGAACCTAGGACTCTTGGACTAAGAATATGTTTCTCTATGCAGCATGCATGCACTACATTCAAACAGACCTCAGATGTAATATGTGCGCACTTTCTCTTTCTCACTCCCCTGCCCTGCATCAGATCAGATTAATCGCCGTCAGTGATGTACAGATCAAGGTTAGCAGTTTGTTCAGTTCAGGCAATGCATACTGGTATGTCCTTGCCTTAACTTTAGCTGTTTCATTTACAGCCTTACAAAAAAGAGTTGAGTTTAAATAGGGTTTAACCGATCAGCTTGGAAATTTAACCTCACAGCAACAGAGCTTTATATCCTGAGTCTGGAAAGGTTAACCAGCCCTAGGTGATACAGAGGTGTGTGTTGTGGTAATGAGTTTTGGATTTCAGAGACAGCTTTCCATTGTGTCATGGGATGCTTTGCTTTTTGCTTAGTCACTCAAATTCTTTATGCCTCCTCATGACAACCTCTTACTGTGTTTGACATCACTGTAAATAAATGGCGAATGGCAGTGATAATGGATGGAAGCAACAGATTTTGCCAAGTGGCTGAAGCTTTATTATAACTTCAGACAACAAAACAAGGTCCCACCTAACGGGTGACACAAACTTACTGTAGTGAAAGGGAGCATGCAACAACCTTCCCAGCCGTCACTGACTTGGCCCCTTGCAGTGTTGAAGAACAGAGCAGGCCTAACTATCCAAGGGCTAACAAGATTGCGTTAGTGCATAGCCTAACCAAGTTTTTCAGCCTGATGCAGGATATTGCATAAAGAAACCCCAATACTTACCCCAAGAGCTTGGGTACCCTGCATTTTGAGTCACTTTTTAATTATTATCTCATGTCACGGAGTCGATCTGAATAAAATCATTTGCAGAGATCTTGATTTTGTGTATTGAAAGTTAAAAATATTTAATATGAATTAAGTTTATTCCTTCAATGTACTGGATATTAAATACAGAGAAACAAGTAATTGCATTGTCTGAATTTCCAGAAGATGTATCTTTTCTTATATGAATACAACTTCACTTTCAAGGGTATAACTATAAATCTAAGTATAAGCAGTGATATCACAGTATATGAGAACGTACCATACCATCGAAATAACAGCATGTGATCATTTCTAGCCATCACCACTCTGAAAACTTAATGAATTTTTAAACAGAGATTTTTTTCCCTATATTATCTGTGCTATAAAAGTGCCACCAATCTAATTTTGAAAGCATAATGCTGCTTTATGGGGACTCACTGGAGATGTTTGATTTGTTCCTCCCACAAGTAGGTTTGTTGTGATTTGTTGTTTCAGTTTGAAAGCAGTCTCATTTGTTTATCTTGGAGGTAAGACAATGTTTGTATTGTTTTTTTTTTACAGATCAGTCTAAGCCATAATTTCAATTCACAACTAGCTGTCTTAGGTCTTTTTATATCAGTGTTTTTTTCCTTTTGGCCACCAGCTAATGCTAATTTAGGATAAGATTGAATTTTGAAGTCAAATTCACCCCTGGAATTGGCAAGTGCAATTCCCTTTAATTTGGTGCTCTTCACAGACAGACCAAACCATGATAATTCTTTGACCTCTGCACAGAAATTCAAGTCTTACAGCTCATTGACTATGGTTTATGTTCACTACTTCAGAAGACCGATCTGTGCACCATTTCTTCCCACTTAATCCCTGGGTTTACGTCCCACTGTGAATATTAGCATGCAAAGGTCTCAGATCACCCCCAAACCCTTAGTTGTCCCTTCTTCTGCTTATCTCTTCATCATTATTAAATTGCTTTCCAAAGTGTTTGTGAGCCTCTGCAGAGAGGCAGTTGTAATGGTGCTGTACATAGGCCAATGGATGCTCTGAGAGGCAGAGCCCCCACTGAGCGTTCACTCAGTAGGTGCTGTTTCTGGAGTGTAAGTTGAGTTCTGTGGCAGACAGGCAGATCAGCAGGATGTGATGGAGGCACAGCAGTGCAATGGAGACAACCCTTACCCCTTCCTGCACCTCCCCCCAAAAAAACTCTTCAACCACATTATTGATGCACCAATTTTTTTCCGTGACTTTTGTATATGACTATAAAATGTGTCATGAATGAAATATTAGTGGTGAAAAGGAATCAGATGGAATGCATGATTCTGAGAGCACCATTTTTTAGGGTTTAAGCATAATTGTAAGTGTTTGCATAATGTGGGTAAATGAAGTGAATATAAAGGCTTAATATACTGTACTCAAGTCAGAACTAAGTTTTAATAGTTTTATAAGGTAGAGGATTGAAACCAAGACCTTACACTGAGGGTGAAAAGTAATTATCTGATCAGGTTCTTCATAAACTCCCATCTTTGACATTCATGAGGCTCCCTTATGATAGCAAGCATTAAAGCTACATTCCTTTCTTCATCAATGTATAATGCTGTGAACAGGCTAAATTTTCCACTATGGTCTCTGGTTTTGCACCTGCAAAAATGCAGGTGCAGATGTTTGCACCCACAGAGTTGCACTCAATACTCCTTTTGTACATACAAATGCAGGTATGTGTGTCATTCTGTGAGCACTAAATGCCTCTGCATGCACTTTTGCATATATAAAATCTGAGATTGGCTTATTCCTTTACATGTCTGAGGCAGTGTTGTAGCTGTGTCAGTCCCAGGATATTAGAGGGACAAGGTGAGTGAGATAATAGCTTTTATTGAACAAACTTCTGTTGGTGAGAGGGACAAACTTTTGAGCCAGACAGAGTTCTTCAGATCCGGGACGTATTCTAAGGAACTATTCAAGGTAGAATGGCCTGTTAGCATCTCTGCAGTCAGAGGACAAAAAGGGGAGTGGTTAGTGGGTGATGAATTGTTGTAATCAGCCATAAATCCAATGTCTTGGTTCAGTCTATGTTTTTAGAGTCTTGGAGAGTTACAAATTTAAGCTCCCAGGCTCATCTTTTGAAAGTGTTGTGCAGGTTTCTTTTGAGGATGAGGACTGACCTGTCAGATATGCAGTGATCACTTTGTGACAAGTGTTCACCCACAGGTGATAGGGTGTTTTTGTCTTTTCTCATTTTCCTGTGTGAGTTCATTTGAGAGCATTGTGATTGTCCGTCTGGTTTCACCCACATAACTTTTACTGGGCATTTAGTGCACTGGATGAGGTACACCACGTTATGATAGGCATATGTAGGAGCCATGGATCTTGTGTTGTGGGGGGTGTTGATCATTGTAGCAGTGGAGATGTGTCTGCAGTTTTGTGACTGTTGTTCTGTCAGGGTCTGGTGCCACTTTGAGTTGATGTGTCCTGATGTGTGTGGACCTTGCTTTTTATGAGCTTGGAGAGGTTGTGGGGGTTGTTTGAAGGCCAAAAGTGGGGTGCAGGTTACTTAATATAGAGAAATTGTTCATGGCCTCAGGGGCCATAACTAGGTCCAACTGTATGTGAAATTTAGGCTGAATATTATAAAGACATTAACAGTATGTTACCAGACAAAGCACTCAGCATATAGCATATGCACTCAACCAGTCTAGGAGCAGAAACAATGCAGCGTTACTTATTTGATGGTTACGGCTATCTAACATAGCTCGAATATTGCATACTGGCAGAGAACCATTTGTCCATGAAGTTAAAAAAAATCCATTACTTTTTGTTTTTAAAAAGTGTAAAAATGTCACCAAATCCTTTGAATAACATAGTCACGATCTGCTGGTGGATGTGCCATGAGCAGAAAGGGGCTAAATATAGTGGATAGATTATTCAATTAGGAAGATGGGCTCAGTTTCGCCATTGACACGGAATGTGTAATCCAGCTCTGGTATGTACTGAAATTTGTATCCCCTTCAAACCTAAGGAAAACCAGCCTATGTCTGAATTGGAGTTTTAGGCTCATGGCCCTACTTTCTCTGAAGAGATTACCAAAGGGTCTGGATCTCTGACAAGCCATCACATGCCATACAAATCTCTGCAGTGGTATGTATAACAACTGTCATCTTATGACCTATAACTTGGATTTATGATGTTATATTTTAGGGTTCTTAAGTAGTGTCTAGGTTAAGGGATACAAGCATTAACTTTCTTTCTTTTTCTTCCTGTTTCCTTTCTTTTCTTGTAATTTCCAATAAGTGTTTGTTTTCTTTTAATCTAAACAGAACTGGGCTCTGACTGGCTTGTATTTGATATGCGATTTGCTGATGTTCCCAAACAAAAAAGAGCTGTGACCTCAAGAATAGCACAGTGAGATCATTTTAAAACAACCTCAGTACCAGTCAGAGCTACAGCCTTCTTCCTTTAGAGCAATGTGGCAGATGGATCTACAAAGTCAAATGAGCTAAGGGTTTGTGCTTGTATCCACAGTGCTACTTTTGGTGACAGTTAAACATTTTCAGATCAGTGCTCTGGTCATCGATCCATCATCCCAGGCATTCAATATGCTTGAGATTCAAAACCAGAAGCTAAATCAATTCTGGAACTCAGCATCTTGCCCTTATAAAGAGCCTAGACAGAGAGGTAAAAATATTAGAAAAAAAATGTGGGCCTTTCCTGCCTCATTCTCAAGGGGTAACTGTAAACAAAAAGACCCAGAAATTAACATCTGTTATTTGAGTAGCTTTGAAATGTTAAGCACAAGGTCCTCACAAAGAAAATAAGAATTTAATTTTGTTTTCCAGTTGACAACAATTAAGTGTAGCGAGGCAAGGAAATGGACTAAAATTATTAACAAACTAACAGCATGCCTACCGCCGATGGCAACAGAAAGCTGATGGGTGAAAGTGATACTCATCAAATGAATCTTTATTGGGGCTTCCTACATTCTGTTTGCTAAATAAGTTAGTAAAGCCACCCATCCCCCTGGAGTGGTCAACTGCTGCAGCGGCTGAGCTGTCGCTGGTGCTGCTCTGTTTTGGATTCAGTTTTTTCAGTTACATAATCTGTGGCAATCTTACTGCACGTTAACAAATGGGCTGACTCAACAAAAGGCAAGAGATCATAATAGAGAAACTCATAGCAACGGGCCTGGTAAGAACAGGAAACCAAATCATACAAGAGTGGTAGTGCTAATCCTCATCTCATGTAAAGTATTGTTGAGCCATTGACTTCAAGGGGCCTTCTCTGGGGATGAATCAGGGTTGTATAATGAAGGAAGTTGTTGTCTGTAGGACCCTTGCCTTATTTGTTGCAGAAGCTGGAAAGTGTGTAGTGAATGAGGCAGGCAATTGAGGCAGGAAGAGAGATGATGGCCTAAAGGATCAGGCAGTTGAATGCTGCCCTGGAGAATTGGAGTCTATCTCTGCCCCTGCTACATAAGCCCTTTATGATACTAGGCAAGCCACTTATTCTAAAGTTTTCGCTGGTGACACTAGCTGTGTGTTCGTCATTTTCTTGGGCCTGACTTGAGACCATGGGGTCTGATGTGCAGATGTGCTGAGCACTCACAGCTGAAACAGATGTCAATGGGAGCCATGCTTTGAACATACGAAATGTTATATAATGCTAAGTACTCTGAAAAATTGTATCATAGGTGTCTCAAATTGGACACCCAAAATTAGTGGACACTTTTGTCCTTGTTCTCTCTCTGCCTCAACTCCCCATCTGTAAAATGGTAATAATGCCATATCCTGACTTCACGGGTATTGTGAAGATAAGTTAATTAATATTTGTGAGGCACTCAGCGACCATAGTGATGAGCACCAGGGAAAAGCCCAGGAGGAAAATAATAATCCTGACTTCAGAGCAGAATTTGAATAATATGCAGTAAATAAGGCATGGGGACACTCGCTGAACAATGCAGAAAAAAAGAAAATATTGCATAGCTGTTAGTTCTGTGTAGTGAATGAGGCTGGGATTCTATGGAAAAAAATGTTTGATCATGTAATTAAAGACTGTCATAATGCACATGTAGAAGGGGCTGAATTCAGGTTGCATAAGCAACCTGAATTCAGGTATTTCCTAATTTTTGAGTAGTTGACTTTATTTAACATTCTATTAATGTAGTTTTGGGTATGTAACTTTCATATAGTCTGCCAGTGTAAGAATGTGTGAACCATGGACAGATAAGCTACAAAATTTAGTCCCATTCAGTATTTGCCAAAACTGATGAGCCTTCCCAATATTTTGATTAATAAATGTAAAGACTTTCTACATAGATTTGCAGCTATGGGGGCTATAAGCTATTTGTTTAGAAATTTTTATATTTTTCATAAAGCACTCTGCAGTGTTTTCATAAAAAGTGCCTTTAACAATATTTGTTTTGCCTACAATGAATTTTAGCAATGTTTAGTTGAGAATAAAATGGAAATTGTGTGCTTACAGATATCCTGATGACACAGTTTTGTTGATTAAAACAAGCTTCTCGAGACAGAGTAATATTCCTTTAATTCCAAGCACAAATTTCTCTAATATTGTTCAGTGATAGAGAGGAATTGCCATGAAGACAAAGGTCTATACCAGAGCAACAAAGAAAGTTTCAGTACAAAGGGGCAACTGTCTTGTTTGCATCAATTATTGCCTTAATGTCATTTTTGTTGTAAATTGGATGAGGTTATCATATTGGAACCAAAACACAACATAACAGGGGAAAAAGGGACCCCCCCACTGAGCCCTTTACTGTGACCTTGGTTAAGGAAAGATGAGGACATGCCATCTCTTAAGGAATCAGGGGAAGGAAAGATAGGAGAAAACAATATAAAAGGAACTAACATGCTTACTAGCTGGAATGGAGTTTGTCTGTAGCAGTATGATGTTAAAAGATCAATTGAAAGCTGCAGCTGGTTGTCTCTTCCACATTTAAAGAGCCCTCTACCAGGAGACTATGTGAAGAAAGGCACTTTTAAAAAGGTAAACGTGGGAGGACAGAAAATGAGGGGATCTGGAATTCCCAGCTTTTGAGAAGTCTAAACAAGAGGCATTTTGACATTGCTATAGCCCTGTTATGTTAAACTCTGAAATAGATCGATCGGTCTTTCATTCTGCTATGGCATTACTTGTTTGTTATAAGAAAAATCCAGATCTTTCTGCATCATCAGTTGAATTTTGGGCTTGATCTCTACCACTATATAATCACATAGTAAATGTTTTGAGTGCACTCACAGCTGCACAGGTTTCATAGACTGGCCAGGTTTAGTTAGAATTTAGTATAAACAAGAGCATGTACTATATAATCTTTGATTATCTTTGTAAATTCTATACAATTCTGCAGTTGTAATAACTTTATTTTAATCTGTGACAAACTATGCAAATTGATATTTTTACTATTAACAATCTCTGTGAAATTTGTCACCTTCATCTATGATTACTAGGCCATTTCTAAAATGCTTGAATGCATGAAACTAGCTAATTATTTTTGTAATTGACCAAATAGCTATATGGTATTTCAGAGTTCTGTAAACTTTAATATTTAGATAAACAATGGTTCGACAATAGTCCTAAATCTACGAGATAGAGAAATCAGAGTTTAGTTAGTTTTAAAGGAAAGATTGTCTCAAAATGTCATACTACAGAATAGGGACTTGAATCTAGTACCTGAATCTTGTATTTTAACTTATAGGTTGCACAACACCTTTATGTGTTTTCTCTCTGGATTGGAACTGGAGGGAGAAGGCCAACCAAACACTATCCCTTGCAACCTAAGATATGAGAAGCAGCTAAAGCACAAGGCCCTGCTTATAATAAGGGGGAACATTGAAGGGCCCATGTTGCTTTCAGAGCAGTAAAGGGAGCAAACTCAGCCCCTGGGAATCACTGTAAAGTACAAGGAGAAAATTACCTAATCTGCTGAAAGCTGCAGTTGAATAAGTATGCTTTGAAATCTACAATAATTCAGGAAGGAAGTATAGTAAGCAAAAGAGAGAAATAACACCAGTGACCCTGGCATCTCTGATGACCAGCTGTTCTCAAAGCCAGTTTATAGAGCCTCGTTGAATAGTTGTGAAGACTTATTATGGTCTATTTGACTACTAATTAAAGGCATAGATGTGTGCTAATTAGCCTTCCAGAAGGAGCATAACAAGAGCGTGTGTGTGTGTGAGAGAGAGAGAGAGAGAGAATATTTTAGTGTTTTACTTACTGTAAGTAGAGATACAGGATATAGTTTTTTATTATTTTCCAAGAAAAGTTACCAAGTTTGCAGTGATTCAGTGTTTGAGTAACAATAAATTTGCAATAGATAAATATTAATCAGAAGTATAAGCAAAATGCAACTTGCGTCACATTTTAACAAACAAAAGAAAAGGTGGAGGAGAGAGAATATGATTTAAATTCAGTAGAAGAAATATTTTAAAACTACTAGAAAGTTCAAATTACCCTAAACTCCCTGGCCAAGGTTACTAGTGATAGTCACTCAGTGCTGAGAGTTGGTTCCAAGGCTTGGAATATCACCCAGAATTCTTAGTTCGCTCCATATCTTTATTTTTTATTATCTGGACTCTTCCTTAGTTTAAAGATAGCAAGATCTGAATTTCTTCTAGGTATCTTGATGTCCCAAGGTGCCATAGCAAGGTTTGTGTAATGTACTAATTACAAACAGATATTGCCAGCATAAGGAAGTATATGGAAAATATCTATACTTATGCAACTTTTAAGATTCCAATCCGTTAGCCATCGGAAAATGCAGCTGTGGTTTCCACAGCAAACTTTATGCTGTTTTCCATATAGGTTTGCTTTACAACAGAATCATGTCTTTATCATATAACATATGTGGAAAGAAAAGAAAAATGGTACAGAGGTGCATCTGCAATTATAGGAGTGCATATTCTTTGTATAATATTTTATTACTTTAATTTACAATTATCTCACATTGTCTGAGATTGCATGAGCATATAATGACAGACCCTGTTGCTAAACACATACTGCCACTTAGGTGGCACAGCTGAAGTTCTGGCAACTGCCAATACAACTTATCACCTACGTGCAGAGGAATAGGCTAGCAAATGCATTAGTAAATAGTAGGGCTGTCAGTTGATTAAAAAAAGTAATTGTGCGATTAATCACACTGTTAAACAATAATAGAATGCCATTTATTTTAATACTTTTGGATGTTTTCTACATTTTAAAATATATTGATTTCAGTTACAACACAGAAAGTGTACAGTGCTCACTTTATATTTTTTATTACAAATATTTGTGCTGTAAACAAAAGAAATAGTAATTTTCGATTCACTTCATACAAGTACAGTAGTGCAGTCTGTTTATCATGAAAGTTGAACTTACAAATGTAGAATTATGTTAAATAAAACAACGTAAAACTTTAGAGCCTACAAGTCCACTCAGTCCTATTTCTCGTTCAGCCAATCACTCAGACAAACAAATTTGTTTACATTTGCAGGAGACAGTGCTGCCCACTTCTTGTTTACAATGTCACTTGAAAGTGAGAACAGATGTTCGCATGGCACTGTGTAGCCACCATTGCAAGCTATTTACATGCCAGGTGCGCTAAAGATCCATTTGTCCCTTCATGCTGCAGCCACCATTCCAGAGGACATGCGTCCATGGTGACGACAGCTTCTGCTCGATAACGATCCAAACCCGAGCAGAGTGACACATGTTCATTTTCATCAGCAGAAGGTTGATTTTTCTTTTTTGATGGTTTGGGTTCTGTAGTTTCCGCATTGGAGTATTGCTCTTTTAAGACTTGTGAAAGCATGCTCCACACCTCATCCTCCTCAAATTTTGGAAGATACTTCAGATTCTTAAACCTTGGGTCGAGTGCTGTAGCTATCTTTCGAAATTTCATGTTGGTACCGGCTTTGCATTTTGTCAAATCTGCAGTGACAGTGTTCTTAATGAACAACATGCTGGGTCATCATCTGAGACTGCTATAATATGAAATGTATGGCCAAGGCCGGCCTTAGGGAAAATGGTGTCCTGGGCGAACTTGTATTTTGGCGCCTCTCGCCCCCATGAATGTGGTGCCCCCCCATTGCCCCTGGTCCCCATGGACTCCCCAGGCTCCGCAACCTGTGCATCCCCCTTCTGCACCCCTAACTCTGGTCACCCCTTCTGTATCCCTGACCACTGGACTCCCTTGCAATGCCTGCTACAAAAGTGCCATGCGAATGCTTGTTCTCGGGTGACATTATAAATAAGAAGCGGACAGCATTATCTCCCACAAATATAAACAAACTTGTTTGTCTTAGTGATTGGCTGAATAAGAAGTAGGACTGAGTGGACTTGTAGTCTCTAAAGTGTTACATTGTTTTGGTTTTGAGTGCAGTTACGTAACAAAAAAAATCTACATTAGTAAATTGCACTTTCACAATAAAGAGATTGTATCATAGTATTTGTATGAGGTGACTTGAAAAATACTACTTTTGTTTATCATTTTTACAGTGTTACTATTTGTAACAAAATAATATAAAGTTAACTCGGTACACTCTGTGTTGTAATTGAAATCAGTATATTTGAAAATGTAGAAAACCATGCAAAAATACTTAATATAAGTTCAGTTGATATTCTATTGTTTAACAGTGTGATTAAAACTGATTAATCGTGACTAACTTTTCAAATTGCAATTAATTTTAAGTTAATTGCGTGAGTTAACTGCAATTAATCGACATCCCTAGTAAATAGTCTATGCTAATGAACCAAGATAAGATATAGAATTTGCAGACAGACTGTAAGACAAGTTTCAAAGTAAGTCTCCGTTTTTGCAGCTGCAAGTTTGTGCTCACAGTAACTGTGCCATATTTCTGTGCCGTAGGCACAGTGTATCCTCCAGTAAGCAGCTTTCTTCCTCATACTCCTCTGTGCAGAGGGTAGGCTAGGCTTAAAGCCACAGTCTTACCCATGTTGTTCTTCTAGCTCTGTGGTCTGAAGGAAAACTTCTGTCACAGAAAAATAGAAATGTAGGACTGGAAGGGACCTCGATAGGTCAGCTAGTCAAGTCCCCTGCACTGGGGCAGGACTAAGTATTTATTAGACTGTCCTTGACAGGTATTTGTCTAACCTGTTCTTTAAAAACCTCCAGTGATTCAGATTCCACAACCTCCTTAGGTAATTGTTCCCGTGCTTAACCACCTTTACAGTTAAGAAGTTTTTCATGAGCACTTCTTCAAGGATGATGCTATTAATTCTAAAACTGATTTTAAAAAAATATTAGGATGAATGTTGGTAGATATTTTTTTCTCTGGTGATCAGCTTGAAATGCAAAGTGCATATTATTGTTTTGATGTAACTTCTTAAAAATTAATGGAATCTGCCTGCATAGCTCTTTATTAATGTCATTATCAAGCTTGTGGTATTGAAAATCAGAATTATTTGTAAATCATTTCTTTGAAAAATATTTAATTTGGCTACTTCTTGGGAAAGTACTTTCAACCCATTCAAGTATATGTAATAGGTTATTAAATATCAAATTATTTCTTCCTGATTGCCTACATTTTGGCCCTCTTGGCTTTCTTCAGAGCTGGGAGGGGAATAACTTGATATTAAACTAATATTTTAATCCAATTAAATACATAAAAGATTTTCTTCAGCAAAGGAGTGCAGTGGACCTGCTCTGTGGTGTTGTTTTCAAATTTAACAGTTTCATCAGTGAGGTTTATGTTATTATGGACATTTGACTGGATTAATGGACAAATAAAAGATGAACGTAGCTCTTAAGTATTAAAACATATTGCCAAGGTGAAATTTGTTTTTGTAATGTTGGAATGGTAGGAAGACTTCGATATTTTTTTTTTCTTAATGTTGAAATCATTGGCGAACCATGAAACTCATGATTGGCGAAGGACACGTCCCGTGAGCCAGACTCATTTCTGGATTACTACAAGTATTTCTAAAACCATGTTGCCATAAACAGTAGTAGGGGGCCCTAGTGATCAAACTTGTTTCAAGGGAACAGGTTGTAGTGATACAAAAACAGCTGAAATTTCTTTTACAGAAGGAGGGTCCTTGTAAGGCACAGAAGCCCTAAAAGTGATTAGTGCTGGCCAGAAAGTGGGCATGTTTTAAGAAAAAGGGCTTTTCTGAGAGCACCCTGCAAAGTGATTCCATGTTAATGACTTCTTTGATTGTCCTGTAGCTACTTCCAAACAGGAGGTGTGGTATATGGCATGGTCCCTGTCAGCCAATGACTGATTTAATACACACTGAAGGTTACTGTTATATATGGAGTTCATAAAATCAATGAAAATTCCTATCTTGTACATGTACAGATGCCTCAAACCATGTCACACCAGGTTTACTGTTCTGTAATCGCACAGTGCTTTTCTCCCTGTGGACTGGATCCAAAGGTCACTGGTGTCCATGGAAAAGTTTCCATTGACTGGAATCGGCTTTGGATCAGGCTCTCTCTTCCTTCTTGCTATTAAAACTGATTCTCTCCATAGCTGCAGTTGCTTAGACAGGTCTGCATTGCAAAAGTAGCACTATTGCGGGTGCTGCCAGTCAGAGAAGGATCTTATAGTGGTTCTATGCCACCCATCAACTTGTCACACGTACCCCTACTGCTTGAATGGCTGGGGCTTCCCTGTGCCCTAGTGATTCCCCGCTGTGGATTCAGCCCCTTGGGGCCATTGGGGTCAGCATGAAAGCTGATGTAATTTATGCCAGGGGCAGTCTGGTAGACAGGTAGCCTGGGGTGAGGAGTAGAGGACGAAGGTGCCTTAAGTCTTCTTAAAAAAAATTATTTTAGTTACAGTAGCAGCCCCATCCAAGGGCAAGGCCCCATCGAGCTGCATGCCATTGTACCTTATTCACCCCCTTGTCTGAGTGGCAAAAGTAATTCTTCAAACAGCCAGGGATAGAGGCCGATAATGTGAATATGTGTGAAAGCAGCTTAATTAGTCTACAATTTTTTGTTAAATCCGAATTGTTGAATTTACATAGGACTCAAAATCTTTTTTTAAACAACAAACCTTAAAATCTGGGGCAAATACTGCTTGCATTTAATAAATAGGCAGACTGACATACTTCGGGGATACAGTTTGTGGCAGAAGAATAAATGAAACACTAACTTTTGTAGGTATTTAATTGCCCAAACCAAAACATCGGAAGTGCTTTATTTCAAGTACACTCCAATACCATGAATGTTGATCCTGTCCTGCAACATAAAACGAAACAAGGCTATTTGGACTAGGCAGTTCTTTAGTTATACAATTATATCAATGATATGTTGGCTGAGCTGATCATTAGAAATCAGTTGATTAAGAAGGGAGATGGTCAATGTCACTCTATCATTAGCTTTTATACAACAGAACGCTATTTGGAACATGTATGATAGAACAGAAATATTTACTCAATCCTAATGGATAAGAAGAGATTATTTTACTTAATGCAGTTTAGAGGCTGTTTAAAAGCACTGTACAAATTTCTCTTATCTGAGGTCATACTCTTGTATTCTTATGCTATAAACCAGTGGTTCTCAACTGGGGGTCGGCAGCCCCCTGGGAGTCCGTGAATCCTTTCAGGGGGACCATGGAGCCCCGCAGCTGAAACCCGGTCCCCAGTGCTAAAGCCAGGAGTGCCGCAGGGTGTCTGAAGCCAGTGCCCCCAACCCCAGCCAGGAGCAGCACAGGGCTGAAGCTGGTGTCCCCCTCCCCCCTCGAAGCTGGGAACAATGTGGGGCTGAAGCTGGCAAAACCTCCCTCCCACCCCCCGCAAACCAGGAGCAGTGGGGGGCTTAAGCCAGGAACCTCAGCGTGCCCCCTACGCTGAAGCTGCGAACCCCACCCCACTCAGCCCCTAGCTACCCCCCTGCCCACACACAGCCACTAGCTACCCGATGCCTGCACCCTGAGCAGGGCTGGCCTTAGGGAAAATGACACCCTGGGCAAACTTGTATTTTGGTGCCCCCCCATCACTCGTGGCCTCCACAGGCTTCCTGGGCTGCCCCCCCCATCACCTCTGGGCCCTGCTGCCTCCCCCAATGTTTAATTTGTATTGAAAGAGATGTCAGAGGCTAGAGCTCAGCCCTGGCACAAATTAAGCACTGGCAGGGCGGCCTAATACTGGCGGGTACTGTCCAGGCACCCAGCTCTGAAGGCAACGCCGCCACCAGCAGCGGCACAGAAGAAAGGGTGCGATGGTATATGACATATTGCCACCTCTCTGCGCTGTTGCTGTGGCATGTGGCTCAAGGCAGACTTTGCACTGTCACGTGGGGGCTGCATCAAACTTTTAGAACTGGGTCCATCCTCTGATTTATATTTTTTTGTTTGTATCTCCCCACAGTCCAGGAAGGCTGGGTGGCCTCCTGAGTGAATCAGAGGGTAGAGGTGGCGCTCCCTCCCTGGACCCTGCTGTGCAGAGCTGCTCGAGCCCTGTCAGACCTTGCCCCCTCAAATAGAAGTAAAACTATGCCTATGCCCAAAGGTCCCCCCGGCCGGAGGCGCCTGTCCCCCTCCCCAGGCCCTGGCATTTTTATAGCATGTTGAGGGGGGCCTCAGCAAGAAAAAGTTTGAGAACCCCTGCTATAAACTATGTATTTTCTGATCTACAGTATATCTTATTTTTATGCATATATTTTAATAAATTTTGTATATGTAGAAATTACCTTTCACACTGTGTGGCCTTTGTTCTAAGACTCTTGTGTGATTTTGCAAGAGCTGGCCAGGTTAGACGTCAGTCTATTAAGAACACAAGTTAAAGGTTATCATCTCCTATTTGATGAGTTTACAGAGCGACACTGGGTCACTATCAGCATAGTAGTAGTCCAAATTAAAGTTCCCTCTCTTAGCTGAGAGTTCGTGACCCTAAGGCCATCTGTAAAGTAACAAAGACCTGACTGGGGAACCTTTGTATCGTGACTGGTAGTGAAGTGGAAATTAGCGGAATGATTACAGAACAAGTTAAACTCTAACCCACTGTCTCAAATGTTGTGCCTAACTTTACCTGAAAAGTTTTCTCTAAATATGACCCTCCTAGTATCATACTATTCACATGGGTTAATTTCTCCAAGCATAGTTGTTAGACTAGAGTGTTTTGTTAAGTCAGTTTCAGTATACCAGTTAGTATTTCTATATACCATTAGATCTCATGAATGCCAGTCCAGTAAGAGCATTTCGGCTGATTTTTGCAGACACAAGGAACAGAGGGAGTTGGATAGACAGAATTTATAAAACTGTGGCACTGGGGAATATGCAGAACTGAAGAAGAGGAGACAAATTGTCTATTATTCCAATATGTGTTGCTAAACCAGTAACTTTTGTTAGCAGAAAGATTCCTCCAAACAAAATAAAGTAACTTGGTGTAATAATTTATCTTCTCAGATTTCCATGTGCTCATTTCATGCTGTTCTCATTTTTGCATCCTCTCCCTACAGGCTATATAAAGTAGAATTAGGAAAGAGGGATGCCTGGCTGTTGATAGCAATACCCAGGTTTCTGATCCAGATCATGGGATACACACAGCAGGTTAGCCCATGTCTAGAAATGCCTTTTAAGTTTTTAGACAATTCCATCCTCTACTTTTAAATAAACTGGCCAAAACTTTATGCAAAAACTAGAAAAATCAAAGCTCAGAAGAAAATGATTCCATTTTTAATTTGCTGGTGCAATTAATTTAGGTTTTAATCAGGTTGATAAGATTACATTACACTGTAGAGAGTCCTGTTTGTTAACAGATGTGTTTCTTTAGCTGTTTTAGTTTATTATAGTGAAATGACAGTAGTTTTTGCAAATAATGAAGCATGTCACCCGTCACTACATGCAGCTCGCTTTTAAATTCATAGTTTGGTTGTTACTATTAATTTTGAGTTAATTTCAGACTGTTTAATTTGGTACTATTACATGTGTATCTCCATCTTTTTTAAATGCAACTGATAAAGACTGAGTGCTGTATTCGGATACCTCAGACTGCTCTGCACAATGTAGGTGGAAACTGAGGCATGGTTTTTGTCTTTTTCATTTCAAGTTAATATAATTGTAGGCTAGGTTCCACTGTCATTCGGAGATTTAATTGTTGGATTAGTTGTTATAAGAACTGTCTATTGTACTGTAAAACTTTCATAGCTACATGTTCTCAGTAAATATAAATATGTAGCTTTTAAATTATTCACATGTAGAAAATACACGTCTGAAATAGCATCTCTAGGTTGTTTACCTGTTCACTCTTCCTCTCTAGTATATAAGGTTCTTTTACATGCTCCCTTATTTACTCACACCAGTGGAACAACTTTAACTTTTTAGTCACTGTGAGATTTAAAAACCTTTAGTAAAAAAATTACTAATAAGAGTGAGGTAAAATACTTTTAAGTCTGTTTCATCTCATATGATTCACTGTGGGATTGTCTTTCTGCTTTCTTGTACAAACTATAGTAATCACATTACCCACCACTGACATAGGCCATTTTTTCAAGCAGGGGGCTGGAACAATTTGTATGAGGGGAGGGGTGGGTGCGCGTGTGCTAAGAGTCATTGAACCAAACTGTAAACCCTGTATATGATGGAACCACTTCAAGCCAGCGAGTGGTGCCGAACCCCTAGTTCCAGCACCTATGTCTTCAAGACAGCAACACTACACAACTTTTTAGGACAGGGCATGATGAAGAATATTGTATCCAGCTGAAGATACACAAGGACTATTAGATAGGAAGACTATAATTACACAAATTGGATTCACCCATGGCACCAAGGTTAACAGTCATGCTTACAAAAAGGTACCATGGGATCTTAAATAACCACAAGTGGTCTCATTTACAGTTCTTGATTGGTTTGGAGAGTAAATGTTTTGTCTAGTGAGGAGTATTCCTCTTCTTACAAAAGCATCAACACCACTAAGGCCTCTCTTGTGAATGTGCAATACAGTTACTAACCTCAAGAGTTTGTAACCAAAGGGAATTGACTTCTCATGCACTTCCCTTGTAGTTTAGCTTTATGGGCGATGAATGCTTGCTTTGTCTTTACGGTTCTGCTTCATATCTTTTTGTCTTGTTTGATTCATCAGCAGTTCTGTGGCTTGATGACAAGCAGTCTCTTTTTCAGAGATTTCCTTAATAATATAAATTCACCCTCCTCAATTCTTTAAGTTCAACCTAGATATGCACATTCAGTGTATTTGGAACCTTTTTATTAAATGAACAGAATAATAACTGATGACCTGGTTAAAAAAGGGACAATTTGTTTACTTGATTTCTAATTATTCAAAATGGTGGAGGAGGGAGGAGTGCTAAATGACTTATCTTTCCCTGTTAATTCTTTAACCTTAAAGTTTACTGCATGTGTTAGATCTGTTGAGAAATAGAAAAAATATTGTTGTACTCCCCTCATGGTTCATTTAGGGGAGAGAATGAAGATTAAGAATAACTTAATAGTTGGAATATGATTAGGAAACATGAGCCCTCTTACTCTTAAAGGTGTTGACATTTCTCATCTGAACATTTTAATATCACAATCACCTGTATCCATTTGTGGTTCACTGGAAGGAGGTAAGTTCAGTGGAAGTTTCCTCCATCCCATTTCATTTGGCATGCAAATGAAATGGGAGCAAATAAGTAGAACAGTAGCACAGAAAAATAGAAGTATGGCAAGGAATGGCTAGTGGTATCAGAAACTCACCAAGCGACAGATTGAGAGACTAAAGAACATTATCAATGGAAACTATCTTAAGCATTCAGCAAAAAAAAATTAAATCTGATATTTTTCTGGCTGCAAAATGGAAATGGATTTATTCAGGTATACAGCTATGTGTTGTTTAAGTTATTGCCCTGGCAAGAAAATGTTTTCATTCTAATTCCAGAATTTTTTTTAGAAAATCTAGAATTCATCCAGACTTCATTGTGAAGTCCCAAACTTCTGCTAGGTTTTCTGTCCATCATGGATTGAATATGGATATATCCATAAGAAATGGGAACTCAGCATTTGAGAATTTGCGTCTACTGCGGGTAGAGAGCAGTCTTTTTTTAATCTGATTGAATCAACCAGCTGCTGAAGGCAACCAAACAATGTGCCATGGGAAAGCCTCTGAAAGCAATTGCAATAGACACGCTTAGAATAATATGCAGAACGCAGTTCTTGTGTATGCCTTTTCCTCCAGTTCTGCTAAGTTCAATGACGATCTTCAAGATCAACAAAGAAGTGAACATGAGGTTTCCTGAAGTCCCTCTTCTGCCCAATAAAGTCATATTTTCCTTGCCTGAGGTAGCTTTAGATATTGGAGGAGGCAAGTCTATGAAAATATTGTTTGATTTTAAGGATATAATTGTGCTTCCCTGTAATGATTTAGAGGGTTCAAAGCAAAGTAATGGACTTTAGATCCATAGGCTAGGCTTAATAATGGCAAAAGTCCATCTTCAGAGTATGTTCATCTTAGAAAGTCTTACTGTATTTTGAAAAATAACAGACATCGTAATAGAGTGGATGGACTTGAAAAGTTTCTTCCCGTTTCAAAAGTTGTATTGCTCCTAGCGATATTCCCCATTGTAGGAATAGGAAATATCACACCAAAACTGTGGTGTATTATTTTTGTTTATTGTGGTAGTACCTAAGGACCAAACAGAAAACATGTGCTAGACACTGGACAAACAGAGTAGTAAACAGTGCCTTCAAGAGCTTACAATGTAAATAGACAGGACAGGTAAAGGGTCAGGGAAAAGGGTATAACACACAAGCTGCATAAACACTGTGATGGAGGCCAATGTAATGTCAATGCCAGGATTTATTTATTTTATTTTGGGAAGTTAGCTGGGGATAAACTAAATGGAACAACAAAGGAAGGGAAGGGGATATTGAAGGGAAGGTGGTGGGGGGAGGGTGAGGGAAGGAGAAAGGTATTGAGACTGAGGTGAAGAGACTATAACAGGAGAGCTGGGAAGGGCTTTGAGCAAACAGCCATTCAGCACAGGAACCTGAGTGGAATACAATTCCTCTCTCAAACCGATAACTGCTTTTTGACAGTAGAAGCTTTTAAGTGCAGCCACCATAGGTGGCCGTTGGGAGCACTGTCAAGGTTTCTTTTTAAATGCTAACTTAATAGATCTTTAAAACAGAGATGGGCAAAACCAAAGGTGTCTCTTTGATTTAGATGGTGCAAATTTCTCTGACTAGATTTTTGGCTTTGAAAAACCAAACGCCAAAGGAGGAATGATTTGAGATCTGAGTCCCAGTTTATCCAAACCTACAAAGTGATGGGGTAGTTTTGAGTAAAACCAAGGCAGAATTGAGCGCAATATGTGTTTGGTTTGTTATGGACAGATATACACAATAAAAATGATTGATTTAAATAACGCTTAGTCACTTAAACAATGTTATAAAAAATTAGTGGCATTGATAGGTAATGATTATTACTATTTAATATTAAACTTTGGCACTTTACGAACAAGTTTTTAAACCCATTTTTAAAGTAAACATCAGCTGTTTGATATCACAATTGTATTCAATTGTGTGTATGGGCAGAAAGAGTATATGTTTAAGAAGCTGATCCTTTTAAATTGCTAGAAGATTAAGTAGCTAATTGATATGTTAATAGAGAAAACATGGAGAAATATCTATTTAAATAACCCCCTTCCTCCACTTTTGTTCTTGAATTACCTCTAAGCATTTCAGATATGAAAGACGGACACCCTTGGTTTCATGTGGATGTTAGGAACCTTTGGAAACTTTATCCAGAGAGAATAAAATCCTTTTGAATGATTATAATAAGTTTTAGTACAAACTAGGCCACTAGGATTCTAAAAATCTCTTCATGGGTCAGTCAGGTCACTGCAGAGGAATAGCAGATCTTTAACATTTATATAAGCTGAAATGACATTTGGCAAGTAGAAAGTATCAAGACTGAAAGAGGTCAAACGTACAGCATCATTAAGTTCCAGACATCCATTTCCTGAGCACGTTTAGCTAAACTTGGAAACTAGTCAACAGCATTTGCAAAATGAGTACTGCATGTAATTATGTTCCATATATTGTCTCTCTGGAGGCTGGGAGATTTGATTGTTCCACTTGTGCTGTTAAGTTCTTTAGTTTTTATTGTTTCATAAAAATAAATCTCATGCTGGTGGTGTAATAAACTAATGAAAATGATGTTTTATTAAATTATTTTAGTTTAGAAGGTGTTAGAAGAATTATATTGGTAGTATTTTCTCTTCTACAGTTGAATAATCTCTACCTTTATGTAGAAATGTCCTCTTTTATTTCAAGTATAATACTTAATAGCAAGTTTAATGCCTATAAAAGATGTTGAATTGAAAGCCCTAGAACAGGGGTAGGCAACCTATGGCACGTGTGCCTAAGGCGGCATGCGAGCTGATTTTCAGTGGCACTCACTGCCCGGGTCCTGGCCACCGGTACGGGGGGATTTGCATTTTAATTTAATTTTAAATGAAGCTTCTTAAACATTTTAAAAACCTTATTTACTTTACATATAACAATAGTTTAGTTATCTATTATAGACTTATAGAAAGAGACCTTCCAAAAATTTTAAAATGTATTACTGGCACGTGAAACTTTAAATTCTAGTGAATAAATGAAGACTTGGCACACCAATTCTGAAAGATTGCCAACCCCTGCCCTAGAAAATGAAGTCCTCTCTTTATATTCAAAAGTATAGATTGGATAGTCAAAAGGTTTTCCTATGCCAATGTCTCTCAATGGCAGCCCCTTTAGGAATAGGAGGCTAGTTCGGCCTCCGTAACTATTTCTTCCTGGTGCCCTCTCGCCCCCATCTCTCTCAACAAATGTCATGATTGCGATGGTCATCTTGTCCTCTGAGAACTTAACCAGCACTGCCAGTTCATTTCACATGCAATAGCCCAGCCCTGCAAAAATGTCATGAGAATCAGGGTAACTAATATATTTTTCTCTTTCTGGTGAGTAAAATGTTAATTTTCACCATCACAGTAATGAGAGCTATGTAGCCTTTGAGACTGGACTGGCAAACTTTCATGACAGTTTGGCAAGGGTGACTTAGGTCTCTGAAGAGCACGGTAATAGATAACAACCTTGGGGTGAAATCCTGGCCCTGCTGCAGTCAATGGAAAAACTCCTAATCACTTCAGTATGATCAAGATTGTTTTGTTGGTCAGTAGTGATCTCAGTGCCCGACTGGAAATGGCAGTCCTCTATCTGCATTAATTTCCATGTATGCTATAGCTATATTTCTGATCATCAGCAGTATTTATTTATACATGCACACACAGTATCTTGGCTCAAAAAATCAGTTCAAAGCTAGATTCTTTGGGATCATCTATAGAACTGAGGAGGAGCAGTCTGCATTGGAGCAACTAGCATGAGTTCACTGCACTTTCAAGCTGACCGCTATGCTGCTGTAGTCTATTTCCTACATATCTAGACTGCCTGTGTATCTTCTTAGACATTTTACCTGTATCCATTTCACAGATCTCTAGTTCTGCTCTTTAGGCTAGCATTAAAGCGATGTTTCAAAAAGCAAAGAGGAAAATCAATCATTTTACTCATGTCCTCAGTTCTCCAGATCCATGAAACCTCAGCATGTGAAATCGAACGTTCTGAGAGCTCTGTTTTCTTCAGGCCCAGTGCTGGCAGACGGACATAGCTAGAAGGTGCACTCTGTGGATAAAGCATAGTAAACAATTGCAGGAATCCAAACAAAATGGTAACATCAAGCTGAATGCTCAAACTGCTGAAGGTCAGTGTCTGAGTCCTGTACAAAGCAAAGCCTAGCACCAGGGCTGCCCGTCCTTTGAGAAATATTTGAATCTAATTCACTAGACAATATCTGCAACAGTACCCATGAGTATTTGCAAAAGCTGCAGTTGCTAGTACACTGGGTATTTCAGATGCAGAGGCATAAGGAATGGGAGCAAGCTGAACCAGGCCACAATAGGGACTCCATTTGAGCCATACGCAACATTCTGAGCAGAGCACGTTCCTCTCAGTGGGCTAGGGGATGTTTCTGTGGGCTGCGACAGAAGAGCAGAAATCAGGGCACAGAAGGCCATTTGTGTCACACAGCCCTTCACAGGCTTTCCCCTTCTTTTCTATCCCTCCCAATGTGGAGAGCTGGCTGAGAGACCTTCGGTATTGGAGGGGTTGGAAAGAACTCCTCCTCAGATCTGCCTGTTCGTGTTCCCCTCCAAAATCTCTTCTGCCATGTTCTGCTTTTTCTTTGCTGTGTCTCCCTTGCCCTGCCCCTTCTGTACCTCAGCATTTATTAAGTATTAAGAGCCAATATTTCCAGTCAGTGGGCACTTTATTTTTGTGCAGAGCTTTGTTGACCTGAGCAAGAGACATCAAGAAGGTAACGGACTACAAAAAATTGCACAGAAATAATCAGATTGAATAAAAATTTTGCTGATCTTACTGTCAACCTTACACTACTAATGAATTAAATATGAGGCCATGGCTATAATATTCCTTTTGAGAGGTCATTTTTATGTACTTCAGTCTTTATTTGTGCATATAACTATTTATCCAACCACTGCATGTAACTGTGTAAACATAATAAATTATCTTGTTGGTAATGACGAAATCCCAAGCCAGTTTTCAGAAAGTACATATTTTAATTGTATTTTTCCAAACTCTTAGCAAGATTCTTTTTTAATAAAGATTATAAAACTCTCCTCCTAATATAAATGAAGTGTAATTTGAATGCTACTTAGTTAATAAACATTGAACCAAGGGGAAAGATTGAATGGAGCACAAAATACTTAATTTAGGGGAAATGTCCAAATATAGATAGTACTGTAAGTAATTGTTATATAGCTTGATCCCAAATCGGACTGACTTTCTATAGTATTTTCAGCACATGTTGCTTCTAAAATCCTATAAAATCATACAAAGTTATTAAGGAAAAGTGAGTGGGAAAGAGATCAAATCTAAAAGTCTGTTTCAAATACTGAATAATTTAGCAGTTGCCCACCTGTTAAAAGCTGGTGTAAGGAGCTCCACAAAGGAAGCTGTTTGAAATGTGTAAGTTTTATTGGTCCAACAAAAGCCAGGAACAATGGTTGATACTCTTGAGCACCATCTGCTGGTACTTTATTGGTTAACAAAAAGGTATGTAAACAGGCCTTTTACAGAGTGCTCCTGTAACAACAGCAAACTTAAAACCAAATGTGGTCATGGGGAGGTGAGACACAGTAATAGCAACAGAGAAAGTAAGTCGATTGTATGCTCACTTCATTTTAGTACACCGAGTATTTCATACAGAAGTGTAAGAGGGACAGGCACCAGGGTAATTCCAGATATACCTCTAGTGACAACGGGAAAATACACCTCTCCTTCATTAGCCAGGATGTAGAGGAAAACATAATGAAGTCAAGGATCCATAATTGTGAAATTTATTTTAAATCTAGGTCCAAAAGAACCACACACAGGTTTGGCTTACCTTGCTTGGGGGTATATCTTTTGAAGCCTGGTAATAAAGAACAAAACTGGCAACTAGTAGTTTAGACTCTATAGATGGAACTGGTTTTGACAAACCAAATTTTTTCCTGAATCCAGACCAACCTTCCAAAGGTCTGGACTGGATTACATTTCCTTATGCTTCTGTCAGCTGGCTGGTATTTTCTAGTGCTGATTGGTAAAGAGGTAGTGAAGGACCCATTTGGTGAATGCAGGAGAACCAGGTGCCCAATGCACGTCAGGATCCATAGTCATTACTTTTATGATGCAGTATTTATCAGTGGAAGTCCTTTTGGTATGGAGCCAAACTTCAGGTGAGTGTGACAGGCATAGATAAGTGCTGGAGTTTGGTGCCGCAGACTTTGCGCAGGATGGTATATCATTGTGCTGTTGGTTGAAGATTTTAAAGAAGTATTCACATTGACCCTTGGGAGAGAAAAAAGAACCAAGAAACCTACTTGAAAGCTGCAGCACTTCTCTTCTGTCTTTAAACGCTTTGCTGTCGAAATTACGCTCCTGTTTCCTGAAGCTCTCTCCAGTCACTTTAATTGACTGAAGGGTTAAGGATGGTACTGGTGATCACTTTTAACCTTTCTAGCTGATTATCTCTATCAACAAGCTTGTTGTGTTCTTTAATGGGGCTGTCTATCACTTTAAAGTAACAAGAACCTCAGAACAGCTTTTTCTTATCTTTCAATATAAACAAATGTGTAGGATATCTGCAGCATGTGCTAAACTGGCATGAATGGGCAAAATTTTTCTCTGGTGTAATTTCATCAGAGGTCAGTGTATTGGCTGGGTTGAATTAATTCAATAAGTCTAATCATTGTCATGGTGTTACTATTTTATATGTATTCAGACCCACTCAGAGGTCTCTGCTGTTGGGATCAACATAGTGTGAGGCACTGTACATGCATGTACAAAGACGTGGGGTGAAATCTTGGTCCTATTGACGTCAATGACATCAGGATTTCACCAGATTACTTTCCCTATTTTTTAATTTTTTTCAGACATTTTGTTAGTCGACCTTGCCTATTTTATTTTTTATAACTTTTGCACCTCTTAAAAATAAATTGTCCTTGCCTATTTGAGGACATGTATTTATGTAAAACCAAATTTTAATTTTGTAAAGGTGGCAAAATAACATCCCAGTCCCCTCCCATCAAACAATGAAGTATTGTCTCAACCTCTTTTTTTCCCCTCACACTCCCCCAAAGTGCATCTTCTCCTGGCAGAAATAAAGAGCTCCAGGGGCCAAAGCTTGGGTTGCAACTGAGGAATACTTGTCGTAGCTCAAGAAAGTGTGACTCATCCTATCCCATAACAAACTGAGATCCCAGCCCTGGGCAGCTGGCATTGGCCAGGTCATGTATTTTTTTTTTCCATCAACCATATGCTTTGCACTAGCAGCTGGCAGTGTAACACCACCTGAGGTTCCTTTAGGCAAGGGAGGAATTTTCCAGCAGCTGGCCAAGCCCGTTGTGTTTTTCTGAGCGGTAACAGATGTTGAGTTTCCAGTTGGAGAAGAAATCAGTGACTTAGTTTGTTACACTATGTAACCTCAGTCTTGGAACAGAGGTGGTCATGTACAGCATATAGGCAAGTCCCTCTTCCAGGAATCTCAACCAAAACACCAGTGCTGAATTCCTAAAGAGGAACTCTGCCCTAAGAATTGACACTCTTTAGAAAGACATAGGCAGAGAGCAAACACCCCTGCTGTTTCCAACAGCTCCCCAAAACTAACCTGAATCTAAAACTAACAATGGTGCAGCATTTTTTCAAAGTCTGGAAAGGCCTCTCCCACTAAAAAAACCTTGTACAATTGTGTTACAGCACCACCTGGTGCCTGATGCTGTAACAGCACCAGGAGATTGGACCTTCAGGTTTTTTCTCTTCTTCTGGCTGCTACCAAAACTTGTATGAGAGGACCTGGTGAAGGGGTAAACTAGGGTAATTGAAAATCAAAAGGCTTGCTGTAATAAAGGGATATAGTAATCTTGAATTCTCGTATCCTGAAAGCCTTGAAGCTGTGTTAAGGCCATTTCTTCATTTGTTTGACTGCCCCTTGCAGGTTGAGAGGAGAAGGAAGGCCAGGTTTGAGTTTGGATCCCAAAGGAAAACTCCTGAACTTGAAATATATTCATTTTCTCTAACTAACGTGAATTGTATAGTTCACAGATATTTATTCAGTCTTCTGGTCAGAGCTGGTTACTATTATAAATTTTGTAATGAAGCAGAAAACAGCAATCCCCTAGTGACTCTTGTTGTAGCTTGTTATAATACCATGATGTGAAAAGTACCCTTTCGCCGAAGCCTTTGAAGAAATCATTTACATTTGTTTAGTAAATGCAATCTAAAGTAGAACTAATAGAAGAATGAGCTACTCATTCTCCTTTGCCTCCTCCTTTATTTAACATCTGTAGCAACAGAGACAGCAATCATGACTATTTACAGAGCACGGCACAGCCATTGTAAATCCGCGTGGCAAGTGATGTTAGATGTTGGTTCATCAAGTTGATGGAGTCGCAGCAATGAAATGAGGACAGACACATGCATGGAATTAAGCAATTTTTATTAAACTCTAGCACAGGAGAGGGGCACTATCCACCCATCACTTATATTCTCCTCTACAGGTATTTAATTGGTTCCAGTGTGAGGATTACAGGGATCCTTACTGATAGAAACCTTAACTCAAGGTATGCTTTCTTCAGCCTACCCCCAGGACTCAACTCAGTGAGTTCTAGCACACTTCCCCCACCACCACCCAAAGGAGGACAGAGGGTGCTAAAGGAAGAGGACCTCAGCCCAGGAGGCTACAAGGTCTTACCCCATCCTATGAGCCCAAGGCCCATGACCAAAGCCCAGGTCTCTTACCTCTGGGAACCCTTCATTTTATTCTAACTGTCCTGGAAACCAGCTGCAAGTTGCAACGAATTTACAGCTCTGCTGTGTGGCGGTTGGGGGAGAGGAAAAGAGATCCCTATATACATATAGTAAACACTGATGCCTATATAGACGTAACTGTATCTAAATATTGCCCTAACCATTTTTTTCACATTTTTATAAATGCACCCATTGCATGTGTCAAACGGAACTTTATTGGTAAATATTAACTAAGTAGCAATAGACTTGTTCCTAGATTTAAAGTGATGGGCATAAAGTGTTCATTGCTCCATAAGGAGAAAAAGCTGAATGAACAGATAAACTTTGAAGCGTTTCCTAAAGATCAACAAACTAGGGCTTTGCTAGACCAATGAGGGAAGTGAATTTCAAAATCGAGTGCCCCGTCACTAGATATGCAAATCTAGGGTCCTGAGTGGATCTCAGTTTTGATGGTGTGCAAGGAGGGATTTGCTAGGACCCAAAATGTGTAGGGTTTTACAGATCAATTTCAACATACTGAATTCCATCAGGAAGCAGAGAGCCATTGTAGTCTTTCAAGCACTGATGTAATATACCTCCTGTTGCTAAACTCACTAAGCAGCAGGATCACAAAATTCTGACCCACCTGCAACTTCTCAAGGAGACTTCTAGAGTAGTACCATTCGTGGGCTTTACAGCAGTTCTGGGTCAAACTCACAAAATTCATGCATGCATAAATGTAGAAAGGTCTGCGTCTGAGTGAATTTGATAATCATTGAGCCAAATGCAGGTGAACAACATCTTGCTAAGGAAATATTGCTTTGCTACGAATGTAGTGCATAATGTGATCCAGAAATTGTGAAATGTAGATGGTGCCAAATGACTATCCCACATCCCCAGTTAAACCCCCTACTATGGACTTATTTCTTCTGAAAGCCCACAGGCACTAACCCACTTCGGTCAAATACTGTCTTCCTCACCACAGCATTGTGTAAGAGGGCAGAAAAGCTCTTTCAATGGCTTCTTTGGGTTTCTCACTTCATCTTGTCATCTATGACTGTAAGCTGTGACTGGAACAACACAAAGAAAATTGGTGTTTAACATGTAAGTAATAATTGGATTAGCAACAGAGCTGGGCTAATAGGTCAAAACTACCCTCCAAAAGCTGGCATCTCTGGCACTGCGTGCTGCCTCTTACTTCTGTGCAGATATGAATTCACTATGTCACACGCCTTAAACACACACTCCTGTGCCTGCCTGTGCAGCTGTAATTTATCAACTTTCACAGTCCAAAAATATTTTTTTCTGGGCCATTGTCCTTTGTTTTAAGGATCCTGAATGTTGGTTCTTCACAGAAGAATTGCAGCAACTTGCAAATGATGTATGAAATTAAAAATCCCTCTTCACTGCTCAAAGGCTAAATAATGTATGTTGTGCTGTTTACTATAATATTCATAGCCAGAGAAAATTCAAGTCCAGAAATGAGAGAGAAAATGGTGTATATAGACTTAAAAACAAATTCTCCCTGCCCTAGCACCACCTGCTGTCAGTCAGCTAGCTGGAATAGATTCTGCAAAAACCCTTCAAACTGCTTGGAAAATAAGTGTGTTGTTTCTTAGCTTTCTGAGATATGTTTAATACATGTCTTCAGGGTGATGGTTAGGCCAGGGAATGGTTTACCCACCTGATATATTGAATATAGTATTGGGTTCCTTGCCCAGAGGTCAGCAAGCAATCGTAGTAATAATACTTAGCTTTTATTTAACATTTTTCATCTTTAGATCTCAAAGCACTTTAGAGGAATTCAGTATCCTTGTCCTCATTTTACAAATGGGGAAACTGAGAAAGAGGAAAGGGAAGTGTCCTGTCCAAGGTCACCCAGCAGGCCAGTGCCCTATCCAGTAGACCTCACTGTCTAGTAATGGAAGGTCATGGGGTAGATTCTGTGGCAAAAATAATGTCATGCCAGTGTAAGCAGAGTCAGGATGAGCTCTACCCTGACATCTGGTGGAAAGAATTTCAGAGAGTGTATTTGCATAGGCACGCCTACCACATCCCAGGCTGCCGAGCTGTGGGACTGCTTTGTGACAGAAATGACTCAACCTCAGTTGAGTGGTACTTGCTAGACAAGGGACATGGGTTCCAAAACCTAGTTAATTGAGAGAGGCTGGGGACAGGTATATGTGCCTGGTGGTGCAGTCTCCTTGTGGAGCCAGAAGCACCAGTTCCACCCCCTCCTCTCTCCACTGTGGAATGTCAGAGTTGATTTTTTTATTCCCTCAAGAATCTAGATACAGGTTACTGAGCTGAACTCACTTTGGGCTAATGGTGCACTAGCACTGGGGCTCCCCTACTAAGAGCTGAGATCACTAAGAGTTGAAATCACTAAAGAGCTGAAATTACTGAGCTGAGAGCACTGAGTACTGTGCTAACTAGTGGAGGAGCCTGAAGCTATACTGTGGAACAGAGCAGCTGGTGGAGTGGAGCAGTTGGTGGGGATAGCTGGAGCGGATCACGGGACAGCTGGTGGAGCGGAGCAGCTGGCAGAGCGGAGTAGCTGTGGGATGGGTGGAGCGGCCCACAGAGCGAGTGGAGCCGAGCAGTTTGCAGGGAGAACTGGAGCAGCTCATGGAGCAGAGCAGCTGGTGGAGCGGAGCAGTTTGTGAGGACGGCTGGAGGAGCAGAGTGGAGCGGCTGGTAAAGCGGAGCAGTTCATGGAGAAGGCGGAAGCAGAACCCACAGAGAGGCAGGGCAGTTGGCTCCGGACCACGTAAGGTGCCCCTTTCTACCCAGGCTGGGGGGAGGGACCTCTACAGATAAACTCTCGAACTCTGGGGTGGCACTGACCAGAGACTTTTGGGTTGTTGGACTTTGGGGTGATTGGACTTAAGACCCTAAGGGGAAAAAGGACATTGCCAAACGTACTTGGAGGTGGGTTTTTGTTTATGGTTTGTGTTATAACCCTGTTTGTGGTGTTTCTCCAATGGGATGCCGCATTGATTCCTTCCTTTATTAAAAAGATTTTGCTACACTCAGATTCCATGCTTGCGAGAGGGGAAGTATTGCCTCCTAGAGGCTCCCAGGGGGGTGTGGTATGTTAGTGTCCCAGGTCACTGGGTGGGGGCTCGAGCCGGTTATGCATTGTGTTACTGAAACGGAACCCCTAGATACTGAACCCGGCCCTTGTTGCTGCCAACTCAGAGGGGCAGAAGGGTTACACCAGGGATACAGTATTTGCACCTTACCCATCAATAGTCTCATACCACTGTTTTCACAAATGTAGGCACCCAACTTTTACAAAGTGATTGATAAGTTTCAGAACAAAAGCACTTTCAAGAGGAAAGAGGCTATGAAAATGTCATTGTGGTTTTCAGGTTTGGGTCTCATTGTGCTAGGCACTCTACAAACACAGAACAAAAAGGCAGCTGCTTGCCCCAAGGAGCTGACAAACTCAGTATAAGACAAGAGCCAACAGCTGAGTACAGACAGATGGCGTACAACTAAAGAATGTGACAGTATTGTCGGCATGGTAGGCATTGGTCCCAGCATTCCAGCAGCCTAACCATTGTCAAGTTTTTTGTAGCCATCGTGGCAGAATTGGGTTTTGAGAAGGGACTTCAAGGTGGATAATGGGGTAGCTGTGTGGATGTTTACTTCCCAGGAGTGAGGGGCAGTACAGTAGAAAGCCCAAAGGTGCTTTGTATGACAAGTTAACTAGTGGACAGTAGAGGCTGTCATCGTGGGCCAATCAGAGGCAAGTGCTGACAGCTTGATAGCAATTGATATGTAGGATGGGGATTAATGATAAAGGGCTTTCTAAAAGTCAATACAAAGCAGCTTTGGGAGCCAGTGGTTATATTTGTGCAGTTTAAAAGTGCATTCATAATTGCACCTTAACTACATCTATAATATCCTCAGTGCCCAAGCCTCAGGTGATAATGTATGAACAGAAAAGAACATGTTGCTCAATATGCTGAAAGCTGCTAGTGTGGGTTATTTTGATAAGCTTGAGACTTCTTAAAGGAGCCTGATTTTCAGAAAATGCCGACCATCTGAAAATCATGCCATTTTCACAATTCCCTTTCAGAGTAGCGTCGTTTTTAAGGGCTCTGTCTCTTTTATAGGAACCAGTTGCTCCGCCAGCCACAGACTGCTGGCTTTGTCTTTCCTTTCTATATTAAGAGAGCATAATATGATGGTGTTCTTCTAACTCAATTCACTCCCTGAGCCAGACTCTCAGCTCCCTCTGATAGATGGTTTGATCAACTGCTGCCATCTTAATCTGCAGTCTTCTGCCTGCATCTGGGGAAGCAGAAGTTACTCCAGAGCTCTCTTGGCTGGTTGTTCATGAGGCAGTGCCCCCTGCCTCCAGCTCATTGGCAATCTGGTGGTGAAAGAGATTCGTTAGAGATGTTGAGGAAGGCATGGGGATTCCCTTCACTTTAGTAAGTTCTCCCCATCACTTGTTATGGCAGTTGCAGTTTGCAGCAGAGCCCAGGAGTAACATCAAAGGGCTCCCACTCTCAGAACCTTATTCTGGCACTCCTTGGACTGAATCATGCTTTGAAGATGAAAAGCACTATACAAGTACTATGTGTTTTCTATTATGAGTAACAATAGTAAATGCAATGTAAGCTGGTGTGCGTATGAGCATGTTGTAGCAGAGATCTGTCACTTAAATAACTTGAAGTATAGAGAAATATGCAGCCAACAATCCAGTTTGCCCAAATGAATGTGGGTTTACACACGCATACTAAGTAGTCAACCATTTTTTACTCTTTTAATATGACTAAGCAGAATCAGTCAAGCTTGCTGTTATCTGAGAACTAGACCTGCACTTTGTATAAAGGCTCGTTAGGAGGGGGACTTCATTTTAAAAAAAAATCATACCCAGAAAATAAACGTGGAGGTTTTCTTACTACCTTTTAATAAAATCTCCTGTATTTACATTATAAAATAGTAATATTCTGACTAAGCGTTAGGTATTGATTATTTTTGCATATACCCAGGTCCATATTGTATTCTACACAAATTCTTGATTACTAATAGATTTGAATTAAAGTATATCTATCCAGGGCTGGTGCAACCCATTAGGCGACCTAGGTGGTCGCCTACGGCGCTAACATTTGGGGGGCGGTGGTCGGCTCTTTGGCCACCCTGGTCGTTGGCAGTATTTTGGGGGTGGGACCTTCCGCCGCCTCTGTCGGGGGCAGCATTTCAGGGTTGGGACCTTCCACTGCCTCTGTCAGGGGCAGCTTTTCAGGGGCGAGACCTTCCACCACCTAGGGCAGCAAAAACACTGGCGGCACTCCTGTATCTATCACGGGGAAAGAGGAAGGGGGGCATTAAAGCTATTGACTGGGTGGTAATATAATAACAACATTCCTTTCTTCTACCAGCATCATGTTCCTCTGATCAATATTTAGTCCAGTGCTGATCGTCCCATCAGAATACTGTAAATAGGGAAAAGCCTCAATTCTGTAGTTCCACCTTTCCTCCAACATCACCCACAGATAGGTAATCTGCTTATTTTACTGGTCACATTCAGTGTAGGGAGGGGAGCCATAAAGAAATTAGTCCTTCCTGTCTGTCACTAAATAGAAATTACTGCTTCTGCGATTGCTGGTTCAGCAAACTGAACAAGATGAATCAGCAAAAGCAGAACAGGAGTATTTGTAAGTAGGAGAGAGGTTGAAGAAATATTGCATGAGTTAGTTAACTCTTTGGTATGTTAACCTACTCAGCAGGAAGGTGGGCATGGCATGAAAAGCAAGAGAGAACTACAGTGGGTCTTTGATAACACATTGCAGAGCTAGATGGGGCGATGAGTTCCCAGAAATGATCCTCCTGCACTTTAATCCACCCATTCCACCTCCATTATAGACAGCACTCCAGTTATCTTACTGTAGCTAATGTAGAAAGACATTCGATGCAGACACTTTTTGCCTAATGTTTGACATCTTGTAGTTGGGAGAGGGATGGCTTCTGTCCCCTCCTTTTTTCTGAGGGTTTTTCTCTCTTTCATTGGTTGAATTAGAAAGCATTTACCCCAGGAAATGCAACAGATGGCTGGACATCACATGGTCACCAAAAGCTTTGGTGGCACAATAAGTTTGCTATTGACTAACATGAATTGAATCTGGGTGGTGCTCAGTCTGAATCATTTTGGATTTGCTATGATGATGTCTCCTATCTGTTGTTGTTCTACTCCTTAGCTCAAGTCCTCATTGGGTCACAAGATTTCTTCTGTCTTTCTTACCTAAGTATTTATACCACATGGATTACTATGGTATCGGAATCCTGGGGGCCCTACATCACCCCCTCATCACCTTTTATTTTCATGAGTGAAGGGAGGGATTCTCTTCCTCCTCCTCTCCTTGGCCAGTGAGCAGTGCTGCCAGTCAAAACAAACACAATAACTTTGTGCTCTGGCTCCTTTAAAATTTATAACCAAATGGGAGCCTGCAGTGAAAAGGCCACATACATCTTCCAAAAAGTTTAGGAGCTATTTGAATCATAGAATATCAGGGTTGGAAGGGACCTCAGGAGATCATCTAGTCCAACCCCCAGACTGATTTTTGCCCCAGATGCCTAAATGGCCTCCTCAGGGATTGAGCTCACAACCCTGAGTGTAGCAGGCTAACGCTCAAACCTCTGAGCTATCCCTTTCCAAAGAGCCTCTGTTTATGGAGCTTCCACATGCCAGTAGCTGAGCAGGTTCCTTTTGTCTGGATTGGGCCCTTAAAATGGAACATATTTCAGCCTATTAGACTCTGCTTTGCATACACAGTAGGAGGGAGAAAAAAAACCAGTTTATGGGCTTGCTCACTTGTGCACAGTAGCTCTCTTCATACTGTAGTGATAATCCACACAGATAAGAAAAGCTCTCAGCGTCCTTAAAGAACAAAAACAGTTGAAGACCAGTGAGTTTAAACTATGCTTTTCTGTTCAGAGAACTTTGCCATCTAGGATTTTGTATGTATTTACTGAAACATCAGTGACCCTTTCTTCTGCCCATAACTTTTGGGAGTACTTATTTGAAAGATTGGTACCTAGCAGGAAAAAAAAATTACATTCTCCTTCCCACATTTGCTTGTGTTTTATGGCTGATTTTCCTTCTCAATTTGCATGCTTTTCTAGGCTCTTCTATTTTCAAACAAAAAATACTGCCAGTCTTCAAACCCAGATGCTTTTGATATGAAAAGAGGAGAAACACGGGATAATCACTGCTGCAGCGAATTCCTCTCCCCAGCTACAGTTAAAAGAAATAACAACCGTTCTTTCACTTTATTATTATGTGCTGCAGCTCGCAGGAAGCCCTGGAATGCCGTTCTCAGTTCCTTAGGATAATGTTGCCATCAGCATTACTGAATATGGCACAAAGAAAGAGCTGTATCCCTCCATATTCTTTCCTTTTTTTAAATCATCAGTAGTTTGAGAGAGGCTGTTTGTGGTTTGGAAACTATTGTCCTCCTTGCAGTTCTATCCACTTAATTTTCTTTCCATAGGTGCACATATTGTAGCAAGTGCCATTAGCTTTTTCTTTAGCTATTGCCTGGAGACGTTACTCTTCCATGTGGTGGTGGTTTTAGTTCTCTTCCCCTCCCCAGCTGCCCCAAGCTTATTTTTCAATCAATAGCAATTCCATTTCTAAGTGTCAGAATTCCCTATTTCACACACGGATATTTAACTTTATCCGTGCCTCCGTTTTTATAGCACATAACAATAGATGATGACAAAAGTGGCAATTTAGAGCTAATGGTCACCTTCTCAGCGGTACCAAGCATCCACAACTCCAGTTGAAGCGAGTTGGGAATGTTTAGCACCTCTGTAAAATCAGCATCAAATTTCACATTTAGCTTAGTCACTGCACCATTTCTTCATTTATAAATAATGCATCTGCATGTTTCCCCACAGTCTCACCAACCAGCCCTCTATGCTGTCTTCAAACCAGAGTTTCCTGTTAATTAGCTCATCTTATTTTTATATTTTCACCAATTTAAATTAAAGTTATAAAATCAATTTTATTCTCTAATGTTGTGACTACCTAGGTGGCTATAGCTCATTTGTACCGAGTGAAGATATAAGGGATGTTGCTGAATTGATCTGACAGACTCAAGAAATATGAGAGGCTTTTTTGCTTCTTGTGGCATATTGTATTCCTTTTGTGGTTTCATAAACAGCCATGGATATTTTTAGAAATAAAAGCTATTTCATGGAAAAGTTAGGCTAACTGTGTGACTTGTTAATGGTATATAAACAGAGCTCTGAAAAGGCGTTGCAATCTGAAGAAGCAAGACACTAAAAGGGAAAAACATACAGATAACTGGGGCACTAACTTATTTACTTTTATTGAAAAGCCCTCCTCACCTATCACTTTTGTTCTGTCTTGTTAAATAATTTATTATGTGTGCCCAGAAATAAAGTGGCTGCCATTAAACAAAACCTTGAACCCCCAAAGAAGCTAGAAACATTTGAGCTTCTTTGATTTTTATGCTCCTGTCAATTGTACCTGCTTCTGTGCATGGACTCACAAGCCTCAGTCGTGCCCATAAGACACTCCCCCTGAAGATAAAAGATTCAATTTCTTGTCCTCTCCGATCAGATTGACAATAAAATTCTTCAGTGATGTAATGATTTTTGTGCTGTGGGCATCTGTTTACTGGAACTGGACTGAGACTGCTAACTTATCTTCGTAGGCTACTGAACACCACTCAGACAACTTTCAGTCACTATCAGCCTGGACCAGATTCAAACCAATGACCAGAGGTTAACGTAGTTGTGCTGCCTGACAGCCTAGCATAACAGCACAGACGAGGACGCAGTGATTCAAAGCGGCACCAGGGATCCTACACATGCCTGTCACAATGTATGGTGTACCTCATCCAGTACACAAACTATCACGATAGCAATTGTGTAAGTGAAACCAGACAATCACTATCCTCTTGATTGAACTCGCACAAGAAAATGACAAGAGACGAAAAACATCATATCACCTGTTGCTGAACACTTTTGCAAAGCAAACACTTTATACCTGACCTATCAGTCCTCATCCTCAAAGGAAACCTGCACAGCACATTCAAAAGACAAGCCTGGGAGCTTAAATTCATAACTTCGCTAGACACTAAAAATCATGGACTGAACAGAGACACTGGATTTATGGCTTATTATAACACTCTGTAACCCACTAACAACCGCTGCAGCTGCTTTCCCTCCCTCTTCACTTCCCCGCCATCCCCATGACTAGAGGGGTGTTAGCAGGCCACTTCTTCTTGAATGGTCCCTTGAAATGGGACCACTTATGCTAAACAGTCTATTCCACCTTATATTTAGCAGTGACACTCTAAGATAGTTTCCCAGACCTGAAGAAGAGCTCTTTGTAGTTCAAAAGCTTGTCTCTCTCACTGACAGAACTTGGTCCAATAGAAGATATCACCTCACTCACTTTGTGTCTCTCATATCCTTGGACCAAAATGGTTACAACAATACTGCATATAGCATAGCAATGGCTTTTGCCACAGGAGTATTCCAGTCCCTCCCTGCACCAAGGCTAATTTCTCAACATCCTCTTTTAACTGAAGACAGGGCTATGTTTAGGCAATATGAGTCTGTCTACACTACAAACAATTTGCTGGTATAGCTATATTATACCAGAAAAAGCCCCTAATGTAGATGCAGTTATATCAGCAAATATTGCTTTTGTTCTATGGGCAAAAACACCTTTTGCTCATATAACTGTGTCTACATTAGGGGCTTTTGGCAGGATAAAAGTGTTGTAAACATCACACCCCCTGAGTGACATTACTAAACTGGGAAAAGTGTTTAGCATAGATCTGGGCTGAGGTCCTAGGCTGTGTGGTCCCCATTTGGTGTGGAGGTGGCTCCAGCCTTTCCCTTAGGAGTGCACTAGGGACTCTGTACTTCTCAATTCTTTCCAGACGGTTTCCTCAGTACTTACCTCAAGGATTATCCACTATGACAGGTGGACTAGGACCATTACACTCTTTCTTGCTTGCCACACAGATTTCTCTGCTCACCTGGTGTTTGAAGGGGCCCTCCAGGGCAATGGGATGTGGAATTAACTCCCTATTGAACTGTATGGGGTAGTTAACTCTTCTGAGTAGTAGTGTTTCAGGATGCCTGCAGACTCAGGCAGACGTCACAGCATTGTTTAAACTTGGTCATAGAATCATAGAACTGTAGGACTGGAAGGGACCTCGAGAGGTGATCTAGTTCAGTCCCCTGCACTCAAGGCAGGACTATGTAATGATTAGACCATTCCTGACAGGTATTTGTCTAACCTGTTCAGTCCAAGCGTATACATCTTTGATAAACAAAGCATCACCTCCCTTTTTTCCACTGTCTGTCCTTCCTGAGCAAGCTGTACCCTTCTATACCAATATTCCAGCCACGTGTATTATCCCACCAATTCTCTATGATGCCATTTATGTCATAGTTGTGTTTGTTCACTAGTATTTCTAGTTCTTTGTTTAGTCCCCTACTTCTTGCATTAGTGTACAGACATCTAAGATACTGATTTGATTTCTTCTCTATGTTCCCTCTTGTCTCCCCTCTGTCTCTGCTATAATGGCCCATGTGCACACTCTCCCCCGCCCCCAGCCCTTAGATTCCGACCCCTCTCCCAGGTCTCCATGTTTTTGACTTGGCTTTTGTCTCCTGCCTCCATCAAACCTAGGTTTAAGCACTCATCAGTAATAGCCAGATACTCTTCCCCTTCCTTGATAGCTGGACCCCATCTGTGCTCAGCAATCCTTCTTCCCAGAACAGCATCCGATCATGTTGTCAAGTTTTCCTTCGTAACCATGATAGCTAGAAATTTACTTTTTTTAATGGAAGCTAAGATTCTGATATAAGCACTTTACTCCCGGGGCTCTAGGCATGAGTCTATAATGCTAATGCCTTAAGCCAGCCCTGACTGCAGGCTGGGATCAGACTCCCTTCAGAACATGTAAATGGGCTAACATAGTCATGCTATACTAATGGCCTAAATTTCCTTTCCTTCTCATCATAAAATATGACACGTGATCTTTGTTTCTCTTCTATAGCCTGCCACCTCCAGTGAGCTGTGAAAGACACAGAACAGGATTCAAATGCTGATCCTCTACATAGCAATGTCTCACTGCTCAGTCACTAGCATGGCTATCAAGTTGTTTAATGACCTGTAATAGTGCATTTGGCTGGATATTCTGTATAATTCATAAGTGGGGATATTGTCCCTCTGGATTTGTCTGACACATGGATTTTGTTGTTCCTAATGAGATCTTCACAGGCTGTCAATTATTTATGTAGTTTAAGTGAAATACACAGAATGGGGTGGCTATCCTTCAATTATGCACCTTCAAAATGTTAGGAAAGGAATCATCCCTGATTCCATGTCTCATACCCATGTTTTCTCTTTTGTGTCTGTTCTAAAAAGGCTGTAAGTGACATTGCAGGAGGTTTAGAAGTGAAAAAAAGAATTAATCCAAATACTCTTTTTAATTACCTTGCAAACGGAATACAGTAACCAAATAGCATCAGCTTTCACAGAAACAGAAGCATGGGAGACAAAGGGAGAAAAGAGATTTCCAACTTTATTTTGGTGTATTGTGTGAACTCTTTTTCTACTGTAAATCACAGGTAAATGCAGGCATGTTGTCATTTAGCTGTTGTGTGCAGTAGAGAGCTTAGTGCAAGGCATGCATGGGATTGAATGCAAGCAGCGCTGTGTAAACATTTATCCAAAACTGAAAACTAAACTATCCTTTACTCCTGCTGTATAAAGTTTAAGGACATTTAAGATTGTTCTTTGAATCTTATCTGTACCTTGACAACTCAATTCTGCTGTTTTTTTTGTTTTGTACTTGCTATAAATGTGCATGTTGTTCTCCTCCTCCTTATCCAGTCATACAGGCTGTATGATGGGCTTGTTGTCTGCATAACTTTTTATAATGGAAGCCTTCAAAAGATAGGCCTCAGAGCTTCCATCCATTAATGTTAATGTGCTGATTCTCTGTAGCCCTTTACCATGTGTAGTTACTTATACCAATGCAAAGCATGACCAAGTCAAAGTGGTAGCATTTTAAACTTGCTTTGCATTCACTTTGTACTGATATAAAGGACTACACAAGGGACATGTCTATACTGCCCCGAAGATTGGACTATGGGATGTGAATAGCAATGCGCACTAAAGAGCTGCACTGTTACTTCCCTGGGTGGATGCTGCCGATGCAAACTAAAAGGTTTCTATTTTGCATTGACATAACCATCTTCAAACCGGACTTTATTCTTTATTAAAGGTGAACTCTGAACATTTCAGTTCATGCCTGCAGCATCCACATGGGGGAGAAACTGCACAGCACTTTTGAGCACATTGCTATTCGCACCCCTGTAGTCTGAGCTGTGGGACCAGATGGACATGCCCCTTGATGCAGGGCAGCAGGGAATCAAGCCCTGTGTTCCATATAGTAACTGACATGTATGTGTCAGAACTGTATGTGCAAAAGATTCCACTTTAAGGGACCACACTACAAGTCTTAACATGGACTATGCACTTGACACAGTATTAAGCATTCAGGTCAGTCTCTGATCTTTTTGTGCAAGAAAATAATGTATGCTTGGGGAACTGTATCCGTAAGATTACTCAGACAGAGCTCATAATGCTAACACTTTTGATGCCATTAAGCTGCCGTCTCCACATCCTTATTGGTTGAATCCACTGCCCACACTCTCCAAAACTGAAACCACTGGCACAAGCCAAGTGAAGAAAAGTGGATTTTAACTCTCACAAGGAGAGAAAAACCAGTGCAGTTAGTTACTAAATGCTTTCTCATGGTCTTTGCCCATTCAAATTTTACAACGTGATTATGCATTTAAAAGTGTGGTTAGATTTAGATTGTAGGCTAGATGGGACAGAGACCAAGTCTGCCTTTGTCTAATACGGGATCTAGCACATAGGTAAATACTAAGTAAATCCCTTGCTCCACCAATGTTCTATGTTCGTCATAGAGATTTAAGAAACACATACATAAAGAGTGAGAGTTCCCATGCGTTGTCTATAAAGGGATTTGTAAACGAGACGTGGAATAGAAAGACAAGAACTGCTGGTAGTGGAGGAAAGCCTGCTTGTGCCTTGCATGGTGGAATTTATATGTGAAGTAGTCATTTTTTAAAATGAGACCAGCAGAATTCTCCTCTGTACCTGGGGAATTTGGGCTACCCACTGGATACGTGCCAGTTCGTTTTTTCCAGTGTACTTAAATCCTTTTTAAGACCGCAAAAATTTCAGTGTTGATGTGATTTGGTAATTCAAGCTACTTTATTTTATTTTGCTCCTACCTAGCTTGTTTTCCTCAACCCATTATTCACACTGTTTTTTAGTTTGTGACTCCTCTTTGCTCTCCCCTTCTACTCATCAATCGGGAGTATTGCAAGGTATGGAACATTTGTAGAACAAAGAAGAAAGCCTTGCTTCTTTCACTTTAAAACTGACCAGATGGCATTTATCACACCAGCACCACAGGGGAGTGTTGTTTTATCACACAAGGTGAAACCCTGAAAAATACTCAAGCCCCATTTAAGATTCTTGGCTCATGAAAGGCATCAAAATACAACTGCATCCACTCTTCATGGAAACCACGGCTTCTTTCAAAAATACAGGAGCCTGCTCAATCTTCAGAAAGCCAACATTTCACAAAGCAAACCTCTCCAGTTCTCATCCTACCTCCAACCACCCTTTCTGGCAAAACTGTCAAAGTAACGACAGGCAAGCTCCAACAGTGGAATATGTACCAACGCTCTGGGTGCTTTGGGAGACGCTGTATCTCAGTACTCATACTGCTTACCATCCTACATGCTACTGCTAGAGTAGATGCTCAGCACAACAATGGTTCCTAACATTCCTCTCCAACAGGACCCAGTGACTGGTGATGGGTAACTTCTCACCCTCAAAAACCCTCCCCTACATCTGCTCTTCGCATAATTTCTCTTACCTGAAATGTTATGACGTGTCTCTCTGCCCTCCCGCTTAACCTTAGGTGAAAATTTGACCACAAAAAATTAATTCATGTTGGTTTTTACCTCACCTAAAGGCATTCACTGATTTTTTTTTCATGCCTACCTAAGTAAACATTGCACCTATTTTGTGCATTCAGAACTCCCACTTGTGTGCACAGACAGAGGATACCCAGCTAATCTGCTTTTCCCATGCAAATAGCTGTGTACAGTAACATAGTCAATATCAATGTCAGTGCTATACGGCGGGCATCTAATATCAGAGGATAGGGCTGATTTTTTTAAATGCATTGATAATTGGTATCATTCAAACCGTGCATAGGAAGGAAGATGATTAATGTGCAGTCTCTCTTCTTTTTCAGATTTCTCAGGGGACATATTTTCACTTATTCACACCTTCTACTGTGGCAAAAATGGACTATTTTCCTCACCAAAAACCAGCAGTGTAATGCCCATCTGATACATGCCTCAAGGAACTCCTATTTAAAATCTGTTGAAAGTAAGTCAATGAACAACTTGCTTAAAGATAGCTTTAGTCAGCTGTATGGCTATTTGTGGCTCAAGAATAATCATAAACTAAGAATACACTAATATTAGCAGTCTGATATTATTTATATTATTTCGGCTATGGGGGGTGGAATAAAAATGAGCAATAAAGCAGACATTGAAGTGTGCTGTTCCCTGACTATATGGTGCCAGTGCATGTCACAAATGTTTTATGTACCCTGATTATCCATCATGTTAGAAGTTCACTGCAACAAACTGTAAATCAGCAGCTCAATTGTTGGGAGTGTACAATGTGAAATAGAAGATTATCTGCATTGTAAATGAAGATTTGGATTCCTGTTGCTGTGACAGTTAATTTTAGAACTGACGATGTAGAAGTGGAGACTATAGACCACTTGTTGTTTCCTGTATTGTGTATCGAGCCATTCTACTTCTGCCTTTATTGTGGTGATAGCTGAAACATCCTGCAGTTCCTCGTGACTTTAGATCTAAGTGGAAAGCTTGACATTTATATATGCACACCTAAATCGGCCAAGACTGTGAAAAAAACCACACACCTGACTAATGTAGCCATGCTGATATCCCTTCCCCACCCCAGTGCAGACACAGCTATGTCAAAAGAAAAGTGCTTCCATCAACGTAGCTAACATCGTTCAGGGACTTGCATGGTGTCAAGTATCAGAGGAGTAGCCGTGTTAGTCTGGATCTGTAAAAGCAGCAAAGAATCCTGTGGCACCTTATAGACGAACAGACATTTTGGAGCATGAGCTTTCGATGCATGCATCCGACGAAGTGGGTATTCACCCACGGAAGCTCATGCTCCAAAACTTCTGTTAGTGTATAAGGTGCCACAGGATTCTTTGCTGCTTATCATTCAGGGAGGTGGTGTTCCTATATTAACAGGGGAAAAAACCCTCTGTCATTGTAGGTTGTGCTTACTCAACGGTGCTGGGCCGACATAGCTGTGAGGGTTAGCCTCCATAGTGCAGACTTAATCTCTTTTAAAAAATGCAACTATGCTTTAAAAATCCAGTAATGATAGATTGACAAAGGCCATACTGAGGTCATAATTCTGAACTCAGGTGCACATGTACAGTTATCTGGCAACATGTGCACGAGAGATGCATAGCAATGGGCATATCCAAGGTCAGAGTTCTGTCCAGAATCACTTCTTAATCCAAAAAGGAGAGGAGAATAGAAAAAGAATGTATTTTACTGTTCTCAGGCAGTTTGTTTCTTGTAGCATCCAACAAATTTCTAAATGACTGCAGTGCGGGGCGGGAGTCAGGAGTTAAAAAATGTTACATTATTTCATTTCTAGAAATCTCTTCCAACCGCTCGATAACCCACTTAAAGAATATTTTTTAATTGGTTCCAGCATTTGGTTTAGTGTGTGGATGGCTTGTCTGGAGGGATTTCTTATAGTTTCTTGGCAATGAGATTTGTATTACTTATTCTGCTTCTACTTTCCACCAAGGTTTGAGTACAATTTCCTTAATGCCATTCAAGTCCTTTACCAAAGCCTACTGAAACCAGTTTAAAGACTCTTGTTGGCTTTGCCTTGGATCAAGTCCTTAATGCGCTGTCTTTTTTCACAAGGAGGGTAAGGTATTTCAGATCAGATCTGAAAATATTGACTGAAGATCATATGGGATTCCATACCCTTAATTTTGTTTAGTTCACCTCTGGCACTATTTTCCCCTATCCCTTTCATTTGCCTGTTTTCATTTGCTGTGTTTGTCTGATGCATGTGGTGAGCACCCTTGGGTAGGGACCATTTTGTTTTGAAATCTCTGTAAAGCTAAATTTGACATTTTGGTGCTATATAAATATAGTATAAATAATAATCATATTGAGTCCATATTCTTAGCCTCTGTTTCAGGTTTATTTGAAGGTGCTTCAAGCTCTGTAGATGTTTTAGAAAATCTTGAGAAAATTCAGGTGTTTTTCATTTATCTCAGTGCCTTAAGCTCTCGCCTCAAGGCTTCTAAAGGTATTCTTCAGGAAGTAAGTGGAAGGTTTAGGTGAGACAGTATCTCTCATTCTCTAACTCTTAAATTCGGCTTGATGTCAGTCCTCCTATTCTGTGGTTTTTGTGCACCTGAGTCACTAACCCCAAATGTGAAATATTCCCAAGCAAGTTTCCTGACCAAAGAATATTCAATGGAGTCCTTTTATCTCTTTTGGTAGCTTTTATTCTTAAAGAACTCAAACAACTTAGAAAATAATAGGTGATTAAAACCAACAGCGCTTCAGAAACCTGAACTATTTTAATAAATGCTCCCAATTGATCTCTTAAAATAGATGATGATACTTTCTCTAAGGCTGAAGTTAAAAATAATTGGACTGAATTTTTTGTTCTGTTCTTTGCTCTCTCTCTTTTTTTTTTTTTTTTTTTTTTTTTTTTTTTTTTTTTTTTTTTAAGATAATGACAGTATCTTGGCTAGCTTCCTGTAATCAGAGGTTTTTATGTATATTGGCTGAGGCTTCTTCAGCATCTCTCTCTCTCTCTCTCTCCTTTAGTTCAGAATGTCTGATCCTGTATCAGTTGAAAGAGCTTCTAAGCAACTAGACAGCCTTTGGTTGGAGGTATTTTTTTAACTTATTAAATTGTTATTTTTTGTCCTGTAGCTCTGAGTTTTGGATACAGGGAAATCTGTTATTTTTGTACAGAAAGATGAGAGATAGCTTTAATGTGGCTTCATGGGTTAAACTGCACCCACTGAAATGAGGCACAGATTAACCAATGTGCACTTATCAGGGGGTAGCCGTGTTAGTCTGTATCCACAAAAACAACAAAGAGTCCAGTGGCACCTTAAAGATGCCACCGGACTCCAATGTGCACTTGGCCACTTCTACAGGGCCCCAATCTCAGGTTTTGCCTGGCTGCCTCTCCGTCATGACAGAGGGGCAGCTGACAAATTTAAGTAAGCGGCATTGTGACCTAGTGCATAGGTTACAGCGCAATTCGGGTTTGGCTGGGTCACCCCTGCATCATGACAGAGGGGCAGCTGGGCCAAATTTGAGCAAGTGCTGTTGCAACTTGGTGCTGGCACCTGCCATTAATAGTAGGGGAGCAACTCACCTGCCCCACCTGGGCACAGATCCCACAGTCACTGCCATTGCTGGCATCATCATGCCAGCCTGAGGAGGTCCACAAAGCCGAGAGCCCTGAGGTAGGAGTGGGGTTCGGATTCAGGGATACCACTCCTGCTGGGGCTCAGGGAGAAGAGGGACCAGGAGCAGCACCATGGCTGACTGCAGGGCAGAGTGCCTTACCCGACTACCCCACAGACATGGGCTCTCTGTGACCAACTCATCCCTACAGACCTAATATAGTGGTATTTTAAATCTGTGTTTAAGTGCTTTGCAGGCTTAGGATATGAAGCTTGATCAGTGAATATACCCTCTGATCACTTCTCCCCATGTCTCTCTCAGATTATTCCTGTCCCTGGATGGACTAATCTTCTGAGAGAGCCTAGCATGGGACAGCAGATAGTTTGAATGAAGCCATATAACCTATAACAGAAGTTATGATAAATGTGCTTGTGGCCTGAATTTGGCCACTTTTTTTTCTCCCTTTCCAAAATAATGTTGATTCTGAATAGCTTTTGGGGAGACAAAATAAAACCCAAGTAGAATGATACGGGGTACAATATGGATCATTGTAAATTTAAGAGGCTCTAGTCTGCATAGAGCAAGACAAGAGACTTCATAAAAGGTTTTGTTGTTGCTATGAAATACAGAATAATATCAAACTGCCGCATCTGTCCAGGCAGCTTCCATGCATGGAGTCTCATCGAGTTAAGTGGAGTTTCATGTGCATTCTGGGTCATGCAAAGCAACTTCCAAGATCTAGGCCTTAGGCCCTATTGTTCCATGACACATGTACTTTAAAGAATTAAGGAAATTAGTTAGGGAAGTGGATTGGACTGAAGAACTTGTGGATCTAAATGCGGAGGAGGCCTGGAATTACTTTAAGTTGAAGCTGCAGAAACTATCAGAAGCTTGCATCCCAAGAAAGGGGGAAAAAGCCATAGGCAGGAGTTGTAGACCAAGCTGGATGAGCAAGCATCTCAGAGAGGTGATTAAGAAAAAGCAGAAAGCCTACAAGGAGTGGAAGATGGGTGGGATTAGCAAGGAAAGCTACCTTAGTGAGGTCAGAACATGTAGGGATAAAGTGAGAAAGGCTAAAAGCCATGTAGAGTTGGACCTTGCAAAGGGAATTAAAACCAATAGTAAAAGGTTCTATAGCCATATAAATAAGAAGAAAACCAAGAAAGAAGAAGTGGGACTGCTAAACACTGAGGATAGAATGGAGGTTCAGGATAACCTAGGCATGGCCCAATATCTAAATAAATACTTTGCCTCAGTCTTTAATAAGGCTAATGAGGAGCTTAGGGATAATGGAAGGATGACAAATGGGAATGAGGATATGGAGGTAGATATTACCACATCTGAGGTAGAAGCCAATCTTGAACAGCTTAATAGGACTAAATCGGGGGGCCCAGATAATCTTCATCCAAGAATATTAAAGGAACTGGCACATGAAATTGCAAGCTTGTTAGCAAGAATTTTTAATGAATCAGTAAACTCAGGGGTATACCGTATGACTGGAGAATTGCTAACATAGTTCCTATCTTTAAGAAAGGGAAAAAAAGGTGATCCGAGTAACTATAGGCCTGTTAGTTTGACATCTGTAGTATGTAAGGTCTTGGAAAAATTTTTGAAGGAGAAAGTAGTTAAGGACATTGAGGTCAGTGGTAATTGGGACAAAGTACAACATGGTTTTACAAAAGGTAGATCGTGCCAAACCAACCTGATCTCCTTCTTAGAGAAGGTGACAGATTATTTAGACAAAGGAAATGCAGTAGATCTAATTTACCTCGATTTCAGTAAGGCATTTGACACGGTTCCACATGGGGAATTATTAGTTAAATTAGAAAAGATGGAGATCAATATGAAAATTGAAAGGTGGATAAGGAACTGGTTAAAGGGAAGACTCCAACGGGTCATACTGAAGGGTGAACTGTCAGGCTGGAAGGAGGTTACTAGTGGAGTTCCTCAAGGATCAGTTTTGGGACCAATCTTATTTAACCTTTTTATTACTGACCTTGGCACAAAAAGCGGGAATGTGCTAATAAAGTTTGTGGATGACACAAAGCTGGGAGGTATTGCTAACACAGAGAAGGACTGGGATATCATACAAGAAGATCTGGATGACCTTGTAAACTGGAGTAATAGTAATAGGATGAAATTTAATAGTGAAAAGTGCAAGGTCATGCATTTAGGGATTAATAATAAGAATTTTAGTTATAAATTGGGGGACACATCAATTGGAAGCAACAGAGGAGGAGAAGGACCTTGGAGTATTGGTTGATCACAGGATGACTATGAACCGCCAATGTGATATTGCCGTTAAAAAAGCTAATGCAGTTTTAGGATGCATCAGGCAAGGTATTTCTAGCAAAGATAAGGAGGTGTTAGTACCGTTATATAAGGCACTGGTGAGACCTCATCTGGAATACTGTGTGCAGTTCTGGTCTCCCATGTTTAAGAAGGATGAATTCAAACTGGAACAGGTTCAGAGACGGGCTACTAGGATGGAAAACCTATCTTATGAAAGGAGACTCAAAGAGCTTGGCTTGTTTAGCCTAACCAAAAGAAGGTTGAGGAGGGATATGCTTGCTCTTTATAAATATATCAGAGGGATTAATATTAGGGAGGGAGAGGAATTATTTAAGTTAGTACCAATGTAGACACAAGAACAAATGGGTATAAACTGGACACTAGGAAGTTTAGACTTGAAATTAGACGAAGGTTTCTAACCATTAGAGGAGTGAAGTTCTGGAACAGCCTTCCAAGGGGAGTAGTGGGGGCAAAAGACATATCTGGCTTTAAGACTAAGCTTGATAAGTTTATGGAAGGGATAGTATGATGGTATAGCTTAATTTTTGCAATTGATCTTTGATCATCAGCAGGTAAGTATGCCCAGTAGTCTGTGATGGGATGTTAGATGGGATGGGATCTGGGTTACTGCAGAGAATTCTTTCCTGAGTGCTGGCTGGTGAGTCTTGCCCACATGCTCAGGGTTTAGCTGATCGCCATAGTTGGGGTCGGGAGGGAATTTTCCTCCAGGGCAGATTGGCAGAGGCCCTGGAGGTTTTTCGCCTTCCTCTGCAGCATGGGGCATGGGTCACTTGCTGGTGGATTCTCTGCAGCTTGAGGTCTTCAAACCACAATTTGAAGACTTCAGTAACTCAGACATAGGTTAGGGGTTTGTTATAGAAGTGGATGGGTAGGATTCTGTGGCCTGCTTTGTGCAGGAGGTCAGACTGGATGATCATATTGGTCCCTTCTGACCCTAAAGTCTGTGAGTCTATGAGTATATTGAATTCTGTGGGAGTCATACTTAGGTATCCAAGAATAAAAATTGCCCTTAGTATTTATTTTCTTGGCAGATAAAACGAGATGCTATTTCAATATCGGACTCTGATTAGATTAACGGTGGGAATCTGGTGAAATCACTACCAATCTAATTCTAATGGGATAACTGAGAAGCTAATTATTATGGAAAAATACCCTTGAACTAGAGGTTTTTTTTTAAAATAGATAAACCTTGACAGTGCTCCTTTAAGGTATGTATTGCAGGAGTCCTTTATGTAAATATTCCCTCTAAGCATAATATTGGGACCACTCTGATCTGTGCAGACCTGTTCTTTCTGGTATAGTGTTCGCTAAGTGTTCTGTCAGTGTGTGACAAAATCTGCTTTTTGGGCAGTCATGTGAGGGTCTTCGTCAAGAGAAATGACATTTTCGGAGGGCTTGGTTTGTCTATTAATAGGCAGCACTGTCACTGGGAAAGTTCAAGGAGTTTTAGAAAGTCTTTGTAGAAGTCTGAAGACATAACATCTTTAGGGAGCCTGAAATCATTGTAGAAGTGATAGGGATGGATGCCTTTAGAGGAAGGAAAGAGTGGGTGATCCCCTTCTAACGGATAATAGTCGTCCTATGAGGATAGAGAGAGAATTTTTTCATTCTGAGGAACACTTTCATTAGGGTCCTGATCTAACTTGAACATTTATTTTATTTAGCATTTGCATATTCACCAAACCAAGCGATAGCATTCTTTGTGGCCAAGTGGAGCTCTCATTGCCCTGCTGAATTTGGTTAGGGGGCACTCCTCAATAATGTGCATCATTGTTTGATTGGCACAATAGCTGCAGCTTGGTTTGTCTCAAAGACCCCAGCGGTCCTGGCTGGCTGCACAGAGGCCTTGCCCAGTTTGGAAGGGTCCACTGGCAACGTGGCAGGTCGAAGCCGAGTGGGCGAGCAGTAGGGACTGTGATAATGAACTGATTCGTGATTGATATTAAGCACCAGTCTTCTCACCACAGCGACTTCGCTGTCATGTCCTGGCATGGCAGCCTTGACCACAGTGGGGATCGGGATGAAAGACTTATAGCTGGTGGGCTAAAAAGATAGCTGAACAAGGTCAGGCTTCGGTTGGCAAGTACCATCTCAAGCAGCTTACCAGCTGCAATCTCTGTCCTGATGTAAGTGGGAGCAACGTGGCTCAGAACTGGAAGCCATGGAAGATAAGTCGGTTGGAGAGTTCCTGTGATGATATGCACTGTTGAGTTGAGTTGCATATCAACAAATTTGATGTATACTGACCGATTCCATACTGGTGCATGGTACTTTGCTATTATGTATCAGATGGCAAGGACTGAGGGTTGGAGCATCCGCTTCCTGTGAAGAACCTGCCAGTGTGAGGAGAAGGTTGTTGTGCATGTCTTGACCTTCACAGCTATCTTGCTCACGTGGCTTTTATATGTCAGTGTTTGGTCAAAGGTCATGACTGTGTAAATTGGGTATGCTTCAGCCTCTGGCTGTTCTTTATGCTGTTTAGTTCTCTCTCAGAATTGATATGGTGGAGGTGGAATGTTCTAAAGACTGTCTTGCTGCTGCTTGGCTGAAGCCACTAGGTCTTATGGTGATCTGCCAGCTTTGCAGCATCGTCACTCGGTCTTCTCCAGCTCAGAGAAAGTTGGAGCCTACAGTTCGCAGCAGATGTCTGCATAGATGTGTCTGTTACAGCTATCCCCCTATTCCATTTTGTTTCTTACAGCTGTCCCCATACTCCATTTTGTTTTTGTTCTCCTCCTGTGGCCGCCCTTCCCTGGCTGTTAAGTTGTTTACCAGGGCCACTGCCCTTCTCAAACGGAGGGCCCCTTGAGTTGTTTAACAAGAGCCATTGCCCTTCTCAAAGGGATGGCCATTTGTGCTGTGTGCTAAATGGGACCACTGCCCTGTTCAAAGGGTTAGTCCTGTTATCACCTCGTTGAACCTGGGCACGGTGTAGGGCAGGCAATGTCCAGAACTGCAAGACCTATTGTGTTTTTAAGATCCTGGGCACGAGTCATAGGCCTCATGTGCTTTTGAGTCACCTATTGCACAGGACTCTGCCCAGACATGTTTCTGTGCTCACCTGCAGTCTTTTCCCTGTGCCTCCTCCCCTGTGACAGAGGGAGCCTATCAGGATTACTGGCGGGAAACTGCCTGAGTTTGCCTTTAAAAACAGACATTTTTGAAACAAACATCAGAAAGGATCCTGCATTGCTGCCAGGTCTGATCAGCCAGGGGTTCTGGGGGGTCCTTTCTCCACTCTCGTTTTATTTTTTGAGCGTACCCCCATTTTTTGAACCCTCCCCCCATGAAGAACGAATTGCTACCTGAGAGATCTCCTGATTATTAAGACTGTACTGAGCCCTCCTTGCTTCTTCTGATGTTGCTGCTGCTTCTGCCTTTGCTGCTGCCTTGGGGACTGGTAAGAATCCCTCTGTGAAACTTTCCCTACTTTTATTTTATTATTTTAGCTGCTGGCTCTGTTTCCCCAGCACACAGACTCAAGCTAAACCTTGGTCTGTATCTTAAAACCTCTCTTACACTCCGCAGGCGCTTTGCTGCTAAAAATAAGTTTGTGCTGCTGCTAAGCTCTGCTCCTGTGGGCTTTGCCTCTGGGCTCCCTGCTTTCAGCTGTATCCCTTGGCTTCAGCCACCATCCCTTGGCTTCCTTGGGAGCTGTATCCTGGGCACATACCACTCTGCCCTCTGTGACTTCCCCATAGCATACGGTGCACCATAGGTTTTGGTTTTTTTTAGTTTAATAAGTCATAGTTTGTTAAGATTGTAGAGCTTGTAAGTTCACCTGCCTTGTTATAGTTTACTGTTTTGTTGCTCCATATAGTTGCTTTTTATAGTTTTGCTTAGAATTGTGATATTTGTTGTTTATGCCTAGTCGTTGGTTAAGATAGATAAGGTTTTTTGCTGCTTAAATTCGTCTTCCCGCTGTCCCGATCTCTCCCTGAACTTTCCCGTGTCTGTTTTTCCCCCGCTTCAGTCTCCCCCTCTGTGTACTTCTCAGTGTCTATAGATAAGGTTTTTGCTGCTTAAATTTGTCTTCCTGCTGTCCCGATCTCTCCCTGAACTTTCCCGTGTCTGTTTTTCCCCCGCTCCAATCTCCCCCTCTGTGTACTTCTCCATGTCTATAGATAAGGTTTTTGCTGCTTGAATTCGTGTCTGTTTTTCCCCCGCTCCAATCTCCCCCTCTGTGTGCTTCACCGTGTCCCCGTTATATCCCTTTGCTGCTTTTTCCCCCGCATCTGCACTCTTTCCGAACTTCCCGACTCCTTGCTGCTTCCCCCCCCTCACGTCTGCATCACCCTCCGAACTTCCCAAACCCCTTGCTGCTTCTCCCCCTGTGAAACTTCCCAAACGCATTGCCGTTTTTTTTCCTTTGTTTTTGGTGTCCGCTTGTTGCTTAAACCTCTCTCTAGCACTTCTTTACACTTCTCCGCTGCCCCCCGACGCCCGAAGATCACCATCACGCTGCTCCATTGTCCTTACCCTGCAGGGCTTCAGAATCTCTCGCTGCTTCCAGCCGCACTCTCCTCTCATCAGTTGCCACTAATCATTCACTCCCCTCCCCCCTCCTGTTCCTTGACCCACTTCCTTTTTACACTCTTGCAGATTATCTGCTATCCTAGCCTCACAAATTAAGTCATTACTTTTCTTTTATACCATTACATTGCATAAGTTCACTTATATTCACATTTTACTTGTAATTATAACACCCCATTGGTTGCTTCCACTTTTCTGATATACTTTGTATTTACATTGATACCATTGTGTTACATTGTGTATAAGGCCACTAACCACTTAATACATTCTATCTAAGATTGTTGACTATTTTATATAGAAGCTACCATTTTATTTTGCATTTCTTTTGATACGCTTATTGACTGTACTGTATCCCATTGTGCTGAACCCCACTTACTGTACCCCACTGTTAGAACTTCCTACACTGTTCAATAAGAAGAACTCCCCCCATCATTGTCTATACACCCCATACACCCTATACACCCCATCCCATCGTATTTCATTGTTAAATTCCCACCACATCCTTTTTCCTTTAATAAAGAAATTAATTGGCACCCCACCTGTGTGGTAATTGCCCCCCAAGATCCCATATACCTGCAGGCAGGGACAAGATGAACTTCTGTTACTGGGTCATTGAAGTATAGATTGAGCAAGCTTGTGTTTACTGTAATGAGAGATGGATTAGGCCCTTGTTTCCTAAAGTCATCAGTCCTGTTAATGTTTACAGGTCAATTCTGTTCATTAGGCAGTTCTGTTCATAGGAGTTGTACATGTTTATCAGTAGCAAAACAAAGTCCATATTGGGAAAATGTCAATAAATGCATTAATTGAGTACATAAAAATGCAAATACATTTGTTTTGCATGAGCAAATGTTGATCTGCACACAAATTAAATTGTATGGAGAATTGTGCATTTGCAAATTTAAGGAGACCCACCGAAAAATGTGGCCCAAAAAATTTAGCTCGCTTGTTTTTATAGTCGTTCGAAAATGTTGACACACAAATATGTTTAGTATATTGAAACCTCATACTTTCAAAATCCCTGCATCATCAACTTCTCCAGTTCTGGTACATATTGGTGTAATGTTCATTTATGGGCAGGTATCCAGCCTCACAATACCTCTGTGAGGCAGAGAACTACTCTCCCCATTTTACCAATGGGAAGCTGAGGTACAGCAGGATTATTTTCATTTATTTATTCACATATTTATTTGTATTGTGGTAGCACCTAGAAGCCCCAGTCATAGCCCAAGGCCCCAATGTGATAGGCACTATACAAGCACATAATAAAGACCATCGTTGCCCTAAGGAGCTTATAGTCTTAAGTATAAATATAAGACAATAGATGGTACAACAATCAGAGAGCAAGAACACACAGTAGCAATGAGATAAAACTGGTGAGAAAGAAGAAGAATTGTCACTGCACACCAGAGACCTAACCAAATGACTTGCCCTAGGTCACACAGCAAGTGGGGCAGAGCAAAGAATTAAACCTGAATCTTCCCAGTGCCAGGCTGGTGCCATAAGCCCTGGACCACGCTTCTTTTCCAGTTGAAGAATTTTCAGAAAGGGAACTGGTTTGCTTACTCTGCAGACAAAAATGTAGATGTCCTGATTAAACAATGATGTTCAAAATAAACAAATAAACCATCAAATCTAGCTAGACTAAAACAGCAATCAAGTTTTCTGTGATCTCTCCCAGCATCCATTATTGAATAATTGTTTTTTTAAAAAAAGTCTGGCATAATCTACATTGCATTTTATTTTTGTGAAAATAGAGAGCTGAAAGACATATTCCTAATTTAAGCAGTACTCATCGGTTTGTATTAGTTTGGCTTTTTTCATGTTTACAACACAACTAAAGAATATGTCTGTAGTATTTATGTAAGTTCTTTTTGCTTAGACACCTGAAAATCCAGGTTAGGAAGGTATGATGGGGTGTCCACCTCATACAAGGCCCGAGTAGGTAAAAAGGAGCAGTTAACCTGTGATGAAACCTAATACCTGATGAAGCCCAGCTGGGGGAGGAGGTGGGACAGGCATAAAAAGAGGAAGCTGGTGGTAAGACAAGGGCTGCAGTCACTCCTTAAAGTGTAGGGGAATTGGCAAGAGTCAAGGAGGACTCCTAGGAAGGAGTAAGTCCTGGAATCCTGCCTGGGAATACAGACTGTGACAAGATCTCAAGAAAACCGAAATAGGAAACTCCAGTGGCAACCTGGGGGGAAAGGGGTGGGGGAGGGCAGAACAAGAGATGAAAGGTGGGAAATAGCCAAGGGAAACAGCAAAGGGGTCTGGGATTGTATAGACCATGGTTGCTATTCACAGCATAGCATAGACTGGAACCCAGAGTAATAGGTGGGTCCAGGTTCCCTACCAACCATTGGAGAAGTGGCACCATCTGGGGAGTGGAGCAGAGGACTGCCTGAGACACTTCATCCAGCAAGACTTTGTTACAATGGAAGGGGAAAACGGCAGTGACCAAGGTGGAGGGCCAAGCCACAAAGAGGGAGCAATTGAGTCCAGAGAGAGTGACCGTGGGTCAAGCAACTAGAGGAGGGGGCATCAGACTGGTTGAGAGCTAATTCCCAGATGAGCCACAAGGAGGTGCCCCAGCAGTGAGCAGCAAACCCTGTGACAGTTTGTCATTTATTGTTCTAAAACATAAATAAGGATTCTTGGTTACTGAGCATAGTTGCTATAGTAATTTGATGATTAGTCAAATACCATTTTGTAGATTTAGCCAGTCACATCTTAAAAATCCCATTCCACAGGTTTGAAATCCTTAACAGCAAATGTCTGATTAAATATTATCAGCAAGCACGACTTGTTTTCTGACACTGGTTGCTGCTACTTGAATGTGGCATTGTGAATTCCAGGTAGGATGACCAGACCGCAAATGTGAAAAATCGGGCTGGGGGTGGAAGGTAAGAGGAGACTATATAGGAGAGAGACCCAAAAATCAGGACTGTCCCTTTAAAATCGGGACATCTGGTCACCCTAATTCTAGGTGAAAAGTATGGTATCCTTTTGTGGCAATAGTGAAAGTGTGTGTGTGGGGGGGGGAGGACAGAGTGAAAAGTATTGATCAGAGAGGCACCATGCACAGATAAGTTTTCCCTTCCCCTATGGTTCGAACCCGGACTGAGTAGGCTTTTACTCTGAAAATTCAGCAGCCATAATGTGACAGTTGAGAGATGGTTTTCAGGCATCTCTCTCAGCTTGTCAAAGTTCAAATCTCTGGGTTAAGAGAGATGCAAAATAACAGTGCAGTAGCTTTAAATGTACCTATATACTAAACAGCATTTGTTTATAATCCCAGTTTCATGATTGCAGGTCTTTTTGATATAAACTGTAGTGGAGATTTCAGGCCTGAGACTAGTCAAGTAACTGTTGTGGTGAGTTTAAAAAAAAAAAAAAGTCTCTGGAGCAGGGTTGTATTTCCTCTGATTGTTTCATTTCGTAAAAGCTGGGAATACTAGAAAACACTTATTTAATTGTGCTTACCTATCTATTAGGATTGCCTTGTATAGATGTAAATTATAGGGAAGAAGTTGCATGGATTTGTTTGGTGAGAAGAATTGTTAGTGGGGAAAATAATAAAATATTGGTAAAATGTGTTTATATTTAGCTTCAGAGAGTTTAAAGGTATCACAACTGGTGATTACAGAGTATTGAGAAAAGTGTAGTCTGCAGTAAATCTGGGTCTCACTGGCCAATGGATGATCCCAAATGATATATCCTACCCAATGGGAGCAGTTAGTAACAATTGAAAAGAGGAGGAGAAGCAATATGTGCTACACTGAAACCCTGTAGAGCTTTGACAACATGTTGTAATGTGTCTGGAGGGGTAAGATGATACAATAAGACCTCTCATCAGCAGTGTCAAATTCCACCAACAAGTTCAGCAGAAGAATGGAAAGATTCCTGCTGTTAGAATCCTGCTGAGGTTGGATGGTTGTCTTAATTCTGTAATCTGGATGGAAGCTGCTGTACTACTCCTCAGATTTCTAAAGTTATGGATTGGAGCTGAGAATTCTCAGTCCATTTCCCCCCAGGGACATCAGCACCACCTGTTCTCTCTTCCTCCCCCCCTCTTTTTTCCCCCTTACCCCTGTCTGCTTACAAGTGGCTGAAGAGAATCCCAGTTCCACCCACTTTCCATCTGCACCTCTTCCACCCCCAGTTCTCTCACTGCTTTGTTCTGAACCCCTTGTCCTCAGCTCTTTCCCAGCATCAGGCAACATAGGGATCTTGGCAAAACTCAAATACATTTTGAGGTATAAGAAGAGGCTTGCTGGCATGGCAAGGACGCAGGGCCTGTAAGGATCTTTTATCCCAACTCAGCTCCTTCACCTGGTGCACAGAAACCCTCTCTCCTCCTTATTACAAATTATGTCCCAGAGATTCCTTTTTAGCTGAGGAATATGGTCAGTGCCAATGCTGGGTAACATTTCAGGATGGGACAGTTTCCTAGGGGTTAAAAATAAAACCAGATGGTCTTGTATCAGAATGTCCCTATGCACTCTAAAGCTCGTAAAGAGCTACCCTATAAATTTGATTATTTGTATTCTAATTCTTATAATGTGCCAATCAGTCTGTAGATGCGGGTACAGCATGGGAAATCATGTCACCAACAGACTTACTACTGCACACCCACACTCAGACTTCCTACCTCATCACCAGCGCTCAGACCAGAGTCTGAGTAAAGAAATTGGCTTAGACTGTGCCTTAAAGACCAAGAGACATGAGCTTTCTCAGACCAGTTGAGGCAAGCAAACTCTGCAGTTAGATGAGACTGCCCTTTCTCTGGCTGCCTAAGTGGTCATGTCTGGAGGGGCTATAACTACCCTAAATGGCCTCATCTACCATCACAGCCTTTGGGGAAAAGTGATCACTCAAGTATCCAAAAAGATGGGGGAAAGTCTAGAGACCCAGATGATATGCAGTCATGGGGAAACCGCAAGAGAAGAACTATAGAGATAATGTCACAACTTGACTTGCACCTTGAAGCAAATAGAATAAGGCAGCATAGTCTTTGGTTTTATAGGATCTCTGTGGCTAACACTGCAAAACTGTCAAGCAGCTGAGTTATGCAACAGCTAGAGCTTCCCACTGGAGAAGTGTAGATTGAACTGCAAAAATGGAATCACAGAGACATAGATAACTGTGGCAAGTTCTACAGCAGAGAGGGATGTAATCTCTTTACCAGATCCAAATGAAAAACCAATATCTGAAAACCTAGAAGCAATTAGACATCCAGAAATTCTCTGACATTTCAAACCTCTTGCATAAAAGTTTACAGTATATGATTCTGCTCTCTAACAGAAACAGGTACCACTCTACCACATGCCCTATGGCCCCAGTCCAGCAAAACATTTAGTCATTTGATTTCAGCAATACTTCAACATATGCTTTAAGTTAAGTACAACATAAGGGCTTTGCTGAATCAGGGCCTAGATCTCTTTTTCTCTGTATAGAAATGGTTCAGATATGTATGAATGTGTCTTTAGTCTTTAGAAATTATAACAGCATGGGCTTGTCTATATGGTCAGTTTAGTGCATGGAAGGCTCAAATGCTGTAGGTTTACATCCCAGCTTGCCATACGCTAACTGATCGTGTAGATGAGCATCTGTAACTTAAAAAATTGAGGCATTTATGTTAATTCCCACATATACTGCTCATGCACATGCAGAACTGTGCCTTTTTTCTTCAGTGAACTATATTTTAAACTATTGTTTCTACTTGATTTTGGAATACATAGTGTTCACTTTTTGATTCCTTTCAAAAGGGGTCAGTTGCTCATTTCTCTACCTCCAAAATAATAGCAATATCGTTAATGGACATAGCAAGGAATCCATTTTAGCAAACAGTGTCAATTTGCCAGTAAATCCCATATACTCCTTGCAGTGATAGAGATGTAGAGAATATCATTATCTTTGTCAGCTCTTCATATTTTTGCTTACACACATTTGCCATTCTGGACAGATGCCAATGAATTTAAAGCAATGACATTTTTGTAGCTGTATAATGTGCTAGTATTTTCCTATGGTTTATCAGACACAATATAACCACCAAAATCTTACTTAAGAAAGGCTTATGAATTCTTAAAACTAATGCTTAGCGGCACTGTAGAATAAAGCTAATAGACAACTATTTTAATGATGCAGTTGTGCAGGGTGTTTTCTAAACAGTTTCCTATTAAAAACTGTGTCAACCTGGTACAATGTGATTTTTATTTATTTATAATGTGTGTGTGTGTGTGTATATATATTTATTATTGATACATTGTATTATCTGTCACCTATAGTTGGAAATAAACTTCATAATATGGGCTGTCCTGCGGTATGCAGGGCTTTTATCATTTCTAAAGCCAGCACACAGAGAACAGAAGGAGGTTCCCTTGGTGCCCTCCTTCCCCCCAGCCCTCCAAAGAATCCTATATATTCTGGGCCAGATTCTCCATTGCCCCACTCCTTGTGTAGTCATTTCCACTTGTGCAAAATGGATGTAAAATGTTGTTATGACTTGGAAGCATTTCACACTCTCTCTGCACAGGTGTAAATGACTATGAGGTAGAAGGAAGTGGACAACCAGGCCTTTTTAATCTCTAATATTACATAACGATACACTTAGGCTCACGTTTCTTTATTCACTGCCAAAGACACTGCTGTTCATTCTTCTCCACCCAACTCATATTTTCAGGCACTTATTCCTATTTCAGTTTGCCAGCTCCCAAGGATACAGGGAAAAGAATAAAGTTCAGTACAAGATTTTATCATCTGGAAATTTTGTGTTAACAAAATGCAACCAGTACTGTATTATTCCATTGCCAAAAAAAAGAGTAACCCTGAAAAGTGTTCTCTACATCTACAAATGTAACATTTCAGATTTAAAAAAATCTGCTTTTACAGATCCAGACTAACACGGCTACCCCTCTGATATTTCAGATTTGAGAGTGTCAGAAGTGCTTGGGACAGTTGTACCCCTAAAGTCTTCCTTACCTGTCTCTCTGTTCTGTTTTGAACCCTGTGAAACAGAAATAAATCTGAAATTTAAGTTTTCCTTGTGTGAAATTTTGTCTATTTTTCAACCAGCTCCAATTTATATATATTGTGGACTTGGTGTTGTGGGAATTTTTCTAACACAAACTCACAGTGGATTACAAAACCACTTAGGCATCTGCTTAAGTCCTCTGCTGTTCAGGACAGTACTTAGGTAAATGCTTAACTTTAATATGCTTAAGTCCCATTGATTTAGAATGCTGAAAAATAAGCATGTATTTAAGTGGTATTCTGAATAGAGGTGCTTTACTGAATTGAGGGAGGTCATGGTGGATAAAATAAAGTGGAAATTAAGTTAACCTTATAAACTAAGGCCTAGGAGAAGACAGTCCATGTTTGGAAATAGCCATGTTTCTCTTAGATGATCTGTATTAATTTCTAACAGAGGTGAGTCTGTGTCTCGGTCACTATAAATACTTTAGAGATTCAAAGTAATTCCTATGAATTTTTTTTGATGACACATTTTCTTTCTGTCACTCAGGCTGCTGCTCCTTCCTTAATAATTCACCACCTTGTTACCTGGGCAGACAATTTTCTGAGCAATTTTGTGACCTAGTGAACTAAAAGCTGAGCGGCAGCATTAACTCCAGTTCCCTTACTGTTGATGGTTTGTCAACTCAAATTCAAAGCCAATCTAATCTGATGGATCTGATTGTTTAATTTTGCTTTCTCCCTTAATAATTGTTCGGCTATTTTGCAAATGTGTGTGTGGCAAAATATTTCTGATCACAAGTGGAACGTCTTTAGAAATGCTGTAAAAAGAGAATGAAAAGTCTTTATGTAACTGTCTGAATGCTGTGGGATGCACTTCACATGGAGAAAACTGGGGAAGAAAGTATGAAAGCCTTAGTTAAAAGAAGCCAGTTGTTTGCTGCATCAAATGTGTTTTGTTTTGTAGATTTGTTTTATTTACTGAATTCAATTATCTAAAGTGTGGACTAAGTGACTTTTTTTTTAATACTTTAAAATGTGATATGTCTCAGTAAAAATTATTTTCAGTCTCTGGAGCTATGTAAAGTTGGGGGGTCTTTGTACCATACATGTCACAAATTAAAAAAAAATATATACAAATTCAACCACAGAGAGATGGTGCCCCTCTGAAAAGGATAACAGTTTGCCCATATCCGTCACATTGCCTCACCAGTCAAGAGCAGTCAGCAATGTTAATCAGGCACTTAGAGTATTCACATTAAAAAAATAAATAAACTTTGTGTGCCATCTCCGACCATTGGCTATATTTGCTAATAGCAGTGGCAGAAGGACCGCATGCCATTGTAGGCAATCTCATCATACCATCCCCTCCATAAATTATCAAACTCAGTCTTAAAACTAGTTAGATTTTTTGCTCCTGTTGCTCCCCTTGAAAGGCTGTTCCAGAACTTAGTCCTCACATGGTTAGAAACCGTCATCTAATTTAAAGCTTAAACATATTGATGTCCAGTTTATAGCCATTTGTTCTTGTGCCAGCATTTGCCCTTAATTTAAATAACTTCTCCCACTTTTGAGTGTTCATGTTGCAATCATATTGCCCTTTAGTCTCCATTTTGTTAGGCTAAACAAGCTAAGCTCCTTAAGTCTCCACTAGTTTGAATTCATTTTTCTTAAACATGGGAGACCAGAATTACATACAGTATTCCAGATGAGGTCTTCACAAGTGCCTTGGATAATGGAAATAACACTTCCCTATCTCTACTGGAAATACCTCCCCTGAGGCATCCCAGGATTGCATTAGCCTTCTTCACAGCCACATCATATTGGTGGCTCATAGTTGTCCTATGGTTCATCAACACACTCAGGTCTTTTTCCTCCTCTGTAGCTTCCAACTGATAAATCCCTAGTTTGTAGCAAAAATTCTTGTTGTTAGTACCTAGTGCAAAATGCAAGGTCATGCAAGTGCAAAGTGCAAATATCAAATTTCATCCCATTTCTATTACTTGAGATTTGAGGACTTCAGAAACTCAGCCAGAGGGTATGGGACTATTACAGGAGTGGCTGGGTGAGGGTCTGTAGTATGCAATTTGCGGGAGATCTGATGAGATGATCATGATGGTCCCCTTTGGTGTTAAAGTCTGTGAGAGCAGATGAACTGATCCAAAGCCCACTGAAGTTGATGGAAACCTTTCTACTGACTGGGCTTTCAATCTGGTTCACAGTGTATTTTTATTAGCTGTCTTTTTGTTTTTAATTTTAAATCTTCAGAAGTGAAAACATTTTGCTTGTGATTCAACCCCTTTGTCCGTTGCATGCAAACAATATGGCATTTCTGAAAGTCATTTTCTGTAGTCCTTCAAAGTGGATTTCAACTTCCTCTTCTGAGGGGATTCTGACATTATATAAATGAGAACTTCAGGTGCTAAGTATTAAATTTATTTATGCATTTATTATCCATAAGAAGAATGTTCTTTGAGGAAGACTGTGCTTTCATAGACTGATGATATCTGCTCCAAGTGGGTATGCAACATTATGAGAATGAGCAAGTGTTAATAGTTACAATTGCCATTAGTAGCAAACATGGTGATGGTTCAGTAGTGTAGGAGGTGCTGTGTTCATTTGGTTAGAACAAGAAGTCTGGCAGCCAGCTGGATTCTGAATTTCTAATTTTTCATGAGTCACTGCCTCCTTCCTTACAGTTTGTTTTCTTTCCTTGCTTAAGTCTTTCTTTCCTGTCCCATCTGGGTGTGTGTTTATTACTAAAAGTGGCTCTCTGGCAAAAAGGACCTTTTATCAGAAAGTCTGATTGAAAGATTAATTCTTGCCTAAATTGAAGAAAGCTGAGAGAACAGAACTTACCAGCTTGTGTTATACGCTGCCCCCATCATACAGAGGCAAGATTCTCACAGTTCCCTCGTAAAGCAGGGGTGCCCCCGTTTTTTCCAAGAAGTAGGTGTTCTTGGGTTTTCTGATTAGTTACTACTTTAGAGAGCACTGGCAATGGGATAATGCCAAACTTTGACTTGTTCTATTTCAGTAAAAGTTGCAGCTGTGGCCATAGTCCAGTTACCAGTGTATTGCATTCTCTTCCCACATCAGCCAGAGTGGCATTATCAATAGAATGCCCAAGTATTCTCTGTTTGTGTGTATGAGTCTTGGAAGATGAAGCCTCTACAACACAAGGCAACATCTCTTTTGGGAAAACACCTGCTTAGGCTGTTGGCATGACCTCTGGTGCAACTTATGAGATGGGTTACATGTGAGCTACAAAGCTATTGGCACTCACAGAATATGGGGTTCTGATGACTTGTGTCACCATGAGAGCAATGCAAAGGTGATTCATGATGTCATAAAGGCACTGAGAGATGGCTCTGGCTTTCCTATATTTCAAGGATTTCAAGCTTATTAAGAAAACCTTGTTCTAGTTGGATGGCTCAGGATATTTGGATTTAAGGGCCATTCACTTTGAAGTCAATGTTTTGAGTCATTCCCAAGTTGAGGCTGACCAAAAGTTATCAATATGGGTACAGTAGTTTTGACAGAAAAATTTTGACCAGCCATAGCCATGAATTGGGAGGGATCAATGGAGGAGGAGCTGTGAGGAAGAGAGGGACCTATTGATAAATGTGTGGGGCTAGGAAGGAAAAGACAAGTAGGATGCAGACTGATTTTACTGTCCAAGAAAAGGAAGTGTTAATGCCTTTGGGATAAGCATACGAATTTTCAGCTCATTAACCAAACCAGATCTCTGACCCTATTGGGGTTCACTCATCCCTCATAGTTGCCGAGTCATAGATAGTGTCTAGGCCCCAACAAAAGTCAATGGGAGTTTTGCAATTAACTTTGATGGCGCTTGAGCTTGCCCGTGCACATTTTGTAATATTATTTGACTCACCATAAATTCCTAATAATATGTTGCTTTCAGCCACATTAATGTGTGTATGTGTGTGGCCGTGGGGGGAATAGGTGATATTTATTATTGTAAGAAAGGTCTCTTACTACTGGAACGGTGCGCTAGTCACTGGATCTTATGTTTTCAGACCTGTTCAGACCTCTCATTGGCACGATGACATACCTCTTTAGACTAGATTTATCTAGGCCTTCTGGCTTAGCTAGCAACTTGCTTTGCCCATTGACCCAACAGAACCTTTAGGAGTGTGGAACCCATGTTATGCCACAAAATATTTCTCAGCCTGAAGTGCTTTTCAGAAGATATTTGAAATAATGGGAGGGGAAAACTTAGCATTAAAAATAGTGAAATATTGCTAGTATACAGATGATCCATGATTTGACTCGTTCTGACTGACATACAGCTAAAATTTCCAAATGTTTGAATGATCTGTCCCCCGCACTGATTAATGCTTGTATTTAACTACCCTGAATATACACATTTCTAAAAACCACAAAAAAGTTTTACTGCCAGATGAGTCATTTATGATTAAGATCTGAAATTTACTAATGCTTTGCATCATTCATCTTCAACAAGCTCTTTAAACTTGACTCTGAATGTCTGCATCCTTCTGGTGCAGGTTTATTTCATCCATTCTCCAGGTCATAAAGAAAATTGTCATGGACTTTTGGTTACAATGTTCTCCTGTTTGCTCCCCTCCACTCCTTGTGTGCAGCTGTTTTAGAAACTAATCTGTGTTTACTAGGAAAATATTGGAAGCAACATTACTCCCTTCATACCTTATGTTTAAAACCGTTAAAAAAAAATTCAACTGCTGTATGGAATGTATAACAAACTGTAACCCTATGGACAAATTTAGCCATAATCTATCAAGGTAATGGGCTTTCGTGAAGTGCTTGCATTTTTCTTGTAAGAGGCCCTGTAAATCTTTCCGTGTTTCCCTTGATTACTGGTTCTAGGTGAACTTTTGTAGCCTTCCCTTGTCTAGTTGTAACCCAGATGGTTCTCTTACCTTCCTGAAACGCAGCCTGATATGACAATAATGAGTGCAATGTAAGTAAATTAAATAAAAATGTATGTGGCCTAGATTGCCAGCTCACATTTGACTTCATCTCCAACACTTACAGTTTGCATGTACCCATTTTCAAGGTCTTTTGTGCACTACATCTTTAGGAGGGACAAACCATTCCCTATGCAGCAATTGCTTGCGTAGCTGGTGAAGTGATTCTTTTGTAGCATGTGTATAAATGTAGTTTTATGAAATGCTTTCAAGTCCTTTGAAGAGGGATACTAAGAAATCCAGTGATAATCCTACCCTATCGTAAGGGCTATTTTCTGAAAACCTAATTATCACCGAGGGCTTTCTTTCGAGAAATTCCTAACCTTTTGACAATGTCCAGTCGAGCAACAGCTGTTAAAATAAACTTTAGAAGAGTCTGTTTGTTTGTATATATGGATACATACACACGCATACTATAATACAGGGCATGAGGGAGAGTGTGCTAAAGTGTGGCCTAGCTAGCACAGAAGCATAAGAGCATCCAAATGCCCCTTCGCACGTCAATACTGGCTACCCACATCATGGGTAGCAGTATGGGAGGGGAAGAGGACTCTGCAGAGCTGCTACTTCCCCTCTTGTGCAGGTGAGCTGGAGGGGGAGAACAGAGGAGGCACAGGGTGTAGCAGCACCAACAAGTGAGGGGAACATGCACTGCATTGGCTCCAGACCTGGCACAGTTTACTCGCTCTTTGCTGCAGTGGCATAACCAGGAGCCAACTAAAAGTCTGCTCCCAGTGCAGCACAAAAGGATATTTCCCCTTACTCTTGACTCATGGCAAAGGCATGAATGAGCCCATGAGATTAAGTGAAAAGATCAGATGAATGTGTAAAGATTAGCTTTGGCCTCTTGATGAAATGAATGACAGATGCTGAATAAAAGTCAAACTTGTAGTTTCATTTATATCCTACACCATTTAACTTGTACCATCTCCTCTCTGATCTGTTCTGATTCCTTAACCATCCTCAAAAACCCTATAAAATGAAGTTTGAATACTGACTATATGATATATATGTCTGATTCAGCCATTCTTAAAAACAACTGCTCTAAATTTTTGTAGAGAGAGTTGTCTATGAAAATAGATTAGCTTCTACTTGTTCAGGAAATAATCAATAATAGGTATTAGATACAGTAGGGGGAATATTCGTCTGTTACCCAAAGGCTAGACCTTTCCTTAGGGGTATTTAGGAAAAAAATGAATATAGGAGAGAGATTCCCCTCTGGGTTGATTTAAAAACTCTGGGGACATATTGTCCTAAAGCTACTTCTATTTTAAGGCCACTTTACTTGGTCAACAGTGAAAATAAAATACTAAAGAAAAGCTCCTGATTGCATATAAACAAGGCTATGTTGTGCCTGTCAGGAAATGCCAGAGATAGGACATAACAGTGCACTTTTCTTCCCAATTATTTTTGCTTTGACGCTGTAAAGAAAAATTTGTGCATGACAGAATATGAAAAACCCTTCTGTTTTGTTTCCAGAGGTGGGTTTTAGTACGCAATAGGCAAAGGTGTCTTCCAGAGTATTTTTCTAAGTACGTTTAAAATATTTCACTTGCTTAAGATTTAATTGCACACTGCTTGTATAAAAAATTCCATTATCTGTACAAAAACAAGAATACATTTGCATTTCATCAGCTATGATTGTGGTTCCATTAGCTGCTACATGCTGGTTCCTAGGCCATGAGTCATTGTCACATACTGGTGTGATTGTTACTTTTCTCAGCAACTGAATGGTACAAACAACCTACAGTAAACTGCTGAACACATACTGCATCACTTTGCTATAAAACAAGTGAATCATTCTGCAAAGGAAACCTGACTTCCTGCCACTTCAGGAAGATGTTAAAGTCTATTGTGAATCCCTTGATATTAAATAATTAATAGTAATTACTCTAGCTGGCCTGGAACAGTTTCTGTAAAATAGGTGGCTGATGGCTTTTAAGTAAAGCATTTTATTGATTGTGTTTTAACTAACAATTGGGATTATTTTAATTTTATTAACATGATCTATAATTGCATCTGATGCAAGCAGAACGCATGGGTGAAGTCCTGGTCCCATTGAAGTCAATGGTAAAATTCACATTGACTTCATTAGGGCCCAACTTTCATTCTGTGTCTGTGGTAGTTGTTCCTAACTTCTTAGTTTTTTGGGGTGGGGGGAGGGGAAATCCATCACTGGAAATTCAATAGAAGAAAGAATCCATTTGCAGAGTATGCTGGGATTACTACACTACAATGGTGTCTGTAATATTTGTAGTAGTATGGTTCATTGTTTGCCTGAACATTACTTAATTCAAGGTGAAAATGAACTTGTATAACAAATGTAGTCAGCTCCATTCCAGTTAGTTTTGAGTGGGGTTGGTGTGTTGTGCAGTATTTTGCAGGACGTAAGTTTATATTTTAAATAGTTGTTACATTTGAGGGAAACCAGGGAAGTGTTCATAAAGATCAGTCATGTAACAATGGCTTTCTTAAGAAATGTACAAGGTTAATTTGAAAATGGGTTCACTTCTCTTAATCATGCTGATATGCGGGGGGGAAAAAATGTTGCTCCTGCAATAGTGAAAGGTGTTGCTTTGTGTGGTCCTGACAAGATTTCTATTAATAGCACGTGTCATTGATTGTGATGCTGAAAGGCATGTACAACCAATGAGAGAAACTGCCATTGTAAGTGAGTGTGGGTCCCTTCAGACTGTCAACTCAAATGATAGAAAGGAATTGGGGAGAGTAGATACCCACCACCTTCCAGAAATATGAGCAGTAACAATCTGGAGATTGGCCTAGTAGTAGCTTTTGGTGTCATTCCATTCATTGTGGTTGTCATCATTATTGTAGTTAAAAGAGATGCACTAATGCAGATGTTTAGAAGGCTCGTTAACACAGCCTCTCACACAAAAGAGGTACAAGTTGCTGCTGCTGTTGGTGATGGTGAGCATGATTCACAGCACCGCCATGAGGAAGACAGCATTAGTTCCGAGGAAATGGGAGAAAGCACAGATTCCCTATCAAGTACATCTTCCAGGCAGGAACAATAGAAATAACCTACGTATTGGTACAGATATTGATACAATAAATAAGGAAACAAGTAATGAGTTATAATATAAATACACTTATATTAAAAGTATATAAATACAAAGGTCATACAATATGGCCCTAATCCAGATAAGCATATGTTTAACTTGAAGCACATTAACTGAACCAATGGGACAGTTCTCATGCTTAGAGTTAAGCATGTGCCTATTTGGAGTCTTTGACATTTAACACCTACTCTTATGGAGTTTTAATTTTATAACTTCCGTGTGCACTGAAGAGTTATGCAGAAGGAATATTTTAAAAGAGCAAAGAAAAATAGAAAAGAACACTAGAAGTGTGAAAGATGAGAACTAGTTATTAAAATACTCAATCACTGGAACATATTGTGAGTACAGGCAGAGGCAGATCATAAATGCTATCAACGTGATATTTATGTAAATGTGTTTTCTTTTTTTAATCGTTGTAACTTTGACCTTTTATTGTCATTTATAAAAAAAATTTAATTGGATGTTTTGTTTGGAAAAGATGTGTGATTTCCATTATTTTATAGCCTTCTATGACAAATACATCTAGAACTCCGTATTTTTGCTCTCATTTATAGATGGATGTCTTGTAGCCTACCAACAAATCCTGCTACTGCTGCATGTGTGGCAGCACTTCTACATGATCGCATGACTCTTGATATGGATGCGGTCCTGTCAGACTTTGTTCGGTCCACAGGGGCAGAACCAGGTCTGGCAAGAGACCTGCTGGAAGGTAAGCATACCCCCTAAACCTTTGGTATCTTTTCCTCCTATTCAGCACTTTCATGCTGTGGCAAATAAAATGTGAAACAGTCTTTTAAAGCTTCTAGTATAGTCTGTTAAATCACTGATTCCTTAGTATCTGTGCCAACAAGCCAATACTCTTGGCAGTTTAATCACACAAGATTGCACCAGTATAGCTGTTTTCAGGAAAGGCCTTAGAAAATCTCATATTGTGATAGAAGCTACATTCTATATTACTTATAATCTTACCTAAAAAGTGAGACAAAAGGCTTTTATCTAGGTTCATACTCTGTCGTTTTGAGCTGCCTGCCACGCTCATTAGTCATCAAAAGAAATTCTGAGAGTATGGAAGAATGGTTCCATTAGTTACTTTAAGCTTCTAATATGGAAAACCATACTGACTTTTGAGTGTGTCATGTTTGTTAATAGTAAGAAAAATGAGGATTGGTTTTGAGTGTGTCTTTTAATCTGGGCTGGTTGTAGGTGCTGCCAAGTGTGAACGGTTAGATGTTTTGACGTTATGTATATAAAATGCCCACATGCCAAGGGCAAATATTTTTGGTTTTCCTCGTATAGCCAAAGTTCAACATATACTGAGCACCTCTATGTGTTTTTAAAATGTGCTGGTGAATATTTTTCCTGTTTACAATAGCAGATCAGTGTAATAGTAGCTGGGCTTGAATAGTATTTAGTTTAGTGTTATGTATTGTAATGTATCTTCTTTACTACAGGTTTATTACTCCAAGTAATAATGAATAATACTGTAGTAACTCTGAAGTGTATACGATGTGGAGTGCAGTTTTACAATATGTCATACTTGTTTTGTTTCCAAAGAGATCTGTGTTACATAAAAATAAGTCCTTAGAACGTGTAATTGTGAACGTTCTCCTCTATGCTCACTAAATGTAACAAAATCTTTGTTTTGTCTGACTGATTTGATCAACTTGCCATTCTGGGCTGAAGTCCATCATTATCTTCATGACATGGCAGTTCACCCAGGTTCACTTAGGGAGTGGAAGAACTGGGCCCCATCTTAATGGGGCTACTCATGGAGTAGAGTACTACTCACTGTGAGTCAGGGTGCAGAACTAGGCCCTGCATGAGGACTTGAAAGTTCTTTAATAAATTCAGTACTAAGAGCCCTGTCCAGTGGTAATGCTATGAGGCTCTCTGGGTGCATGCCAGGATGACTTGTTCAAAGACAAGGCTGACTAGGTGACATAGGGAATTAAAAAGCAAAAACAGCTGATCTGCTTGTGTGTATGGATATCACGTGTTTTCCAGTGGCCCACAAGCAGCAGGACTTAGTGTTAATATCCATATTCCTTGGGGTAGAAGAAAAGTTTATGGATTTTTTGTTCTTCTAAACATACATGGGGTTACTTTCCCCTACCCCCAAAACCCTGTGTGGGCTGACAGAGGAGACTCTTCGAGTCCCTCCCACTCCACATTCTTGTGTAGGTGGGGAGTCTGTCAATCAGCAGAGTGGTAGAGGGCAGGTTATCTTTTCTTTCCTTTGCATCCCTGGTCGTCTCCTTCAGAGAGAGTGTATCTCCTCAACTGAGTTTTAGCTGGAGCTGTCATTCAGTGAGAGGGTTTACAGCCAAATATTGCTTTACAAATTCTTCATGTTATAAATGCTGTATCTGTATAAGGAGGCCTCTGAAATCTATTAGTGGACAAACTTATTTGCATTTTAGGGCTTCCTTAAAAGGGATATGATCACCCCTTTCTTAGCAAAAGGCAGGTAGTTTTATTTACTGTGGGTGCATAGTGTTGTCTAGAAGTTGGAGTACATGCCTGGGAGAGGCAGGATCCTGGATGATTTTATGCTATCTCTGCCTTGTTTTCTTTATTTGTGGAAAGGATGCTTACCTACAAAACTAATGTTTGCAATGTGCTTTGCAAACTTTGATCAAAGGCTCTAAAGAAGTAATGTTGTTATTGGTAGAGTTGGTGATTTATCACCATTGCAGTAGGTGAATAAGTCTACACTGAAAAGACTAACAAAGATGTGGGCAACAAGGAGTTTAATTATTCTTAACAGTCTAATTCCTAGTGTTTAACTTCATTAGACACATACTCCAAATTCTGAGTACAGTACAACCTGTTTACGCACGGATGTTGGGAATCAAGCCATCACGACCGTGTGTTAACGGACCGTGGGTTAAGAGGGCCATGCTGAAATATCTTAAGATATCTATATATACATGTATAATTATCTAGGATTACATACATATTCACAGCATCCCAAATACTGCAGGCCTATCTGTTAATGGCGCTTTGCAAGAATATAAATTCAAATGTATAATCTAATAAAAACATTATTACTTCAGTACACAGGGGTGAAAGTAACTTAGGACACTTACCGGTACGGGGCGGGGATGGCTCTGGCCCCCGGAAGGGGTGGGGCCTTAGGCAGAAGGGGCGGGGCTAGGGGTCAGTACCCCCCAGCCGGCCCTTCCAGGCTGCCTGGTCCACTGTGCCTGGGGTTCCTGTGGCGATTTAAAGGGCCTATGGCTCTGGACACCAATGCTGTGGCAGCAGCATCCGGAGCCAGGAACCCTTTTAAATCGTCGGCCCCGGGGCAGCTGCTCCCTTTGCCCTCCCTACCCATTGGCAGCCGAGGGGGCAAAAGGGGCAGGGACCTTAAAGCGCTGCAGGATCCTTTGCCTCAGCAGCGCTTTAACGTTGCTGCGCCCCCCCCCCCCCCGCTTTAATGTCCCTGCCCTTTTTGCCTCCCCTATCCCTACTGGCAGGGCCGCCGATTGGGCGGGGGTGAGAGGGTGGGAGAGGACGGGGCAGCAACGTTAAAGCACTGCTGAGGCAAAGGACCATCCTTAAAGCACTGCCCCTTTCTCCCCCCCCCCACCAGTCAGCGGTAAAGACATACAACACGTTTCTGCTCTGCTCTTCCTGTCAATTTCTATGTGAGCGAGTTAGTGAGCAAATCTGTAGCACTACATAGCAAGTTCCTATACCACGTGTTAACAAGTCGAGCATGTTAAATAGGTAGCACTGGGAGGCATGGCGCTACCGCATGTTAAGCGGATTCGCATGTAAATAGGTCTGTATTTCCTCTCACACAGGAATTTTCTCAAGCTTATGAAGTTAAAAAGAAAATCTGGGGTGTTAAGATGTTCTCATAAGGACTTTTCAACACTAAGGATATGGTAGTAGCTTGCCGTAACACCTGTTAGCATTGCCCAGGTTCTTATGCCAGGGTAGTAGTTTTACTTACCAGTTCCTTATCCACTTTTCTGTTCTCATATCACTCCCCATTTTCTCTAATTTAACTAGTAATTTCCCATGTGAAACTGTATCAAATGCCTTACTGAAATCCAGGTAGATTAGACCTACTACATTTCCTTCATCTAAAAAAAACAGTTATCTTCTCAAAGAAAGAAATCAGGTTGGTCTGGCACAATCTACCCTTCGTAAAACCATGTTGTATTTTATCCCAATTACCATTTTTTCCATGTACTTAATTACTTTCTCTTTCAAAATTTGTTCCAAGACCTTGCATACAGTTGCGGTCAAACTAACAGGCCTGTTGTTTCTCAGATAATTTTTTCCCTTTGTTAAAAATAGGTAGTATATTAGCTCCAGTCGTAGGATACTACCCCCACATTCGTGGATTCATTAAAAATCTTTGCTAATGGTCTTGCAATTCCATGTGCCAGTTCCTTTAATATTCTTGGATGCCCCCTCCCCTCCCGATTTGGTCCCATTAAGCTGTTTGAATTTGACTTCCACCTCAGATGTGGTAATTTCTACTTCCGTATCCTCATTTCCATTAGTCACCCTGACACAACCATAAGCTCCTCATTACCTTTGTTAAAAACTGAGGCAAAGTATTCATTTTAGATGTGCCATGCTCAGATTATCTTTAATCTCTACCTCATCGACAGTACTTAGTGATCCCACTTTCTTCTTTCCTTGTTTTCTTTTTATTTATATAGCTGTGTAACCTTTTACTATTGGTTTTAATTCCCTTTGCAAGGTCCAACTCTGCTTGGCTTTTGGCAGTTCTTACTTTCCCCCTACCCTTTCTGACCTCCAAGAGAGAGCTTTTCTTGCTGATCCCTCCCATCTTCCATTCCTTGTAGACGTTCTGCTTTCTCTTAATAGTCTCTTTGAGATGCTTGTACATCCAATTTATTCTGCAACCCTTCCCTATGAATTTTTCCACTTGCTTGGGATGCCGGCTTCAGATAGCTTCTGCAAGTTTGACTGAAAGCAATTCCAAGCTTCCTAAACATTCATATCCTTGTTCTTCAGTTCAGTCGACTTCCCCAACTAATTTCCTAATTTTTTTTTAAATTTGCCCTTTTGAAATCGAGGACCCTAGTTGCAGACCTATTATTGTTTATCCTTCCATCTAGTTTAAACTGAATTAGCTCCTGATCACTCAAACCAAAGCTGTCTTCTACAGCCAGTTCTATGAAGTCCTTTCTACTTATCAACACTAAAACTAAAATGGCATCTCCTCTTGTTGGTTTGGTGACTATTTGGTGAAAAAATCTATCAGCTATCACATCCAGGGATATTTGGGCTCTATCATGAATTCGTACTGCGTGTCCTCCAAACTGTAGCTGGGAAATTAATGTCTCCCATAATCACACAATTCCCAGTAGTATTTATTTCATTAAAAATATTAGAGGTCTTTGTCCATATTCAGATCAGATCCTGAGAGTCTGTAGCAGTTCCCAAGCACTATCCCAGTGGAGCCTATTTTACCTTTTTCCCCCAAAGTGATTTTGACCCAAAGAGATTCTGTTTTATCCATTCCATCATTTCTACTTTCTTTACAGTCTACCTCATTGTTAATATACAATGCTACTCCACCACCTTTACCTTTATTTCTCTCTTTCTTGACCACAACTAACCCTTCAATACTTGTGCTCCAATCATGACTACTATTCCACCATGTTTCTGTTTATTCCTATAATATCTGATTTCGCTTCGTGCACCAGTGGTTTAGTTCCTCCACTTTGTTACCCAGGCTCCTTACATTGCTGTGTAGACATCGTAGTTGTTTCTGTTTGCCTTTGTGCAGACTCCTCTCCTGATTAGGTACAGTCATGGTACTGCCAGTATTGCCTACCTGTTACTGTCAGGGGTGTTGGCACTGTCTTTCCTCTTGTCTATTCTCATGCCTCTGTTGCTCCTTTATTCCTGTATCCTCAGTTATGTGGTTTTCCTCCTGCTCAGTGTTAGAATCAGGCATCATGAACATCTCCCCTGAATTCCTAGTTTAAAGTTCTTTTACTCAGTCGTGCCAACCTCCATCCCAGAAGTCTATTTTCCTCACTACTTGGGTGGAGCCCATCCCATGAGAACAGTCCCTGTGAATGCCTCCCAGTGACTGAACATCTCAAAGCCCTCCTTTTAGCAACACAGCCAGAGCCATCTGTTAATCATCATAACCTTGTCTCACCTTCATTCTCCTCTGTTAGGGACAGGTAAAATCCCACTGAAAATCACCTGAGACTCCATTTCTTTAACCGTCTTCCCCAGTCTGCTGTAGTCAGCCTTGATGCGTTCCAGCAAGAATCTAGCTTTATCATTTGTTCCCACAGGAAGGACAATCAGTGGATTCTTTCCAGCTCCCTTTTGGATCCTCTTCAGCTTCAGGTCCACATCCCATATCTTAGCTCCTGGCAGACAGCACCCCCTACTGTTCTCAGCATCAGCTCTGGTGATAGGCCTGTCCATTCTTGTTAGTAGGTAGTCCCGAGTCTCGTAGCTCTGCATCTTCCTAGTGTTGGTGCAATTCTGCTAGTCCTCTTGTCTCTTGATCTCTCTTGCAATCTTCTGCAAGTCATCCTGTATCCTCCTGGGGCTCTGAACTCTGAATAACTCCATTGGCTCTCCCCGTCTTCTTATAGGACTAGCTGCTTTTCTCTTCCTTCCCTTCCCTTCTTCAGTTACAGCCTGCTGTGCCCCTTCTTCTTTTTCCAACTCAGCACAGCTGTTCCTGAGCTCTGTTTCTCTTTCACTAGCTGGTCTTTTCCTCTCCCCGGTTCTTGTTGTCACATGCTTCCACTTGGCACTTTCCTCAACCAGCAGTGTACCCTGAGTTCTCCAGTCCAGCTTGCATCTGAGAGTCTTGAGTTTTTCCTTCAGCCTCCTCATCATTTGCTTGAATCCCTTCAAAACTCAACCACAGTTTTTACATGCATCTCCAGACGTTGCATCTCCTCTTCCATCTGCTCTATCTGGTGGCACTTCATATAAACGAAGCACTTTTCAAGTACCCGCTCTAGGATAATGTATGTGCCACAGCTTACACATCCAGTCCTCTTCGTTGTCTCTTCTGTTACTTGGTTCATGATATATTTTGTATATACTGTGCTAAATGGAAAAGTTTACCACCAAGGTCAATCTACATCAACTACATCCCTCATAAATGCGGATCTCAAACATACTGTAGTAGCTACTATCATCAAAGACACACAGAATAGCCACGAGTTCCCTTAGGTTCCATCTCATCTCACCGCCTTCCAATTTAGGGATGCTCAGTTTTGTCCCATACTATGGTAGCTAGATTCCTGAGGGAGCTTGTCAGAGTTTATCCCCCAGTCAAACAATTTGACACCTTCTTTGGACTTAAATATTGTTCTAATGGCATTGAGTACAGTCTTTAGAAGTTCATAGAGCCTTGCCATCCTGAATAGATAGGTTTAGGCCCTTTAAGATATCCCCTAGATTACATGCAACTTTCATACAGAGGGTCAAAGCTTAATATGTTTTGACCCAGAGAATTTCTAATTGGATTATTAGGTGTAGCAGACTATATGCTATGAATTAGCTAAAATAGACTCACCAGAAAGAGTCACAGACCACTCCACTAGAGCTCAGACAACCTCGAGTGTTTCTTTGAGGAATGTGCCCATAGTAGAGAGATGTTGGGCAGGTACATGGAGTTCTGTGCAAGCCTTTACACAGCATTACTTCACTGTAGAAGCATCATAATCCAATGCTCATTTTGGCAGGGTTATCTTACAGTCATTATTTAGTTGGACTCCTAGCATCCACCTCCATCACTGCTTGTGAGTCACCATCAGCAGAATGTATATGGCAAACACTCAAAGAACTTACTTACCTTTCAGTAACTGTGGTTGTTTCAGATGTTTTGTCCATATTCCACAACCTTCCCTATTTCTCCCCTACTGTGGAGTCCCATCATATCCAAATTCTGTATTGATGAAGGAATTGAGAGATGATTGGGGTCATCCCGCTCTTTGTGGAGGCATGAGGACACTCAGGGCACAGGAACAGCCCCAACAATCACCACTGGGTTAAAGAATCCAAACTCAGATACACAGAGTACATGTGCACCATCACTGGAATGTATATATGGACAACACATCTAAAGAACCACAATTACTGTAAGGTAAATAACTGTTTTTTATTTTGAAAGGAACAAGTAGTAGTCATTGATCTAGACGCCAAACTAGATCAGGTATGCAGGCACATTTTCACACCTCCCTGTAACATTATAAAAGAAATGTGACTAAATCATTAGCAGATACTCAGAGAGCACTATACATCTATATCAATATGATTTTGTTCTGTCCTTTATAGCAGTCCATTTGAAATCAAATTGCATTCCACATTGACAGAAATATTAATGATCAGATATATGAAGGTGTATTTTCACCAGAAAAAAATGTTCTCAATTCTAGGAGAGTTAATTTTCTGATGAGGATAGGGAGACCAGACAGCAAGTGTGAAAAATCGGGATGGGAGTGAGAGGTAATAGGAGCCTATATAAGAGAGAGACCCAAAAATCAGGACTGCCCCTAAAAAATCGGGACATCTGGTCACCCTAGAGGAGGAGCCTCTGGCTTGAGCTGATTTAAGTTTTGTCTTAGAAACCTGTAAGGCATACTCACGGTCCCAAAAACAGACCATACGTAGGTTTTGTAGCGTCCTTATTAACACCAGTAGTATTGCTTTGACAAATGTATGTGCTGCTTCGAGCAATTACTGTCTCCTGCTCCTACCCACCTGAAATGTTAATAGATTTGCCATGCAATTTCCAAATTGTATGTTTTTCATCCTTACTTCTACTGCTCAGTGGATAATTCAAAGTGAAAAACTTATGCAATTAACTTACCTCTCCTCACAGACTTTGTGAGGGCAGATGGCAGATTTCTCTCCTTTATAATCTGAACTTAGTCCACAAATATATTAATCATGATTAATCGCATTATTAAAAAAAATCATGATTAAAAACATTAATCATGATTAATTGCACTATTAAAGAATAATAGAATGACATTTATTTAAATATTTTGATGTTTTCTACATTTTCAAATATTGATTTCAGTTATAACACAGAATACTTGTACAATGCTCACTTTATATTTATTTTGAATTCCAAATATTTGCACTGTAAAAAACAAAAGAAATAGTATTTTTCAATTCATCTAATACACTTACTGTGGTTCAATTTCTTTATCATGAAAGTTGAACATACAAATGTAGAATAATGTACAAAAAATAACTGCATTCAAAAATAAATGGAAAACTTTTGAGCCTACAAGTCCACTCAGACTTATTTCTCATTCAGCCAGTCGCTCAGACAAACAAGTTTGTTTACATTTGCAGGAGATAGTGCTGCCCACTTCTTGTTCACAATGTCACCTGAAAGCGAGAACAGATGTTCTCATGGCACTGTTGTAATTGGCATCACAAGATATTTACATGCCAGATGCGCTAAAGATTCATATGTTCCTTCATGCTTCAAACACCATTCCAGAGGACATGTATCCATGCTGATGACGGATTCTGCTCGATAACGTTCCAAAGCAATGTAGATTGATGCATATTTATTTTCATCATCTGAGTCAGATGCCACTAGCAGAAAGTTGATTTTCTTTTTTAGTGGTTTGGGTTCTGTAGTTTCTGCATCGGAGTGTTGCTCTTTTAAGACTTCTGAAAGCATGCTCCACACATCATCCCTCTCAGATTTTGGAAAGCGCTTCAGTTTCTTAAACCTTGGGTCGAGTGCTGTAACTATCTTTAGAAATCTCACATTGGTACCTTCTTTGTGTTTTGTCAAATCTGCAGTGAAAGTGTTCTTAAAATGAAGATGTGCTGAGTAGCCATCCGAGACTGCTGTAACATGAAATATGTGGCCGAGTAGGTAAAATTGAGACATACATTTCTCCCCCAAGGAATTCAGTCACAAATTTAATTAACACATTTTTTTAATGAGCATCATCAGCCTGAAAGCATTTCCTCTGGAGTGGTGGCCGAAACATGAAGGGGCATACGAATGTTTAACATATCTAGCACATCAATACCTTGCAATGCTGGCTACAAAAGTTTCACGCAAATGCCTATTCTCACTTTCTGGTGACATTGTAAATAAGAAGTGGGCAGCATTATGTCCCGTAAATGTAAACAAACTTGTTTGTCTTACTGATTGACTGAACAAGAAGTAGGACTGAGTGGACTTGCAGGCGCTAAAGTTTTGCATTGTTTTGTTTTTGATGCTGTTATGTAACACAAATGTAGTTTTTTTTTAAGTTGCACTTTCACGATAAAGAGATTGCACTACAGTACTTGTATGAGGTGAACTGAAAAATACTGTTTCTTTTATCATTTTTACATTATACATATTTGTAATAATAAATAGTAATATAAAGTGACCAGTGTTCATTTTGTATTCTGTGTTGAAATCAATATATTTGAAAATGTAGAAAAACATCCAAATACATTTAATAAATTTCAATTGGTATTCTATTGTTTAACAATGTGATTAAAACAGTGATTAATCATGATTAACTCAAAAAAATTAATTGCGAGTTAACTGCAGTTAATCGACAGCCCTAATTTATTGATTCATTGACACTTGATTTCCTAGAGTATTTAACTGAGCAATATTCTGTTACACTCACAGATTTAATGACTGAACTTTTAAAAAAATCCGGTTATAAAAGCACAGTAACAGTGCACATAATCTTCCAGTTGCTCCTAATCTATGGCTAGGCTATGAGCTGGAGGGGGGTGGGTTTTTTTGTTCATGTATAGAAATCTAGCTCTCATTGAACTAATGTGAGTATAAATAGCAGTGTAGCCGGCATAGCATGGGTAGTGACAGTGGAGACATGGCTGAGCTGTGCCAAGTACAAACGTTCCTGAAACCACTGGATTTCATTTACCCAAAAAGAAAGATGAGCCTGGCAGTTACCAACCTGGGAATCTAACTCCTATCCCTAGGTTAGGTACCTATTACAACAAATATTAAGAGAAAAATAAATTGCCATACTGGGTAACTGTCTTTCTGCCCCATGGGCTTTTATGCCCGATACAGTACCAGGCATTACTACAGATTTGTACTGTGTGTGATCAGCCTTCTTATTCAGTGTATGGGACACCATTCAGAGAATTAGAATTCTCAGTATGTAGATGACACACTCTCTCTGTTATCCAGCTGGAGACAGGGATCCTAGTGTCTCTCCCAGGATGAGATTAGGTGCTGCATCTCTTGAGGCCACTCACAGAAGTCTCAGCAAAGTGGAGGAGACGGGTGGGTTTTTGATTCAAAATACGACGTCACGTCTGTTGGCTGAAACTAAAGGAGCATGATGGACCTTCCTTATGCTGTCTGCCATCCATTTTAAAATGCTATTTGTATCTTTTAAAGTCTATTTTCCCCCTGTTCCTTGTAGCTTGTGCTCTTTACCACAGCTCACACCCTGGGATTTTCCGCACATGATTGTTAAAATTCTGAGGGTAAGTCAAAATTTCTAGGCTCAATTTTGCTAATATATTACTGCCATCATACCACTTGGTGGAGTTATCCTGACAGATACCATATGTTGGGTAGCCTCCATGCAGGTTGTTTGTTAGATTAGACCTTTGAGAATCAGCAGCATACAGGTGCTGTTGCTGATTCAGTAAGTGACTCTCCTCCCTATGGCCTGGTACTGAACTAGTTCCCCACCTACAAAAAGCCCCTGGCTATTTTCTGTTCTCTCTCTAGGTTTAAGATTAGATTAGAAGTGGTTCATTATCCCTATTTCCTCTTCAGTGTAAGGTAGGCTTTGCTATCTTGCACCATAGTCTCACTCTTCCTATTTTTAACCTTGTATCATTTAACTTCAATAATGCAATAATTAAAACTGCTAATTAAATCTGCTGTTGTTAGCAATTATGACAATGAAAGGACCAGGTGCGGGGGGGAGAGGGGGAACTAGTTTAAAGTTTTATTTTGATTTTCTGTCTTCAGCATCCTTGCAGTCAAACACCTATTTACATTTTGTTTTTGCAATTAGCACCCTGATTTGCTCAATGAACTTAAATAAGCATGTGATTACAAACCCAGACTCTGACTTGAACCATTTGTTGTACGTAATAATTAATGAAAGCACAAAATGGTCAACTCTCATATTCATGGTAAATTGTCATGTGTAACTGTAAATGTTATAAAGTTACATGCCATCCTCCAGTGGTGCCAATTAAGATATTTCTTGGTTGGATGGAGGAGGAATTCTGGTCCCCACCCCTCCAGCAGGGGCCTTCCATTCTCCCTCAGCAATGGAGTCGTCCCTCTCTCTTACTCACACAGCATATGAGCTGGTGTCACCAGGAGCTGCATTCTCTGCAGACTGCCCTGCACTCTGCTGTACAGGAACAGACTTCAGGTCACAGCACCACTCACTGAAATGTGGTCAGTGATGGATGATTGGGTCAAATTTTAGTGGCATTGCAACAGTGCATCCAAAGTGATGCTCCAGATCACTCCAGCAGCAACCATGCTAATTTAGTATGGGATTACTACATTGTAACTATAATTGTATCCGTGTTTCCTCCTTATGGTCCAATAAGAGCACCCACTTTAGGTTCTCTGCTCCTTAATTATCACCTCCCTTGGGTGGAGACCCATGTCTCTTTCCCTTCTGACTAGGGTAATTCCAGGCTGCACAGTTCCCTGCCTATGCTGTGAATTTCCTGGCAACACAGACTGCCTCAGTAGGTCTATTTTGCCTTCCTTTCTCAAAGGCTCTAAACAGCGTAGTTGTCGCATTTGAGTTACCACATAGTTCTTTCTAAGCAATCAAGTTTCTTCTTAAGGTACAAGCACTACAGATAAAACATTAAAAATAATAAAAGAACCTATATGCATGATGATAAGTTTACCAGAGGTCAGCCAAACTCAACCAGTGGCTCAGGTGAACCGTCCCTCAAATGCCACACAGCGGTTTTCCTGTGGTTACAAATTCATAACTCTTATTGAGCATCTATCTTCAAGAATTTTCTTAATCTGCAACTTTCTAAACATACTGTGTTTTTTAATGTTCCTTGCTTTTTAACTTCCTAACAACTGCATGTCCCCTTTTGGGATGGGGCAATTTCTGTCATTGCATGAGGTAGCTGAGACTGTAAGAAAAGCCCCCATGCAAGTGATCATGAAAAATGAACACAAATTATGTCTTCTTTTTGGTTTGTGCATCCAGCAAACCAGTGTCTCCCATTCAGGATTTTACCCACCTCTGCAGTGATAGAAGCAGGTGTCCATCCCCCCTGTCACTCCCTCCACCCCAAATATGCCTGCATGCTTGAGCAATAACTGAGTGAGCTATTTCTGTACTGAATTCCCCAGCTGATCTGTATCCACATCCAAATCTGCAGCCCTTTCACTCTGTCCTGGCAGTGTTTTAGGCTTAAAATACTACACTCTTATTTTCATTTTGATAGCTTGTTCTTCCTGCTACCTTTTCTTCTGTGTTTTTATCTTAGAGGGTTTTCTCCCTCCTCCGCAATCAATAGAACCCCTGCCTGAATGCTGCATCAGACCACCCAGGGTGCTTTCATCGTTGTTTGCAGTGGAAATCCAAAGAGCAGTTTGCTTCCAACCCTGCCAAAATGCTTGGTCAGCAGTGGAACTTTAATAAAGAGGAAGCAGGGGACCTTTTACGGACAGTTCTGTGGGCTCTGCTCCATCCAAGACACTTTCAAATATTCCCTTTAAGTGTATGGGACTCCGGGGACCAATAGCACTTTCCATCTTTACATGTCATCTTGCTTTATCTATTTGTGGGGTAAAGGGAAAAAACATCACAAAGCAAGATCTTTGGGTGAAAAACAGTGTGTCAGCTTTCAGGAGTTCAGTGAACATCTACCACGCCTTGCTGTCCAAGAATCCTGGTATCCTGGAGAAAGTCTCAAAAACATCAGTTTCTTGGAACCTGGCTCAATGGTCAAAGCAATTATCTTTTTCGCATTCATGATTAAAAGACAAAGAAGCAACAGGACAATGATGGTATTCCTAAGCAAATAAGGCATCCAAACCTATTTCTTGCCTGTACCAAAAAATAATTCAGATCCTAAATTGGAAAGTCTGATCACCTGCTATTTCAGCAAATTACCGAGAGTGAATGTGACAGCTGGCTGGCTCTACAACTAGCATCTGACTCCAGCGGAATGAAAACTGGATCCAACATTATTCATTGTGTTGGTTCAGGAATCACGTATACTGAGAGTGGGCCACTTTCTATCAATGGAAAAATACCCAGGAGACTGACTGGATAAAGTCATCTCTCTTCCCCCAAAAATCTAAATTATTTAATCAACAGGCCTCAACACAGGGCTTCCCTACCTCCACACTATCCCGTGGAAGCAGCCTACCAAATAATTCCCAACAAGACAAGGGACTCATTGGCTATTGGGATAGTTGAAGTATCTGAAAGCATAATGTGTCCCTCTATATCTTTTTCTAACATTTAACAATATTATTTTAAATTACAGTCATATTTGGAATGGAATTTTGAACTGTGAGAGCCCCTCTAGCTAATTTTCCTTTTCTCTATAAACATCCAAAATGTTTTCCTCCAGTCAGTTCCTCTATTTCATTTACATTTCTCCATATCATTACCCTTTCTTTGTTCAGGAATTTACTAACCCCAAGGAAACTGAGTATATTGCCTTCTTAGAAAGATAATCAAAAGATGCCTAATTAGGGGACAACTCAGGCAAATTGTTCATTCTGTATTATGGCAACAGAGCTTTTCATGTGAAAAGCATTAAAAATCCCTATGCTTTCTTGTGAGTCAGCCTTTCAAAGAAGCTAAAACCAGGCAAGACTCCCCCAGCACATCCTACATAATATACTGTATCATTTCTTTGTGGCCAGAGAGGAACTATGTATTGAATGAAGAACCTCTTGTGATGGTGCTTTTTACTGTATAATTCTACAAACCATTGTTTCCACTCCGCACTATTCATACTCATTTATCTCACTCTGTTTATTGTGAGCCTCTTGATTGTTGGAGATACTACATGGATACCTATTTCTTGTAAATTTTTCTCATAGCCTGACATTTGCTATTCCGAAGGGCTCAGCTCTTAAGTATACATTGTCTTATGTATAGATATAATTTTCAATGACATAAGTTTAATAGCCAATGTCTTCTGCGGTGGGAGAGAAGGAACATCCACTGGAGAATTTGCCATGTATGCACAGCCTCGTTATAATAGCAGAATCACTTTATAAAAAAGACTTAAATCCAATCCAGTGGATGAGGGGAAAATCGTAAGATTTGGTAAATGCACAAAGATGCTGAATTTACAGGTACGTGTTAAAAATGGGCATTGAACAATGTTAGGCATTTAATTCCCACTTCCAGTCAAAAGAGAAATGAGCAATCTAAAACATTAGTCATAACTCTCCAATGAAAAAGTAATACTTCCTTCCCCCATAGCATGATTTTTAGTTGATGAAAGTAGCTTACAACATTTGCATGATTTTATAGTATGAATATGCACTGTCAACATTCTGTATTTACAGAAGTGCTCTTAAATCTTTGACAATAATTGTAAATAAACACTTAAGGATGCCCAGAAGTTTCAGCTTGAATGACACCTGCTGAAGTGAAATGCATCATTACTTGTAGATGTATGTTCATACATTATCACCAGTGTAACAAACAATGGCACTCTTCTACGTGTCAATAAACGAGTTTCTCTGGGGCTCCATTTTAGCCGTTATGTAGATGATTTTTCTGTTTTTCAGAACCTTTCAAATCCAACTATTCTTTGCTGCTATTTCTTTTACTTGCTCTAATTTACTTGAATTGGCTCATTATAAATCGTCAAAGTCAAATTGAACTTTGTGAGATTTTTAGCACTTCATTTTCCAGTAACTCATTGCTTCCACGTAGCTAATTAGAAGTTTAGGACCTGCAAGTACCATTGCTGCTGCTTTATTTTCCAAATAGTAAGAGAATGGGCTCTCAGGGGGCTGGCAAATTCATAAGGATTTAGGTTTAAGGGAACATAGGCTAACAGGAGCCTATAGATCTCAGACAGCCAGACACATAAGATCTGTTGTTCTCCTATGCTGTTCAGAATTTGTTTTTACATGGCACTCATGTCCTATGTTCTAACAACATTTTCACAAGCTCTGTTTTATGCTATCAATTCTACAGTTGCTTATCGGGCAGATTTGTAGTTTTACCTCCAGTGGATTCCACTGCTCAAATAAGCATAGTATGCAGTATAATTGTAATCGTGTCTGTGCCAGGGCATTAGAGAGACAACATGGGTGAGGTTAAAATCAGCTTTACATATGAGGTTATAAAAATTAGACTGCAGGCACTTCAGTCAAGTCTTCATATGTGTCTGTAAAATAATTGGCACAATGGCACCTTGATCCTGACTGAGGCCTTTGAGCCTTTTCCTAATAATAATCGTATCTTTTATTGGAGCAACTTCTGTTGATGAGACAGACAAGCTTTCAAGCCACACAGAGCTCTTCTTGAAAACTTGTCTCTCTCACCAACAGAAGTTGGTCCAATAAAAGATATTACCTCATCCATCTTGTCTGTCTAATAAACATTTATTATTGTACTCCTCCTTCTTTAATATTTTGGTGATTTCTAGTCACGAGTTTCAAGTTGATCTGGATCTGACAAAAATATGAGTTGCTAACACTAAAATGAATCGTCAGTTATCCCTACATTATTGCTGCTATCATTATTATTACTAGGACATAGCTCAAAGGCCCCAGTCAGGATCAGGGCCCCATTGTGCCAATTATTTTAGGGGTCCATAAGAAGACATAGTCCTTGTCTGAAGTGCTTACGGTCTAATTTTTATGTAAAGGTGAAGTGCAAAGGGCAAACAAAAATTGGGGTTTTACCCTGGGATGGGGTGGACTAGCCTTAAAGGCCCCCTGCTGGAGGCCTCAGGGCTCTGCCACATCCAGCCCAGGAAAGGAACAGTGGAGAGGTCCTCCAAGCAGGCTAGAGTGGCTGCAGGGGAAGCAGTCAATAAGGGCCCAGAAGGGCCATATAAAAGTAGCTGCAGCACAAAGCAGTGGTTGGTTGCTGCTTGGAGCTGGAGAAGAAAGCATTGCGGTCCTGGGTGGGAAAAGCAGCAGGACTACAGACAGCTAAGTCAGCTGGCAGGGACCAGGGGAGTGAGAGGCTCCTGGCTAGCTACTAGGACTGAGCCAAAGACAGTTTGCTAGCAGGGACCGGAGGAGCAATGAAGGAGTTCCTGGCAGTCTTCAGGGACTGAGTAGGGACTGAGCCCAGGGAGGGCCACAGGAAGATGGTGTCTCCAAGGAGGAAGTTCTGGGGATTCCACCCCTACCAGGGTTGGACTGATTTAAAGACCGCAGACACATCCAACCAGAGGGGGCACTTATGAGAGGTGGGTGCCAACCCCATTACATACCCTTTTTCATAATGTCTCAAAAGGTTGGCAGCCTCGTTTAAAAAAAAAAAAAAAAAGAGGGGGCGGGGGAGTTGCTGAAAAATCAGTATTGTCTAGTCATATCTGCTTGTCTGGGTTAATTGGAATCATACACATGTAGATTGTGAGCTGTCTCATTCCTTAATTAAAGAGTCCAGTATGTTGAATCTTTAATAAAGACTCTTTTTTTCTCAAGGGTGTTTATGTCCCTGAGTTATAAGTACGACAAAAACAAACAATTATAGTTTTAAACAGTCAGAATAAAAATCACTTTGTCTTCATCAGATTTCACTTGTATGATATTTCTGATGTCACAATAGAGCAATTCTCCAGACATCTGTAGGATCTTTTGGGAATAACAAGATGGACCTGACCTGATTTCTAAACAACCAAGGGAATTAAAAACAACCAACGGAGATTAAATATAAAAATAAATTTTAAGACCTCCTTTATACAACATTCAGCTCACCTTTTAAAACTACAATTTCCATCCTGGTGCCAAAAAAAAAAATACACCTGCTATGAAAGGGGTACTATTTATACAGAGAATAATAAATACAAAAACATGGAAATGCTTCAGGCTTAAGGAGGAGGCAAATATTTAATTGACCGCAGCAGTTGGCAGCCTCTGAAGGAAGCTACTGTTTTTTTTTCTTTGGTGGAAAAAAGATAGAGCCTGGATCCTGCAAAGTGCTGGCTTCAAAGGGTGTTGAACAACTTGCAGGAGTCATTCAGTACTTTGCAATATTGAGCCTTATGCCCAACCCCTCTCTAAGCCTTACTTAGCTTCTGAGGGATGAGCAGGAAGAACTGCCTTTGCTTATAGTCACAATAAAAAGATAGTATCAGAGAGGTAGCCGTGTTAGTCTGGATCTGTGAAAGCAGCAAAGAGTCCTGTGGCACCTTATAGACTAACAGACGTATTGGAGCATGAGCTTTCGTGGGCATCCGACGAAGTGGGTATTCACCCACGAAAGCTCATGCTCCAATACGTCTGTAAGTCTATAAGGTGCCACAGGACTCTTTGCTGCTAATAAAAATATAGCTCAGCATAAAATTATAAATATTAAATTAGAAGTTAAATATGAATGAGAGAGATCAAGTCATGCATGCCGTAGATTAAAGGGACAGCTCATTTATGTTTGACATCTTGGCAAAGTAGTTTTAAAAGCAGTGCATGGCTAGTGAACTTGTGTATCCCTGCCAAGTTCAGGATCAGGATTAGTGTACGTGCTGTGTTCGTGTCAGCTGGAGGAATCAATGCAGTCTTCCTGCACCCAGCTCTTCTGAAAGACTTCCTAAATTTCATCTTCATGAACCAGTGCTTGTTATACAAGGGCCTGGTCCAAAGCCCACTCAAGTTGGTGGAATGACTCCCCTTGACTTCAGTGGGCTTTGGATCAGGACCCTCAATGCCTGGTTCGATAGATCTGTGTGAAGAATGGATCCTTCCCATTTTTCTCTCATTCTCCATCCAATGTTGAATTCTTATAGACCAGTAGCAGAGCACTGAAGCTGGTGCTGTCCTCCTTCCCTGCCCCCTACCCAGCGAGGAGGAGTGCAGGGCAGCTGAAGCTGGTGTCCCGCCCCCTCAACTCCCCAAAGCCGGGAGCGATATGGGGCTGAAGCCGGGAGCCTTACCCTCTCCCTCCGAAGCTGGGAGCCGCACTGGGAGCCTCCCCACCCATAACAGCCCCTAGCTACACACTGCCTGCGCCCTGAGCTAGCCCCCTGCCCACACACAGCTCCTAGCTAGCCCCCTGCCTGCACGTAGCCCCTGGCTACTGCACCCCTGCACCCTGAGCGGTTTTCAAACTTTTTGAACTGAGTCCACCCTTTGAGTTATATTTTTTTGGTTGCATCTCCCCACAGCCCAGGCAGTGTGGCCTCCTGAGTGAGTCAGGGTGGAGGTTGTGCTCCCTCCCTGGACCTTGCTGTGCAGAGCAGGCTCAAGCTCTGCCAGCCTTTGCCTCCCACAACAAAATAGAAGTAAAACTGTGCCTATGCCCAAGGGTCCGCCCTGGCCCAAAACCCCTTTCACCCTTCCCTCCCCCCCGCAGGCCCTGGTATTCTTATAGCATGTTGAGGGGGGCCTCAGCAAGAAAAAGGTTGAGAACTCCTGAATTAGAAAATCAATTAGTAAAACAGTCAAAACTAGCTGGATTCATGTCACATTCTAGGGTGCAATTCAGACCAATGAGAGGTGATGTCACCACCTGCCCTGTAACCCTGGATGCCTTAAATGCTCTGCTGCTATAGCTGCCTGGACACTTCCAGCCAGCATGCCAGCATGCACATAATGTCTGTGTGTTTAGAAACCCTGGTTCAGCAACTCTGACTCCAGCAGCCTCCTTTTTATTTCACAGCCAAACTCTGGTCTTCATCAGCCTAGGTTACGGTAGAAGGGAGGAATGTTGTGCCTGTGATAATGGCTGTCAAGCCTGCTAAGCTGTTATAGCTGCTCAGTGCGTCTGTTCTTGGAGCTCCAGTGTTATAAGCGCTAGCAGAGAGCTCAGCCTGCTAATTCAACAGACCTTGTGTTACTCATAGGGAAAGACGACAGACGTGGTTTGGAGACAAAGGCACTCAGGTTTATTGCCTTCAAAACGCAGTCCTAATGACTCTCAGAACTTGCACAAGTACATTAATAAACGAGTACTCCATGGTAGGGAGTGGCTCAGTCAGCCGCAGGAGTGTCTGCTGTCCCCTCAGACACAAAAAGGGCTAAGGCAAGGTACTCTGGCATCTATGATGAGATAACTGGTTCTGTGGACATGGGAAAAGTAGTGGACGTGATGTATCTTGACTTCAGTAAAGCTTTTGATATGGTCTCTGTCAAAGTTAGAATCAGGACTCACAATTTGTCAGACCACTCTGTTTTATTAGCACAGCGCTCTGCCAATAACATTCAGAATATGTGAGCGGCCATGCAAGGCCAAAACAGTCTTATTTATACAGATAAAAGAGCAGGAATCAGACAAAGGAACAAAGAAAGCAAAACTAAAATTCACCTGGGGCACAGCATGCATATCCTACTTCCTTACTAACTCTTTATGGATCTGAGGCTAATACTTCACCAATTGCCCTTAAATGGTGCAATTGTTCTATGTGAATGTCTGTATTCCTGACACCTGGATTGCAGCATTCCAACAGTTTTTCTTAAACGTACAGACAGCATTTCTTTAATCCTTTCTATTTTCACAATATAATTCATTCTACTTTCACAATCCCTCCTTTTGGTCAAGCGCACGCCATGACCAACAATTACTGGGTTCCACAAATTAACCGTTTCTTATCTTTTTGTTCATCAGTGATATTCAAAATCATTATATTAGCACTCTGTTTTGGGGCAGCCATCTGGGTGACACAATTCTGGATACAACAGATTAACTGAAAGCATACAAAAATCACTAAGATTTCAAACAGGATAGTTAGGGCTCCCTGAAACAACCAGTTTCCTATGCCAGAAAAAACAGATTACTTAGCCACTTCCATAAAGAACTCAGCTCTTCATGAGGAAGATATGCGATTTGTTCTAAGTGGCTATAGCGATCTATTACCTTATTGGTATTGTATAAACATACAACATTGTTTTCCAGTGAAAGCACAGGTCCCTCCTTTGGCCACGAGCACTATGTCCAATGCCTGACGGTTCTGGAGGGCCACCTGTCCGATCGCCTCTGTTTCCTTGGCCAGGGCTCTTAAACTTTCTCTGGTTTTATTTGTCATTATTTAACTACTTAGGAGCCTTTTTGCCTGGTGTATTGCTCCCCCAAGTGGGGTAAAGGAACTGCCAATAGCCTCTTCCCAGGTGTCATTACTGTTCCATATTGTGTTAAACAGACAAGGTCCTCCAGTGAGGTCTGGGGAATTGAGTGGGATAGCCAGGACAGGAACACCAGTTTGAGAGTGGGCTGGGATGTGGCTGCAGACCCAGCATTTAAAAATAATAAGGGTCTGAGCTATCCACACTTGCTGCTGGATAAAAGAATTGTCATTGTGTGCACCCCAGACCTTAAGATACCAGCAGCCGAGGAACAGGCGCTACCAGAGCTGCATGTTGGAGGCAAGGCCCTTCTGGTTCTGACAACCTCAACTGAGGGAACTGCACTCACAGTTTTATGTCCACCAGGCAGCAGGCGCTCGGCTCACTACTGCTTCTTCTTGGGCCTTGCTTTATGTAGTCATCTGCTTCTGGCAACCCTTACGAGAGCGTAGATTGTAAGGTATTGCAGGCTGTTCCTCTACGTCTTCTTCCGGAGTCAAAAAAATTGACTCTGCGTGGTCCTGAGGTGGTGATTGGTTCACTGGGGTCTGTGCATTCTTACACTGCGAAGCATGTATCCACTCTGAGATGCCAGACAGTTTAACAGCCGTCCCTTGACTCTGGCTGTAACAATGGCCTTCACACCTTATCTTTTCCTGATGCATACATTCCTCATTCACACAAATAGATTTGAGAATACAAACAGTAGTATTTTATATAGAACAAAAAAAGCATTGCAAATTAAACCTTGCTAAGTTTTACAATTGATAACTAAGACAATTTACATTGAGACCCAGGCCTTCAATGTTTCTCTAATTTACTTAACACAGACACAATAGAGAATCCTGTCTCTTACTACCTAAATCTTAAAACAAAGAGTTAGAGAGGGCCCAATTTGTAATGCATATGGGAAAACACAATCCTATAGTCCCAGGGGGTCATTTCTTTCTGCTATTTAAAAATAGTGACTAGCAGGATGAAATCAAATTATACTTTAATTCTTATGGGATATTATAAAATCCTGCTCCTACATATCCCCCTTTTGACACTAAGATTATTAATCGCCAGTGTCACTTCTTATTTAGTCCACGTAATAGAAAATACTGGGAGGTGATTTGGGCCTGTGGCTTTAGCTTTACATACATTTGTTTTATCCACCAGCACATTTTAAACATTTCAATTAAACACATACAATGTAAAACCAAAAACAATTAGGGTAGTAATATTAGTATGCCAGTAGTTGTGGGAGACCATCCAGAAAATGTTATACCAATGGTAAGCTGTTATGCTTTTATGCAGTGGCAATTTTTAACATGTCCCCATTTGCGTGTATAATATGAATAGTTCAGTTTTCCACATTTTTGTTTTTATTTTTTTTTTTTGGAGCCATGTTACCTTTTTACCTTTTAACAGATGATTGGTAACTGTTTGCCATTTAATGCCAAGGTTGATAGAGAACTCAGCTAAATCAGTGCTTACAGTAAGCGGAGACTCTTTTGTTGTTGTTGTGGCAAATAGTAAATGTGATTATTGGTAAACACAGTACTTACATTACATTTACATTTGTCTTCTGGTGGGTTGCTAGCACTTTTTAAACACTTTTCCCCAAGAATTAACACATACACATAGTCCATTATACAGTACTTTGGATTATCTGAAAGACAAAAAGAACAGTTTTCTACCCCTTTTGGGGTGGCATTGATTATTGCTTAAAGATTTCATTCTTTTACAAATACCCTTCCTGACTGCAGGTAAAACAGAGGAATTACCCCCATATTTTCCTGTGTGTTTTTTTTTTTTTGTTTTTTTTTTTTAAGGCAGGCCAGGTTTTAATGGCTTCTACATTTTAAGGGTTATGCAAAAATTATTTCACTGTTTAGTTATTAAATTCATGAGGTGGTGTACCTCAAGTTTTGCCTCTTATATAGCAGACCAAGTTTGTAATGTTTTCCCTGCTGTGTTAAGCTTTAAGTTTATTCACAGGTAATAGCTGAGAAGCATCATTACCATATTACTTTAAAGGATTTTTCCAAAAATCATACACACTACAAGTTGTTACAGGGGTACTCACTAACATTAACATTATTTTAATGTTTAATATTAACAGTAACATTAGCATCAAATTTATTAAAGGTATCTTGTTATACCATGCCTTTTATGTAGGCAGTTTGTTTGCTGACCAGGTATGTTCTTTATTTGCAGCTTCATTTGTGCTGGCAGTTTTCACCTTTCTTTATCAGTTAGGTAATTTGCATCAACACAGGCTAGGCTTTTGGATTCAAAGCCATCAGCAGAGCTCAGAGACTCTGTTTTAACACACAGGGATCTGAAAAAGAAAACACAGCCTATTGCGGCTCTTTTTGGAGCCCTAATAGGATTTTAATTCAGCAGCATGTTTCATTTGCATTTTTTTTTACATCCCTTTCTACAATATACGCTGCACATGTCCTAAGGAAAATGCACATTCTTTCTATACTATAACTTTTCAAAAACATTAGCCATATTAATTTTTACATAAGGTATAACTTTGTTTTGTTTTTACAGAGTTTTCATGTACTTTTATTAAAGTGACAGTCTGATTACACATAGTCATTTTAAGGCTCAGTGTTTTTAATTTGTTTTGTGCACCTCACCTCTGCTGTTGCTTCAGAGGGTCACTGTTAACTTCTTATTCTGTCATTACAGCTCTTATCTGCTATTGTTACAAAAAAAACAAACCAAACAAACAAAAAGACTCCAGAATCTCTACCTATTCTCCTGATTCTGACTGTCCTATTGCAGCCATGACTTGGTCTTTATTTAAAAACATTTTAATTTTTGTAAAGAATCAAGTTACCCCTTAAGGGTTAAATGCTAAATCCCAAAGCCAAACAACACTAATTACCTGTGTCTTGCAAAAAAGTCTGTCAGTTTTGCAACTTTGAATCAAAGAGTCAAATGAATTTTTAGTGGCATTAAAAACAAAAACAAAATCAATTTATCTTACACCTACAAAACAGTAGTTTTACAAACCAGATGTGTTGGTTTAGATTCTTAGAACTTTACATACACAGACAAATAGATACATACACATTTTCTTATCCTTAACAATTTTTTTTACACTGCTTTGTTTTTGCATAGCTGTATATATATAAGGATTATTTACAGGCACTCTTCTGGAAAAGGGCCCATTTTCCCTTCAGAATATCTGCAAAGAAACCAAGAATTCTCTCTCTTTAACATGGTCCTTTTTAACATTTTCCACAAAGTTTAACTGCTTAATTCTCTCCAGTCTCTATAGTTAACTTTTCACTCTCTTTTCTTAAATCACTTGTTTATGTTCCAAAATGACACCTTTATCACCTTAGATTTCACCCTTTTAAGTATTGTTCCAGGGGTTCATGCCTGCACTTACTACTTTTTTTTACTCCTGACACTATTCCCTTAGGGCTTTCAACCTGTTTCTTTTCTGTTGCTTGCCTGCTTGTCTGGGCCCGATCCTGCTTTTTTCAATGAACCGTTTGTGAATGATATTGTGGTCATTTCACAATTTTGAAAGAAATGTTCAAGGAAAGGGACCAGGAAGGGTGGGGGCTAGTTGAGGAGCCCTCCCCCCCGCCCCCAACCTTGCTGAATTGGTAGTGGGACACTATAAAGAATCAGTTTCTGAGGCAGACAACAAAGGGGAACAGAACAAGGGACTTTTTGTCCTTTTTACAATGAGATGGGAGTATGAAGGGGTTTGGATCGATCTGGGGTTTGGAGAACGGGGTAAAGGGGAGCGCTCGGTCAAGTGGTGGGAGAGGAGGCTTTTAATAAAGCTTTTAACTTATTATTTGAATAAGTGAGAGAGGCCAGTTTTGATTTTGTCCACCTATGATTTGCCTCTTCCCACCACTGCATGAAACAATTAACCTCTCCTTTAGCCAATTTAGTTTTAGGTTGGCCGAGTTTGTCCTTTAAGACGTCCACTCAGTCTTTGTTCCAAGATTTTAACAGTGGCCACTGAGTTTTGGGATCCCCCTGAATTAGCCTAGACCATTTTCCCAGAAATTTACAGGAGTCTTGACCCTTTTTACAGGAGTCTGGACCCATCCTAAATACATAAAATGAGCCGGCGTTCATTTAGGGAACTGTCCCGACTTAGACGTCTGGTTACCAGTACAGGAGGACTTTCACACACCAATCACACAAGAAGGAAATTCAGGTTCGTCAGAGCGATGCCTGCTGCAACACATAAAAGGAGCCCACAGGCTACTGCCTCAATTGCCCTTGCTTTCACACTAAGGGTTTTACCCAAGGTGTGGTGCGGCTGCAATTGTGCAGATTTCACTCACTCAGACCGCGGGGACAGGAACCCCTTGGTTGGCCGATCCCCAGACAGAGACGGCACCCAGACTCAAACACTCCACAAGAGGACAGATAGACACAGAGACAGGACAGTCCTCAGTCCGGACAAAACACAGAAATAATTACCTGACCAGATTCCTGATGTCAGATCCCAGGATCCCTACCAGAACAGAGTGGGAACCAACAGGTTCGATGGTGTAGACCTCACTGTGGCTGTGCGCCTTTCCGCTCTAGTGGGGGACCGCTTGGGCCAAATGCCCAGGTGCCGGCTGCCACGGTCATCCCACAAAAACAGTCAGGAATCACACAGCCCCAGTGAAGACGTTTGCCATCTCGGTAGAACCTCCAAATTGTCAAAGTTAGAATCAGGACTCACAATTTGTCAGACCACTCTGTTTTATTAGCACAGCGCTCTGCCAATAACATTCAGAATATGTGAGCGGCCATGCAAGGCCAAAACAGTCTTATTTATACAGATAAAAGAGCAGGAATCAGACAAAGGAACAAAGAAAGCAAAACTGTAAAATTCACCTGGGGCACAGCATGCATATCCTACTTCCTTACTAACTCTTTATGGATCTGAGGCTAATACTTCACCAATTGCCCTTAAATGGTGCAATTGTTCTATGTGAATGTCTGTATTCCTGACACCTGGATTGCAGCATTCCAACAGTTTTTCTTAAAGGTACAGACAGCATTTCTTTAATCCTTTCTATTTTCACAATATAATTCATTCTACTTTCACATCTCCCACAGTATTCTTGCCAGCAAGTTAAAGTATGGATTGGATGAATGGACTATGAGGTGGCTAGAAAGCTGGCTAGATCGTTGGGCTCAGTGGGTAGTGATTAACGGCTTGATGTCTAGTTGGCAGCCAGTATCAAGCAGAGTGCCCCAGGAGTTGGTCCTGGGGGCAGTTTTGTTCAGCATCTTCATTAATGATCTGGATGTTGGGATGTATTGCACCCTCAACAAGTTCACGGATGACACTAAACTAGGGGAAGAAATAGATATGCTGGAGGGTAGTGATAGGGCCAAGAGTGACCTAGACAAATTGGAGGATTGGGCCAAAAGAAATCTGATGAGGTTCAACAAGGACAAGTGCAGAGTCCTGCACTTAGGAAGGAAGAATCCCGTGCACTGCTACAGTCTGGCTAAGCGTCAATTCTGCAGAAAAGGAACTGGGGATTACGGTGGATGAGAAGCTGGATATGAGTCAGCAGTGTGTTCTCGCTGCCAAGAAGGCAAACGGCATATTGGTCTGCGTTAGTAGGAGCATTGCCAGCAGATCGAGGGAAGTGATTATTCCTCTCTATTCAGCACTGGTGAGGCAACATCTGGAGTATTGTGTCCAGCTTTGGGACCCCCACTACAGAAGGGATGTGGACAAATTGGAGAGAGTCCAGCAGAGGACAATGAAAATGATTAGTGGGCTGGGGCACACAACTTATGAGGAGAGGCTGAGGGAACTGATCTTATTTAGCCTACAGAAGAGAAAAGTGAGGGGGGATTTGATAGCGGCCTTCAGTTACCTGAAGGGGGGTTCCAAAGAGGATGGAGCTAGGCTGTTCTCAATGGTGGCAAATATCAGAACAAGGAACAATGGTCTCAGGTTGCAGTGGGGGAGGTCTAGATTGGATATTAGGAAAAACTATTTCATTACGAGGATGGTGAAGCACTGGAATGGGTTATCTATGGAAGTGGTGGAATCTCCATCCATAGAGATTTTTAAAGTCAGGCTTGACAAAGCCCTGGCTGGGATAATTTAGTTGGGGTTGGTCCTGCTTTGAGCAGGGGGTTGGATTAGATGACCTCCTGAGGTCTCTTCCAACCTTAATCTTCTTCTATGATTTATAGACGGAGACAAACTACTGGGATAAACCACCTTATGTTTCTTGACATCTGTTTGTTACCTCCTTTTGTATTTTATTCCTAATATCTCAGACAAACATCCCTATTCATTACTTTGTCCAACCATCTTACTTAGTACTAGATTGGGGTGTATCTGTACGAGGCTTTTGAAATATATTTATGTAAATATCTAGTGACTAGTACTTTTTAGGAGTGTCTATGTTTTAGCAATACTAGCAGCAACTTTGCCAAGTTTACGTACCAGACTCTGAACTTGTAAGCATCTGCTTTGTTACATGACCTCACTTTGGTTCATGGCTTCTGATTTAGGCCTCAGGTCTTGCACCAGGCCCAGTGCTCCAGGCTCTCTCTATCTACTAAAGTTACTACTAGCCAAATGATCCCAACACAACCTCAGTCCCAAATTTCCCCAAACCATCTGCCCCGATGTGTCCAACCCTCTTCTAGAACACTCAGCGAAGTAATAAAATCCATTGCTGCTTTAAAAAGACAAAAACACAGTAATTTGTTGTAGTTAATCACTTAAATTCAAACACAGCACTGAGTTGGCTTACTGTAAAAACATGTAACAATTGTACAATTCTGGGAAGAGATGCCATGTGGTCTAGTGAAGACTTTTTGCTGATTTCTCCCCAGCTGGTGATAGTTGAATTGTTACCTCCACCCCTTGTTAGCTTGATGGCTTTGTTTACCTTTTGTGTAAATGTACCTTCATTGTCTGTCTGTCTGACCAGACTGGTCAGCCAAGCAAATACACATTCCATTGTCTAGGGCAGGCTGAGCTTATGCGTCGCTTGTCAAACACATTTTAAGAACATAATTCTAGTACGTGTCCATAACTCTTTGAAACACATCTTGTACATATATCATACAAGAATATTAATGATCTGTGAGTTATTTGTTTTCCATGACACCTTTTTAAATACAGATTATGACAACAGTGTGTTAGGTGTAGTGACTATTTCAGACCTGACAAGCCACTGACACAGAATACTGAAGACAAATGAGCCTCAGTGTCACAGTTACTGTGAAGCAAAATGCAAATAAAAAGTAAGCATTTGATTCATTGAAGGTGAGGCGATAGACCTGGGATGAGGAGCATTATCATGATACTGACTTCCCATATATCCAGTGGAAGCTGGATGCTTTATGAAATTGACATACTTGGGGACAGATTCCCCACTGGCTTCACTTGGAGCTGCATTCATTTATAGCAGTAGTGAAGTTATCCCTTGGACTCTAAAGTAGTGATGACAGCTCGAAGCACACCTACAAGAGTCTTTTGGGGCCTCACCAGCTACTCTTTAAAGGAGACTGTAATTTTTTTCCTTAAATGAAAGTGTTTTGTTGTCAGTCAGTGCTGGGTGCAGATTAACATAATCCATGTTTAGATTCATGAAGGAGCTCTCCTGACAGTAAAAATAAATAAATAAAAACAAAACCCCAGCATTTAAAAAGATATATTTTAAATGAAAAGAGCATGTTGATCTGCAAAAACAGATGACACAGTGCTTTTCTGCTAAGCCATCTGTCCATGTAACATTTCATCAGCTGCTTAAAATAATTGTTATCCACCTGCGACTTGGTATATAGCTTAATCAAGATATGTTCTGTTCACCATCAATATAATCCACCAAGAGACTGGATTTCTAATTCTGAAAATGCATGCAATCAAGTGGATTACCTAACAAAAACTCATCACAGATGCAGTTAGTTGGTGTTTTCTTCAAAGAACAGTGTGTCTAAGTAGAATGAAAAAACAAGGTAGCCTAACTAATAAAAAGGAGAGAAACAACCCCCAACACCTAGCCAGAGCTTGAGAACAGTCCTGTGACCCAAAGTGTGAAAATTTGACTTCCTAGAGGCAGCCTCTTCTCTCAAACAGCCATGTTGTGGTCCTCTTAATAGACATCAATGCAAGGGGAGAAGGAAGCTGAACTGAAGTAAACTCCTTGTTCTACAGGGACCAGAAAGATCCCCTGCATCTTGCCAGTGCAAATTTAAGTGACTTTCAATTAATCCCTTCTAATAGAATTTTCAAACAGTAGTGATATTGAACTGATTTTTTTTAACTTGAAAACCATGGAGTGAAAATAAATCTTACTTTTAAACTCAGGCTCTGATTTTAACTCAGTTTTTCATCTAAACGTCATGCCAAGAATACAGCTGATATAGAATCTCTCTTGTCTTATACATATGAATGTTTTTGTTAATATATGCATACAAATAGGAAGAAATGATGGCATTTAAACTGAACTTGGGGGTTGCTTTATTTATTGGCAGCTAGTTAGTGAAGAGGGAGAGAAACTGGCAATTTCTGACTTGTCTATCCTTTAAAAGAGAGTCAAGTGTTTTTTGCCATACTGATGTAAATGATGCATTGGCTCAATGGAACACAAAGAGGCATTTTGCAGTGATGAAAACTAATAATCTATCAACAACCTTGAGAGCCAGACACTAAATACTTGTCATTTCTCTGAATACTGTCCTGGCATTAGGATCTTTTCCCATATAATGCCTAGATTCGATAAATATTCCCATGCAGTAAAATAGCTTTTAGAATTATCAGTGCTAGCAATAAACATAAGAAACAACACAGCTCTTACTGTGGAAAAGGACATTTTTGGCCATTTATTTTTTCTCAGTTTTTGTTTGTTTATAACCCTGCTATATTACTATAATCATTTTAAATATCATCTGGACGGAATATTGGGTTTACAAAGTCTCTCTTACAATATTGTAAAGGTATAATAGATTCATAGATTCTAGGGTCAGAAGGGACTAATGTGATCATCTAGTCCGACCCTCTGCACAAATGCCAGATCTCAGCTCCATAACATCATCCAGTTAAATCAACTCAACAAAAGCAGCATTAATATGAAGACTAAAGGGGCAGAAATATGCTATAAAGCAGGATAGTACCTGAAGTGATAAAAGAGAAGAGAAAATATTCCAGATTCCTATCAACACAAGGGGAATCTGTCTCCTACCCTAAAAATGTAATGGAGGAAACAATTACAGACACTAGTGATTTCACTAACTGCCACCCAGTGCCTAACCTCCCTTTTCTAAACAATCTCACAGAGGGCAAAAATCCCAAATTGTAGAGAGTGAATGGAAGTGCCCTGAAATTGCTCACATCCTACAGTGAGCTAGAAGGATAATTCAAGGTCTGAGAAACATCACCTACAATGAGAGACTAAAGAAGTGCAATTTATTTTATTTCTCAAAGAGAAAGTTAAGAGTTGATTTGATCACGGTGTATATTTACTTAGATGGGGGAAATATCTGATACTAAAGGCTCTTTAGTCCAGCAGACAAAGGCATAATAAGCTCTACTGGCTGGGAGTTAATGTCTTCCAAGTTCAAACTGGAAATCTGGCACACATTTTAAAAGTGAGGGTAATTAACCATGGGCATTACGAAAGGTGTGGTAAATACTCCATCACTTGAAACCTTTAAAATAAAGCTTGAATGCCTTTCATTAAAAGGTGCTTTAGTTTAGACAAAGTTCTTGGGCTAGATACTAGAATCACTGGGTGAATTCAATGCTCTGTGATAGTCTGGTGTTCAGAGAAAATGATCATAATGTACCTTCTTGTTTTAAGTTTGTGAATGGTGGTAAGTTCTGGGCAACTGTTCCAGAATCTCACAAAGCACAGTCCTCCCTCACATATTAATCAACATCAACAAGGTCTTCAGAGAGCTATTGACACTCAGTACCAGTACCAGTACCAGTAGTAAAAAGACAACATTCAGTTCTACAACATCATCTGTAAAGAACACGAGGCCTTATCTTTCTCAGTGCCTTGCATCTAGATGGAGAGTAGCTGGCTAAGGCTGGAAACAGGCAGGACTAAGGTGATAGGAGCGAAGAACTCCAAAGAACTTCTCTCTCCTGTAACATCCCCCACTACTGAGGGCATTAGGCTTTGGTCAAATCAATCAATGGCCAAGTCATTTTACCTAGGAATGAAGTCACCCTGAAAACCCTCAACTGGTACAAAACATCATTTAGCAACAGAGATTGCCAAGGACCCTTCATCCTGGTGCACTGCATTCCTGCACTGGATCTGCAATGAATACAGAGTCCAGTTCACAGTCCTTACCTTAATATTAGCAACTGTTCATGGGATAGTTCTTTTCTATCTGAGAGTTCGCCTCTTGTCCTCTGTGACTGTCCATAACAGCTACATTCTCCTGGCATCCAGCTGGTGACTTAGAAGAAGATTCATGGGTGCAGGAGACCGAACTCTTACAGCTGGACCTAGGCTATGAAACTTTCTCAGGCCTCAGTAGGACTCGCCATGTTCAGAAAAAAATGTAAAATTCAATTCTTTGTCTTGACTTTCCTTTTATACATATGCAGTTCTTCTTACATACATGCAGGCATATGCACACCCAACAGTCTAATCACATAACTTACTCCTACCTGCTTGGCAAGTAGATTGATATTGTTTTGTTTTTAATTCTAGGAAGGTGCTCAAAATCTAAGGTGATGGATGACCTAAGAACTTTTATAGTCATTCAGGTTCCAGGGGCAGCTATTTAATTATTTTTAAAGCTATACTGTTTGACTTGCCAAACATTATTCTGAAGGCATTCAGGATGGATAGCTAGCTGGTGACCCATAAATCTCTGTGGTTGTACCTTCTTTCAGGTGGGCTTGTCATTCTTAAAGGGAAGAATTAGATGAATCAAAAGTTTTCTGCCCAAAATGCCTGTGTCTGTTTTATTGATTAGTTATTGAGCTACATTGTACACTCATTTAGAGTGTTGGGTCAGTTTAATAGGCTAGAACAATGTGTTCCCCTCCTAACAGCATGCTGTGGTTTTACAGATATTTATGGGGACAGTTGTCATTCAATAGATTTCTTAATATACAGAGTGACATCACATGTTGGTTTCTCACAGGAAATGTTCCTACTATACGTTTTGCAGGAATTAATGTTTGCGATGATGTAGAACTGTGATGAGTTTTATCTGGCAGCAAGACCATTACTGATATTGCAGGGGGAGAGCTGAGGGGGCTTGTCTGCTTTTTGCAATGATTTATTTCTGGCAGCTTGATGTGATTTATTGTGACACACACTGGAAGTGTAAGGTTTTACAACAGGGTTTTTCACAAACAAAAATATGGACCAAAGAGTTTAAGGGTCCAAATCAACAGCATGTAGCTTGTGGACTCTAATGCAATGGTGGGGATGGGGAAAGGGAAAGGATGGGGTTATGAGTATATCTTTTTAATATAATCTCAGACTCAAATATGATGGCCTTTGATGTGATTTTGTTTTTTCCAGAATTCTTTGTTAGGTCATGAGACTATGTGAAACATTTCCTACAGCGACAGTATTCACATAATCATTATCTAAATTCTAGCTCTCTTCGGCCCCAGTCCTGCAATGAGCTCCGTGCAAGCAAATCTTTCTGCCCTGAAAAGCCCCACTGGCTTTAGAGGGCTCTGTGCAGGAGGATGCTCACTCTGAACTCATTGCAGAAATGGGATCTAAGCACTCATCTATTAAATACATAAATATAAACAAAGACAAAAATATTTAAACAAAGATTCTTTCGTTCCCTGCTCCCCCTTCCCAAAATGGACGATTGATTGGCCCCACTCATTGCTGTCCAGTTTGAATGATGCCTTTCAAAGAACTGTGAAATGCTAAGTAGGATGTGGTTTACCTCCAGGATTGTTCTGGACTCTCTAGGAAATAAAGATTAATCCTTAATTAAAGATTATGTCTCATGATGAAATCTCTAGGAATTCATCCAAAAGTTGGCAACCCTAGTTTTACCTTTTGTGCTAACTCTAATTAGAGAACAAACTAAAAAGCAAATTTTGCCAATTTTGTTTTGCTATATTGTCCCCCTCCCCCCCCCAAAAAAAATTCTCTTTGTATAAGGATTGTTTTTCAACATGACAATCTCTTCCTCTGATCTTTTTGTTCCTTGTAGGCTTGAAAAACCTGTTGGCTTAGCCTCTTGTTTGATGTCTTTTTCTCTTTATGCTTCTATGTGTATTAGTTTATACTCTTATGAACTTCATTCTGTAATCAGTTCCTAGCTGTCTTCTCTATGTGATGTGTAGCACTTCACATATGCTTCTTTATTGCTTTTTTGAAACCTCATGTTCATTCATATTGGGTCTCTTTATTACCCCCTGTGGTAAATAGTACTCAGTCAACTAATGCAGATAGTATAATACTGTAATTTGTTGTTAAATAATTTCTTCTCACCCCTCTGTAACCTTTTCTTATAGACTTTCATCCTATATAGTTTTAGGATGAAATTTCTTGTTCTTCTTTTTAATTTCCTTTGTTGAAATTCTGCATGGATGTTGTTACAAATCTGCCTCCATTATAGTCAGTATTACTTAGATCTTCCCCAAATCTGCATCTCAGGGTATGGCTACACTTACAGTTGTACAGAGCTGGGAGTTACAGCTGTCTTCGTACAGCTGTGTAGGGAAAGCGCTGCAGTGTGGCCACACTGACAGCTACCAGCGCTGCAGTGTGGCCACATTTGCAGCATTTGCAGCGCTGTTGGGAGTGGGGCATTGTGGGCAGCTATCTCAGCATTCAAGTGGCTGCAATGTGCTTTTCAAAACGGGGGTGGGGTGGAGTGTGACAGGGAGCGTGGGGGAGACAGAGAGAGTGGATTTTTGGAGCTGACACTGTTCTCAGCTCCCTGCCTTGCAAGTTCTAAGGACTGGAAGATACACAGCACCTACTTTCAATCATTTTAAAAGTTTTGACCCCTTCCCCTACCCCTCTCTTATTCACTAAATGCAAATTATGCACTCCTAAATAGCCTTCAGACCACATAAGCAGCTGCTCAACACAGACTCCCCTCTCTCCTCAAGCAAACAGCTGTGAACATTCCAAAGCAATTCCCCTGCCTCCGCTCGTCGCTCGCTGGAGCAAAGAGCAGCTGTGTTTGTTTTTTAGATAAGTAGCTCCAGAGCTCGGAGTTCAGCCATTCTTCCAGTTTGTTGTGGACAGGAATTCTGGGATGCCTCCTAATACCCTGGAGGCCAATAACAGCGCTTTTGGTGGCCACACTTGACGAGCAGCGCTGCATCACCAGCGCTGCAATCATTACACCTCAAGCAGACCAGGTGTACGGCCAGCGCTGCAGCCAGGGAGTTGCAGCGCTGGATGTGCCTTGCAGGTGTGGACAGTTACTAAGTTGCAGCGCTGTAAACCCACCACCAGCGCTGCAACTCTCCAGTGTAGCCAAGCCCTCAAATTACATCCTCTACAGTGTGGTGTTTACAGCTAAATCAAGTAGTGCTAGTGACCTTTCAAGCGCCCTCTTTAACATTTTGGAGTAGGCTGAATTTTGAAAGCTGTGTGTGGGATTTTATAGTTGCATTTATTCCTATTGTTGCTAATTAAAAATAAGGGTCCTCAATCTTGTCTGGGTAATCATATACTAGCTCTTTTAAGAAATGAAAATGTAATGAATTCATTACCCATGATAGCCATAGTGAGCTACTTTAGTGGTTGGGGAACACCTAACTAAAAATATTGCTGCAGCTGATCCCCTGTCACTCATGTTCCCCTCCATTCTTCACATCTGTCCTCCCCCAACATACATTGCCAGCTGGATGAAAAGTGCTATATAAGAGCTAGATATTATTATTATTATTATTAATATATTTATTATATACGTGTTCAGCCTCGTGTGCAACATCTCCAGAGCTTGAACACTGGCTCTGATCCAGCAAAGCCTGTGCTTAACTTTGAAGCATGTGAGAAGTTGCATTGACTTGAATGGGGCTACTCACTTTCTATTAGGCTGACCAAATAACAAGCGCAAAAAATAGGGACGCAGGTAATAGGAGCCTATATAAGAAAAAGCCCCAAATATCAGGACTGTCCCTGTAAAATCAGGACATCTGTTCACCCTATGTGCTATACTGCTAGAAAGTCTAGGCGTTTGTCTCTCTCCCCCTCTCCTTATAACACAATCAATTCGGAAATTTCTCTGGGGGAAGAATACATGACAAATGAAGTGGATAAATATTTTACATTCCTTATATGTGGGCTATTTTTATATTTCAAAATAATAAGGGAAAACATACCTAGGTACAGCGGTAATCACTGAAAAGCTTAGGTATGATTACCTATTGCATTTCTGAAGAATGAGTATGCTTTCCCCCAAAAGGTTGTGATATGTAGGGTCCCTAAAGCAAAGCTTTAAATGCTGAAGTACAAAGCTTTAAATATCAAAGTGCAAAACTCTACTGCTTTCCCATTTCACCTCTGCAAGCTGATAAGCTCATTAAAATGCAGAGTGAGCTAGAGGCAAATCAACGCTGTGTCAGAAGATCACATTGGAACTCTTCCAAGATTGCAGCCACAGTTTATAACTTTTTTAAAATCTGCAGTATTTAGTTTGATTGGATTTTAAATAATCTGCATTAGGGGATATTTAATGTAAAATCCAAGGTAGCGGTGGTGGTATTTTAAAATAGAAAATGGGCAAACCTCTGACTTTTTTCTATTAGCACAATTTATTCTAGTTCAGACTAAGGGAAAATAATTATGTAAGTACTGTACATTTTTCTTCATGCTGAAATGCACAGACCTGTTATAATGGATACTTCAGACAGTTTGTACTGGCAGCAGAACCACACCCTGCCAGTCACTGGTAACGGGAATGTCCCACCCACTGGAGTGCCCTCCAGTTTGTTTCTGCTTCCACAGTGGCAGGTGGGCAGCTTATCCCAAACCTCCCTCCTGCAGAGCTTTTCTGAGGAAAATTCCAACATTTTATTTCACATTTTCAGCTAGCAGTTTGGCTTAGTAATTTGCCATCTAATTCCCAGTCGTGTCTCAAGGCTGCATTTGTCTTTTGCAGGTGCTTTCCCCAAGCTACACTTAACCTTTTGAGATCCTGCCATGGCTAGTGCTGCTCAGAAAGTCAGAAAATGCCAAGGATAAACATCAAGATCTGTTTCTCCTGCTCCACTCCTCTTATCTAGTGTCTCACTGGAGGGGAAGGGGAGTGGTGAGGGTCTTTAAAGGAGGTCCATCTGAGGTCACCTCAACCCCATTCCCACTGAAGTCACCTTGACCCCATTCCACCAGAGAAGCCATCTTTGGTGGCAAGTGGCTTCCCCCATTTCTGAGGGGAGTGATACTGGAAAGGCAGCAGGTGGAAGATCATACCTATGTGCTTGGAGCCTGCAGCAGCAGCAGCAACCATTGCTGAGTGTAAAGCCTAAGAACCTCCTCCCCCTCTACTTCCTTTCTGGCTGAGTGACCTGGACCCAGCACAGGCATCACTGACTCTGGCGAGTACAATAAGGGGCCTTCAGAGCCAGTCCCCTCCTCGTTGTTAACACTTCTGAAGCAGACCTGCTGTAGGTTCTCTTCTGATATTCCCAGCTATGTCCTCTAGGGGAAATATAGACCCATTGCTCACGTGGATCCCATGCAGTAGGAAGCAGTTGGTCTATGAGACCTCTCCATCCAGGTTGAGTTGGTCCCAAGGCATCAGGTTTCTGGGAAGTTCATTCTTGAACACCAGCCCACTCCTTGAGAGATCCAGAAGGGGCCTAGAAGAAGGAAGAATAAGCCCAGCCTCTGAGGGCAGAGAGCTTTAATCACCTGAAATTAGGGCTGTCAAGCAATTAAAAAAATTCATCGCAATTAATCGTGCGATTAAAAAAAATTAGCATGATTAATCGTGCTGTTAATAATAGAATACCATTTATTTAAATATCTTGGAGGTTTTCTACATTTTAAAATAGATTTTATTCTGTGTTGTAATTGAAATCAAAGTGTACAATGCTCACTTTATATTTATTTTTACTACAAATATTTGTACTGCAAAAGAAATCGTATTTTTCAATTCACCTAATACAAGTACTGAGTACTGTATGCTTTATCATGAAAGTTGAACTTACAAATGTAGAACTATGTTAAAAAAAACAAAAAACCCTGCATTCAAAAATAAAACAATGTAAAATTTTAGAGCCTGCAAGTCCACTCAGTCCTACTGCTTGTTCAGCCAATTGCTTAGACAGACAAGTTGTTTACATTTGCAAGAGATAATGCTGCCCGCTTCTTGTTTAAAATATCACCTGAAAGTGAGAAAAGGTGTTCTCATGGCACTGTTTTAGCCGGCATTGCAAGATATTTATGTGCCAGATGCGCTAAAAATTCATATGTCCCTTCATGCTTCAACCACCATTCCAGAGGACATGCATCCAGGTTCTGCTTGATAACGTTCCAAAGCAATGTAGATTGATGCATATTTATTTTCATCATCTGAGTCAGCTGCCACTAGCAGAAGGTTGATTTTCTTTTTTGGTGGTTTGGGTTCTGTAGTTTCCGCATCAGAGTGTTGCTCTTTTAAGACTTCTGAAAGCATCCTCTACACCTCATCCCTCTCAGATTTTGGAAGGCACTTCAGATTCTTAAACCTTGGGTCAAGTGCTGTAGCTGTCTTTAGAAATCTCATATTGGTATCTTCTTTGTGTTTTGTCACATCTGCAGTGACAGTGTTCTTAAAATGAGCAACATGTTCTGCATTATCATATGAGGCTGCTACAACATGAAATATGTGGCAGAATGCTGGTAAAGCAGAACAGGGTACATATAATTCTCCCCCAAGGAATTCAGTCACAAATTTAATTAACATATTTTTTTAATGAGCATCATCAGCATGGAAGCATGTCCTCTGGAATGGTGACCAAATGCCTTTCAATGCCAGCTACAAAAGTGCTGTGTAAATGCATGTTCTCACTTTCAGGTGACATTGTGAACAAGAAGAGGGTAGCATTATCTCCTGCAAATGTAAACAAACTTGTTTGTCTTAGCAACTGGCTGAACGAGAAGTAGGACTGAGTGGACTTTTAGGCTTAACGTGTTACAGTGTTTTGTTTTTGAGTGTGGTTATGTAACAAAAAATTTCTACATTTGTAAGTTGCTCTTTCCTGACAAAGAGATTGTACTACAGTACTTGTATGAGGTGAATTGAAAAATACTATTTCTTTTATCATTTTTACACTTTGATTTCAATTACAACACAGAATACAATATATATGAAAACATAGAGAAGCATCCAAAATATTTAATAAATTTCAATTGATATTCTATTGTTTAACAGTGCGATTAAAACTGCGATTAATCACAATTTTTGAGTAAATCGCATGAGTTAACTGCGATTAATTGACAGCCCTACCTGAAATACATCTGGGATAGATTCTGAGCCCAACTTTGTTCCTTCTTTGGAAACATAAGTATGCGGACAAATGGGAATAGGGGAAAGGTGTTTGGGGTTTCTACTAGAAGTTTCCCTCTTACTGGAAGAGACCAATTGTTCCAAACAAGGTTAGAGGATCTCACACTCAACATGCACAATGTAGTTTTTAATTTTAAATGAATTTAGAAAAATAGCTAACCAACATAAGAACAGCCATACTGGGTCAGACCAATGGTCCATCTAACCCAGTATCCTGTCTACTGACAGTCGCCAAAGCCAGGTGCCTCAGAGGGAGTGAACCGAACAGGTAATGATCACGTGATCTCTCCTGCCATCCATCTCCACCCTCTGACAAACAGAGGCCAGGGACACCATTCCTTACCCATCCTGGCTAATAGCCATTAATGGACTTAACCTCCATGAATTTATCCAGTTCTCTTTTAAAACCAAAGTTTTTCCAACCTCAAGATTTAGTTAGTTTGGCCTTGGTTCTAATCTTGGGCATTAGTTGGGATTTTATTTTGCCCAGTTTATTCATCTCTACATATTGTGATAAAATACTGTACTCTACCAGGCTCTTCCCTAACACAGTACAAGTAAGCTACTCAGACACTACCTTGCTTTACTAATCCACTTTAAGGAGATTTCCTTTGTAATGTGTAATTATATATTGCTTGATCTCTGCCTTTTGTTTTCACTCTGATTGACAGAGCTTCCTGTTCTTGTATTCAGACAGTATTATTTTTGAGAGAAATTCTCGCCTACACGTGTACCTGGTTTTATTTTTAATTTTCCCTTTGATCTATGTGCCTGACACTAATGAATTCAGAACCAAAAGTCTGTCAGAGGGTATATTTTCTATCCTTTACTCAGCTTTATTTGTTGCATTTTTCCATATACTTCTCTCTAACAAACACCAGTTCTGTCTCCTGGCAACCAGGGGCACTTGTATGTGAATCCAGTGACTATTGACTCCTAATCTTTACTGAACTGTTTGGGAATTCAGACCTCTAACTGTTAAGTAAGCAAAGCCACAGAAATAACTGAACATTCGGAATGGTAGTAAAGTTGAAGTAATCTCTCCAATGGTTTTATAGCAGACACCTTTCAGTCCTGTTAACTTTTACACCTGCTGACTCACGTAGCACATGCAGGTGTTTTCACAATAAGTATTCAGTTAATAGCATTATTTCTCTTGACCAAGATAATTCATTTCTCACCCAACTTTACAAGTCCTGAAACTTAATTAAATTTAATATACTAAAAGGATTCACTAAATGTGATTGCAGAGATGGATTTAAATTGTTTATCTTTCAAATCTAAAGCATACAATAGTAATAGGCCTGAGTTCAGTAAAGTAGGATAAGATTTGTTAGCACTTGGGCAACGTGTCTGCTTGGCATTTGTTTAGAGAAAAGCTGTGATTCACGGAACTGTAGAGACAATAGGAGGAACAGAGTGACCTTGCTGAAACAATCCTACGATTTTTAATGTGAGCTCTATCACAGATCCTAGCAAGCGCCCATTCCTAGCCACCCATTAGGACTACTACGAGGGAAATCCAAGCCTTTGTGTTCTGGGTCCCTAGGGTGTTTCAAGCTTCTGGAGCCTGAACAGAGTCCAGACCTTTCCCCAATCTCAGGGGCCCTAAGCACATCCTCAGGGCACAGACCTTCTATCTGGCAACCCCTATGAGTATTGGAACCCGCTGTCCAGCTGCTTAGCCCCCCTTTTGCAGCACTGACCCTTCGGACTTCCTGTTACTTAAACATCCCCCTCTTCCAGAACTCCACCCCTAATGGTGTGAAGCTTCTGGTTAGTTTACTTCTCTCAGGGCACAAAGCAGTTCTGCAGCTGTCAGCCCACATGTACCTTGCACAGTCCAACACCTTTATGTTCTTTTGTGCTGAATCGGGAGAGTACCAATTATGCAAAACAATAAAACACTAAATGCATGTCTGTGACTCAGTTTCCTCATCGAGGGGCTTATAGCAGAAGTGTTAATAGGATTGTGAAGCAGGGGTGAGATGCAGCATGGAACTGATTGAAATTTTTGATGGAGAAGAGTATTCTATCCAGGGAATGTCCTGTGTGCTGCTGGGTGGCACAGAACATTTTTTGAGGGAGTCCTCTGTTAACATTGTGAGAACCCTTCTCTGATCTTACAAATTTTATGTTCATTTGCTGAAACAAGGATACACAGAAGGGGTCTTCCTCCCCTATAGGCTTTAGAAAAACTTTTTGGCCATTTGAGGCACATTCTGACACATTCATTTTCAGTTGTGTCACAGAAATCCAAAATTAGATTATTTGCAGCTTGGTGTTAATGATTACAGCTCATCTGCAACTGTCACAAGCTCAGTGCATATTTTTTCATGGAGCGTTGCTTAAGCTGACAACCCTACATCCTTCATGTTCAAGATACACTTACGTGCTGCTGTATCTGATGAACTGCTATTCATAGAACTGTGATAGGACTTTGCAGAGTTACCGTTAAATAACACACCAGCTTTCACCTTGAAGTGCCAGTGTTTTGTCCCGCACAGTTGTATTCTTTGCACAATGTCCTCCACTGCTTCAAGACTATGCATCATTCAGTGTCAGAACACTTTTTGTAAGAGTAGCCTAAATAAAGGACTTCCATGATGTCAGTCCATTTCAAAAACCAGATTAATAGGTGGTGTAAACAAGTAACATGAGCAGCATCTGGCAACTATCTAAGAAGACTGATTTGAAATAGTTTGTTTTTATACTCTCAGTTAGAACAGCAATTCTTTTATCTGAGATGACACAATCGTCTTTCAAGTTTTTAAAAAGTGCTTTGAAGTCCACACCAACCAGTATGCATTTATTCATCAAAATCTGAACTACAGTAGTACACCGTATACCCTAAAGTGTGGTGTTTCTAATGGAGAAAATACTGTTAATACTCCTACTTCTCCAACAACTCTTCCTTTACTTTTATGTGGAAAATCACTAAACATGCTCTTTGATCCCCTCTAATCTTTCTCCCTCACCAAAGTGACTAATGATCTCTCTCACAGGTAAGTCAAAAGTGAACTTAGATTTCAAGAATATCTACTGCCTTTGACACTACTGATCACTCTCGTTTCTCCTCTCTTTGCTCTTCCTTCAACACCACCTTAAATTATATCTGTCTCCCATCCCCTTTAGTATCCCTCAGTGTTTTGTCCTTAGTCTCCTGGCCTTATCTGCTCCTCTGGTTTCTGTTACCATCGGCATATTGATGATTTCAAAATCTAATGCCTAATCCCCAAGCTCCATTCTTCACTCTCACATCTCCACGTCTCAGGCATCTCCTGGATGTTCCACTACCATTACACCCTGTTTCTCCACAAAATGGAATTCTTCCCTCTTCACCATCTCTTGTCTACATCCATTAGCAGCCTCATATATCTCCCAGGATCACAATTGCATGCAGGTTTGTCTACCATCTTTTTCAAACATAACACTTTGTCATGTCTTAGCAGTCAGTGTAGACCAGATATCAATATCTGCATCATGTCATCTTATAACAATTAAACGTTGGTGAAGCGAGAAGGAAAAAAAGCTGTTAGCTCTCAAATTATAAGGATTAAGTCTCAAAGAGAATGAGGATAAAACTTTACCTTTGCAGACAAGTCCTCTGACTCTTGTCTCTACATGAGCCCTGCTTGGTTTCTTAATTAACCCTATAGTATGTTCCTCTTTAATATCATCAACATTGATCCTTTTTCCTTATTATCCCCATTGCAAAAATCTTTTGTTTCTTGTCTTGATATTGTAACTTCTCTGGCCTCTGTCTGTCCATTACTGCTATAGTCCTTTACTGGTGTTCCAGCCAGATCACCCTTCTCACTGTTTTTTTTTGCTATTTACCTGCCCCTTACTGCATTACATTCAAATCCTGCTTCTTACCTTCAAAACTATACATAACCTCACTTTCCTCTACATCTCTTGCTCATTTTCTCCCACATCCTCTCTGATGCTCTATATTGCCCCCAGGTTTCATTTCCTGCCCTCCTACTTCTTCCTTTTTCTCACTTCTGTCTTTCTGCTTTTGTTCATGGGCAACAGGGAAAGTAGAACATCTATTATTGTATTTTCCTGGCAGGAAAAAGGCAATTGAAAAGAAGAAAGTCTCTTTTAGGCCTAGGCGGAGAGAGAGGTTATTGTGTTGATTATGGTCAGTACTTTTTTCTCGATTCAATCACTGCTATAGGGTGGTTTATGGAACATTATTGCAGTTACCGCAAAGAGGGAGTGCAGTCACACAGCTTCCATGGGGTGTATATGTGGGAAGGATGTGTGGGAAGAATATACTTGGTTAAAGATGATTGAAAAAGCCTATGCCAGCCATTCAGGCTGGCTAATATCCTGAATCACCACTTCATTGATCTGGAGGGCCTCTTGGCATACACTCTTGGTTGAGGATTTGCCTGCATTCAGATGTCGAGGAACTGCAGGAAATACAAAAAAAATTAAACTAATGGTCTTTGCCTGTGTCCGTGCTGCTTTAAAATATCATGTTTTGCTGCTGACTGGTTGTCTCATGTGGGAAGCTGCTGCGGATGTCCAGGTGTACTGAGGAGATTTGAAAAGAAAGAAACCACTTACTTCTCTGTGATTTTTTTTTTTTTAATTCCAAGTCTGCCGTAGCACGTTCATCTGCCATATCATTTGATGGAGCGTAACTACACAATTCAGAATTACAATGCAGTGCACTTCAATCAAGTCCCAGAGACCACACTCCGCTTTTATTGTGGCAAAACTCCCAAAGAAGGTGATTGGATTTTGTCATAGTGTAAAAGCAGACCTCCGGAGGCCTTGAGAAGAGATTATTAGGAAAATAGGCTGGATCCTGCATTCCTTCCATACTCCTGCTAACTTCATCAGGCGTTTGGAGTATGCTAGGAATGCAGGGCTAGAATGCTGTTTGGAATGTGCAGACGTACCAATTCTCACGGATTAATCAAGAGAGACGTGATTTCTAAGTAAAATTAAGCCGGCCTCATGATCTCGTGAGAAAACTCTCAAATGTCAGGATTATTTTTTTTCAGCTGGGCTGCTGAAGATATGTCAGCAAGATATGTGACCTGAGAGCACCGTAAAGGCTCAGAAACTGGAAGGGAAATAAAGAGAACCCACGTTTATTTGAAAAAAAATCCTCATGATTTGGGGGAGAGGGGGTTGTCTGACTCATTATTTTCCAGTGGCGAGGGTTAGCGACACTGAGTGTGCTTTAAATTTCAAGAAATATAGTTGAGTGCTAAACTTTTATCTGTGTGGCAAAAACACCACTTTGGCCCCATTGGGACAGTTTTAGAAAAAAATACTTCCCCATTGTTAGGTCTTAATCTAAGTGTGTTTGCTTTGCTTATGGCATGTGAAAGACACACTGCATAACTAGTCAATCTTAAGGCACGTGTAATGTATGCTGCTGGTTTTGCATGCTAGTTCTTATCTGAATTAACAAATAAAACCCTATTCTTGGGATTGATCAAGTTTGTTTATTGTATGCTCTGCTCTGTTGCTTAAAAAGGAAGAGACAGAATTTCTGTTTAAGCAACTGGTTTTGCTCAAGTAGCTTTTGTTGCATGTTTGATAATTAAAACGCTGCCTGATCTTTTACATTTTTTTTTATCCTTGTGATAGTATGGGCAGTGAGTGTTTTTAAAATGGCTTTCCTTAAAGTAATATAGAGAACAAAAGTCTGATGTAGATCTGAACAATTAAGACTGAGTGATGTTATAATTAACATTTTACTGTTGCAATTGTTTTATTAGTCGTACATCAAAGAATAGAATGATAAAAGGCAGATGTGTTCTTCTCTATGGTTGAGGATTTATTTGAATGTATGAGCAGTTCCAGTTAACAATATCAAATTAAGACAAAACAGTTTAAAGTTCATAATGATAACTCAGTCGAGGATGGGTAAGAGATGGCTTTTATTGGAGTTGATCCATGAAATTAAAGTTAACAAAAATTTAACAGATGTTTTAAATAAATACTGTTAGCTCTTAATTAAATCACACTCAATGTGTGATCTTTCACTCCCTTCAACAGAAATTGTACTAGTATACACAGCAAAATATATACAAAAACCTCCTTTAAATGTGACTTTCTTTATGACTGTAAAGTATGTAGAATAAATGAACAATGCGCCATATGTGATCCAATAGATAGGTTTATATACAGAATGAAAGAGAGAGGTTGAGTAACCCTAAATGACGGTAGGCACTTTGTGGACAAGTTGCCCCCTAAGGATTATGATCTAAAGGTCTTATCCTGGAAACAAAATAATTGCACTAAGAAGGCTGAGTGTTATTTGTAGGATCAGGCCTTAACTAGATAGACAACGTAAGCAAAAAGAGTGCAATATTCAGCAGCTGGTGAAGTGACTATATCTATTTGTGTATCTTCTGAAGTGCACATGGTTTGTTGGTTCCCCAATTATTGTTGATTTTAAAAGAAAAATATCTATTAGTTCTCTAATGTTTTATTCAGAGTTATATCCATTTTTAGTTATATGAGCCATGTCCCTAAAATGAATGGCAGTTTTGTTAGTCATATCAGACACAGCTATAAATTAACAGAATATTACCTTCCACCTTTTGGCAGGCAAAAACTGGGATTTAACCGCTGCTCTGAGTGACTATGAGCAGCTCCGACAGGTACACACAGCCAACCTGCCACAGGTGTTTAATGAAGGGAAGTACTACAAGCAGCAGGAAAGAGACCCACCCCAACAGGTGAACAAGACTGAACGACCAAGTCTGCAGAGACAGGATGACATTGCTCAAGGTAAATGCAGCTACTTGACCGCCTTTGTGGACAAATAGCTTTTTGGATAATCAAAGTACATTATGCAGGTAGTAGGAACTAAATTATCTGCCACCAGATAAATTATGTCATTGTTATTAACTTTATGGAGATACTGATGGGTTGGGCCCTGTATTGCACGTTTTTCAGTCCAGTTTATCTTTGCCGATGTTTGGTAGATTTTAAGATGTAACTGAAGTATTCAAATTTAGGTTTTTTAGAGACAGTGTGCTGTTAACTATGAGAGGAGTGGGCTAGATGAAGTTGTAGACTTTTCCCATTTCTAATTTCCCATGTGTCTGAGTCCAGAGAAAGTTCCATCATTTCAGTCATTGACTTCTTGATCATTATTACATGATAAAGGTGGCACTAGAGAAGACATCTGTTGAAGTAACTTTTGTCATGAAAATGTCTTAGTCTCTTGATTCCACCCCCATAAAAAGATTATATTGAATTAGTATTTCAAACAAAGGGAAAAAAAAAACAAGGAACAATTTTCAGTTATAGCAGCTGGTTTCCATTACATGATTATAAGCATTAGGATTTATTTTTCATATTCAAATTGCTTGCTCTCTCTGACTGTTGTAACAGGTTTCTTCTAACTTAATTCACCGAAGAGTTGAGGCCTACATTAAAGGTTAATCTATGGTATGCCAGCTTCTCACATTTAAAAAAAAAAAAAAGTAACTAGTGACTCGGCAGGAATTTGTTGTCATGAAACCCATCTAGACCTGAGTCCTGTTAGCTGAGGATTTGCCCCTAGAAGTCGTACAGTGGTGATGCATTCATGTATGTGAGAAGCGTTGGAAGGAAAAATAATTCTTTTTTGTTTCTCAACAATTTGTCCCTGACTCCAAAGGAAAAAAGACAAGACAACAAGAATGTGGTTTAAAAAAGCCTTTATTAAGTAACTCTGAGCTGTCCAGCGCAGACTATCCTATTGTAATCCATTCCACTTGGTGGAGGGCTGCTGTCAGCCCCTACCCTTCTTTTGGGGTGTTGGTTGCAGCACTGTTGCTACGACCCTATTACCCTCACTCCACATGAGGATTAAGAGGGAAGGGAAGACATGGTTCTCTCTTCACTGTACCAGGTGTTAGAAGCCGCAACCCCATTACCCACCTTCTCTAGGAAATACCTTCTCCTAATCTGCTTCCAGTTCTGGTTCGTCAGTGAACTAGACCCTTTATTAAACAAGTACCTGCTCTGGGTGCCTGCCAAGTTGCAACACACTGAATTTTGCAAGCTAACCTATCCACTGGGTCCTTGGGCTACCAACAGAACACTGAAAAATCCCACCTTGCCCAGTCCACTCTGGCAGTGAGGGAAACATTCCTTCTCAGCCCCAACAAGGTAACTAGCATGAGCCCACAACAAGGACCAAAAGCCCCAGTCCTTTTCTAATCCCAAAGAGAAGGAAGCTTTTCTTCTCATTGCAGAATGAGACTTTGAGCAGGGCAAAGTGTTACAAGCCCTCCCTTGGGTACCTGGAAGCCAATAAGCTGATATTGCACCTTCTGTCCAACCAATCAGCCACAGAGGCCACCATCCCTTGCCCCTCTCCAGTGCTTAATTTGTAATGAAAGTGCCAGAGCTCAGACAATTAGGTGACGGAGCTCAAGTGCATTTTTTTACTTTAAGAACTGATGCAGCAATCCCAGAGGTGCTGGGGCTATGAACTGCCAAGCCTAGGCAGTGTCAGGGATCAGTCCTGGCACAGATTAAGCACTATCCCTCTCCTCAAGCCCACAAAGAAGGGGACAGTGGAGCAATCCTTAAAGGAAGGAGAAGGGGTTTTCTTTCTCCCGCTGGCTCAGGCAAATACCTCCACACACACACACACTCTCTGAGGCTGCAGGGGTGGGGAAAGGTGGCAGCATTGCTATTGCTACTCCTAATTTAAGGAGCATCATTGAAGGGCTCTGGAAGCAGCCTTTCCTTAGCTGGTACCTGCTGACCAAAACAAGGCTTTGGAAGGGCATGAGGAGGGAATTGTAGGGCTTCTTTTGACTCAGTCTAAAGTGCTGGATTAATCAGAGTTAAAGAAGCAAACCTACACATACAGGGCTGGAAGTCAGTGAATTATGCCTGTTTTACATCAGCTGAAGACCTGGGCCACTGTCTAAAAGTCAACGTTTTTAAATCACTTGTTTGACATTGAAATGGCCACTTCATGTTTGCTAGAAGCAGTGCCCTACTGATACAAACAAGGAAACTGGATGCCAGAGCTAGGGTGATCAGACAACAAGTGTGAAAAATTGGGACAGGAGATGGAGGAAATAGGAGCCTATATAAGGAAAAAAAACCCAAAATCGGGACTGTCCCTATAAAATCGGGACATCTGGTCACCCTAGCCAGAGCTCACAGTAACTTTGTCACTCAGTGTGTTCCTAGAGCAATTCACGTAACCTGCCCTGTACTTCAGTTCCTTCATTTACAAGTGGGAGTAGTGAATAGTGCTGGCTAAAAAGTGTAGGGAAAAAAGAAACAAAAACTTCATCCCAACATTCAAAAACTTGCTGAAGAATGTCATTTGGATTTCAAAATTAGAAAAATTTTGACCAGCTTTAGCAATAATAAACTTTTGGATGTTCTGAATGTTAATTCATTAATATTTATAAGAGAGACACAGTGGGTGAGGTAATATCTTTTTTTGGACCAACTTCTGTTGGTGAGAGAGACAAGCTTTCAAGTCACACAGAGCTCTTCTTCAGGTCCATCAGCATCTGCCACTGATGATAGACCTGAAGAAGAGCTCTATGTAAGCTTGAAAGCTTCTCTCTCACCAACAGAAGTTGGTCTGATAAATGATATTACCTCTCTCACTGTGTCTTTGTAATATGCTGATATCGACATGGCTACAACAACACTGCATATCATATCTACAAAGTAATTTGAGTTCTGAGGATGAAAGGTAGTAGAAATGCTGTGTGATGCATCCATACATCTCATTTTAAATAAATAGGATTTGTGTGTGCCTGTCAGAAAGTGGAGTTATGCTCACATGGTACAGTAATGTTTCTTATTTACAGCACTGTACATGTTCACTGTCTGACCACTAAGGGCCAAGTTTACAAAGATTTGGACATCTGAGGATGCAGATAGGCACCAATGGGATTTCCAAAGCTCCTAAGCAGATTAGATGTCCAATTCTAATTAGGTGCCTAACTCTGATTAGATGTCCAACTCTAATCAGAGTTAGGCACCTAATTCACCTAAGTACTTTGTAAATCCACTAGAGACCAACCTGCATCTTTTGGTGCCTAAAGATCTGGCCCAAAATCACTCACTAGCTAAATCCTCACAACTTCTGTGAAATAAATAGGGATACTTAGGTTGAGAGGTTGGATAAGTTGCCCATGGTCACTCAGTGTCTCCATGATCATAGACTGTGCACTAAGTGGTCTGCTTCTCAAATTGTATATAGTAATTTGTGAAAACAACACCTAAGATAATGGGAGGCATACAGTAAAGCTACTAATTTTGGACAAGCACGAAAACCAGGCAGCCTAGAGAAATTACTAGTCCCAGGAATATCAACAGGAATAATGGGTGGAAACTGAACAAAGAAAAATTTATATTGGACGTCAAGGGGAATGTTCTGTCAGAGGGCTCTGCATAATTATCGAATTGTCTCCCAAAATAAATGGTGGAAGCCCTATTGCTTTAATCATTTAAAACTAGACTGAATATGTTGTAGGGGGAAGTCTTGCATTGGTAGGGGGATGACGTAGATGATCCAGCCTATGTAGGTACAGTATTTTCAAGTCACCCAGTAGGAATTCTGATTGTGGTAAATGTCCCTTGATTATACAGTTCATTCAGATTGTACAAAGCAACAGTGAATACTGAACAGTGAAACGCTATACATAAAAGTAAGAAAAAAGATTGCATTGTACACTTTTAGGGAGTCTTTCATTTAGGAATCCATAGTACTTTTTGTGTATCAGAAATTATATTTTCTGGAGTCCATAATCCGTGTGTGTGTGTGTCAGTCAGATTTTGGGCTACCCAAAGATATCTCTCATAGCATCTAAAACAATAATAAACGTAGGCAAAATAGGTGGCTTTTCAGCACATATCTTCACAAATTTATACGTATCAGGTGATAAAGGAAGGCACTGACTGGCAGCCCAGAACTATCATTGCAACACTGTATAACTAATTAAAGAGGCATTGTCAGAAGAATATTAAGTATTTGTTAAAATACTAGGCAGTATGTTCCCTAACAGTTAATGGCTTCAATATTAAAACTGAAAAGTCCATTTTAGAGCTGTTTTTCTTTTTTTATTATTATTATTATTATTATTATTATTATACTGTTCTTTGTCATTTGTTTTTAATTGCTTGTCAATGAAGACAGGGCTTAGAATGTTAAGATTTAACTTCCAACATCTGTTGCTATAATATGCTAACAAACAAGATGTTCCACCAAACTTTGGGAATATTTTTTCTTAATAGCTACTATAGCATGCTGCAGGTGAACCCAGGAACTGAACATAAGAATTGCCATTCCAGATCAGACTAGAGGTCCATAGAGTTCAGCATCCTATTTTTGATGGTGGCCCATTCCAAGTGTTTCAGAGACAGGTGAAGAAAACCCTATAAATGTGCTCACTGCAACTTTATGCAGTGTGTGCTTGTCTGGCTAGTTGGAAGAAAAGGTGTTGTTGTCCCTTTAAAGAATCCCCCTGCAACCAGCAGCAGGAAGGGGAAAAGTTTACCTGTACAGACTGGAGGAGGAACAGGAAAAGGCTGGATTAGGTGTGGGGAGTGGGGGAGGGTACTGCCTTTCCAGCAGACCACCAGAAGGGGGAGAAGTATTTATCTCCACCCGCCCCTGCTGCAGGAGAAGCTCTCTTTCACCTATATCAGGCCGGCAGCAGCTCACAGAAATGGTGGGTTTCCTCTTCTAGGCAGACTGGAGCGAAAGCCGCAGCTCCAGATCAGCATGCAATAGGGACACATGGGAGAGGGTGCAGAGTTAGGGTACCTAGCACACAGGAGGAAGGGGAAACAGGTAGTAACAGGGGGAGGGTGCTGTGTCAGCATACCAGAGCACAGAAGAAGGGGAATCCCTTAGCCAGTGGGACACAGGCTCTCATCAATCCCTGATCAGCCGTAGCTGTTGCAAGTAGGTGGCAGAGGAAGCTGCTGAGGTTACAGGCAGTCGCAGGGACCCACCATGTGGCACTGGGGGCTCCAGGAGCAATGACGGGCCAGACAATGGGCCTGCCTTTTAAGGAGTTTCTTACTAAAGCCAAACAGTCAGCATTGACTTTTGCTGAAGTACAACAACTTAAAATAATTTTAAAAGTTTATCTGATGCAACTGTGGATATATTCATTATCCATATATCCATGTCTAGTCTTTTATTTTAATGCTACCAAGCTCTGGATCTCCATTATGTTTTATGGCTGTTAGTTCCACAGATGGCCTCTGTTCTGTTTTTAAAAATAGCCTTTCATCAGTTTTATCAAATAACTCCTTGTGCGTGTATTGGGAAAGGTAAATTAGTGCATAATACTGACCTTCTCTTATCCAGTCATCATTTTCTAAAACTCTCTGAGATCCCTTCTTCCTCATTTCCTCTTTAAACCCTCTCCATCTTTTCAATGTCTTCTCATATAGAAGGTTTTCCATGCCTCTAATCTTTTTTTCCTCCCACTGTGTTTTTGGACTTGTTCTACTTCTGTCTTTTTGGAGATAAGGTTACTGGAACTGGACACAGTGTTCCTGGTGAGGGTGTGTCATCAACTATAATATTGGCATTATAATATTGTCAGTAGTGCTTTATAGCCCACTCTTTGTAAATCCCTATGTTTTGTTTGCCTTGCTGACCTCTCCTCTGTACGTTGAGTAGATGTTTTCACTGTTCTGTCACATCAATAGCTGGCCCTTTCCTAACACTAGCAACGTGTATGAGTACTTAAAATTACTTTTTTCAGTGCGCATTAGCTTGCACTTGACTACACTGAATTTCAATAAGAATTTATAGCAAAATAGGACAAAGGGTCCCATAGGGGTTTGTTTTGTTTGGTTTGGTTTTTGTGGTTTTCGTTTTTATAAAATAAGGTTCTCCCTTAATATAGGCTTGCAATATTCTTCATTCTTTGTGAGCTGCCTGTTATTCCTACGATCAGGGCATATAAAGCGAACTGTCTTTATAGCAGAATAATGATGTTGAGATTACTTCTGAGTAAACTTTTTTGATTAAAGCAGAATATGGTATGTTTGATGTTTGGAGTGATGTGAGATGATAGTTCTGTGCTAAATTTCATTTGATCCGTAACAAGTTAACCAAACGTAGGGGTTTAAAATATATAATAGTTATGATCTGTCACAATCACTAGTATATATTTTTTCAAATAAATCCTTGGAAACACAATTCTGCAAAACCCAATTCTACATAAACACTTCTTTCTCCATTCATTATTTTAAAAGTTAATCTGTCCAGTCAGAGCCACATTCATCTGTGATGTGCACAACTTCAGGGCAGGAACCACGTGTTCTTTTATGTTTAACAGTGCCCAGCAAAATGGTAATAAATAACAATAATAATCAATAGTAAGTCCTCAAATGAAGGAAATGGAGGTGCATTTGGAATGAGTTCATTCGTTGACAAAATACCATCATAGGAAAGACGGAGAGGCATTCCTCCTGGTCTCACTTGTCAATTGTACCACCGCCTTCCAATTGCCAATTGTTAGGATAAAGAAAGTATTGTCATAAAATCATGACTCTTTTTGTAATGTTCTTACTTTCCTCAATCTGTCTTGGGTTCCTCCACAGAAAAACGACTCTCCAGAGGTATTTCGCATGCCAGCTCAGCCATAGTCTCCCTTGCTCGATCACATGTAGCAAATGAATGCAGCAATGAACAGTTTCCTTTGGAGATGCCTATATACACATTCCAGCTACCAGATCTTAGCGTGTATAGTGAAGATTTCAGAAGCTTCATTGAACGTGATTTAATCGAACAGGCAACAATGGTTGCTTTGGAACAAGCAGGTGAGTGAATGCTCTGGGTTGTTAGCGTGACACTTGATTTAACATTCTTCGATCACACTTCATTATTGCAGCTGGGCCGTCTTGCACCAGAAATAAATGTGAGTGAGCAAAAACAAACACCATGTTCTTTGGAATATCGCATGCAGTTCCCAGCTCCATCTCTAAGTCTCTGCAGTAATTAGTGGCAGATTGGTTTAATAAATAGGGAGACTGAGGTAGGAAAGAGGGGAGGAGGAAGAGGAAGGGAAGGAGAATGATAGGCCAGGAGAGTGAGACTGATCAGGTGGAAAGTAAGGGGAGAGAATGTGGTAACCCATTGAATGCCATCAGTCAGTAGAGTTTGGGATCATTTATAGCACTATCCTTGTGGCTCAGTTTCCCCTTCTATAAAATGGGGATAATTATGTTTATTTGCTTTGTGAAGTGCTTTGAGCTATAAAGATGAAATGAAGCATAAAATAGAGAGATATATATGATTTTATATATATATAGTAATATTAGTTACGCCTATATTAAATCTACATTTAAAAGTTGCATGTGAAATTGAATTTAAAACTAGCAAAAAATGTTTAAAACATTTCATTGTAAATGATATTTAATGAATGAGAAACTCTGAGATGGAAGTTAGATAGCAACCTCCTGTTGAGAGACAGCCAAGGTTTCAGTCCTTGCTCTGATGATGACATTTGGAGGTTGCCATAATTTGAGAGACCGTGGGCATACCTGTGAACTCCAAGGAGCCCCAAAGTCCGCACTCCTTGTATGAGCTCCCTGCATCTCCTGCTTCAAATGCCCAGTCCCCCCACCACCTTGTGTCATTCTTAAGCTCTAATGAGTTTCCAAGTAAATTGCTTCACTAGCCACAGTAAGAGGAGTGCTTGCTCAAGTGTACTCCTTGTACTGGCGTAAACAGAACATCAGTTTCACTCACTGTAGCTATGTCTCTTATCTTTCCTTAATCTTACATGAAAACCTTTACATTTTGAAACACATTTTGTCAGTTGGGTAGGATTTGCCCCAGAATTTAAAGGGCATTCGATCAGAAACAGGTAGTGTAATGTTTTTTCTTCTTCCTCCCCTACACTGAAAATTCTGTCATGCTTGATTTGCTTACATCGCAGTTTTACAGCGTGGTGTACATGGTGTCATGTCAGTTAAAAAATGTGTAGTAAGCCATCTGTTAAAATGCAGAGTTAATTGATTCTATAACATGTGCACTAGAAGAAAATTACTTCTGAAAATCAAGAGAAATTGCATGTAATAAAGCCTTGACCTTAAGAAAACCTCAAATCTGCATTGAGCAGTACTGTCTTCTGCTGATACAGCACCTTTTGCATAACATAGTTAACATTTTCCCCAATACATTTTTTATAATGGATCTATTTGCAATGACTTATTTTAAAATGCTATCTTTTCATTTAATACACTGTTATTGGCTAGAGATGGAGTGAGCTGGAAACCCAAATCCAAATAGTACAGGGGTGTGGGGTGTATAAAATCCAGACCCAAACATGGATCTAAATTTCACAATTACAGATGAGCAAGTAACGAGCAAAACCCTTATATGAAAACCACTGAACTTTGGACGGGGAAAGTTGAAATCCAGACCTGAATTTTGCAGCTCCTGCCCATGAATAAAACCGATTCAAATTGTTGACCAAGAGTCAAACTGAATCCAAACTAAAACTTTTTTGTGAAGTTCAAAAGTATTTAACATGTATTTTTCTTTTTCTTTTTCTCATATTTCTGCACCCCTCTAGGTTTGGGCCAATCGCAGAATTTAAAGTTCCAATTCAATTGTTATTCAAGTGAATATTTGTGAATAATTCTTTGAGTTATTTCCCCAGCTCCAGTCAACCATAAAATCAGATCACTGTAATTAGACGCTTCCATGTTGGTGCAAAATAGCAGCCAGACTAAAGAAAAAATTGCATTTCACTCAATGCATTCAGTATGTTGACTCAGTTAGTTGTTCGTGACACACGTGGTATTTATTGGCTGCAAGAAAACAAATGATCTTAGAATATGCTCATCCTTTTCCACAGCTCCATTTTTATACCTCTTTTACAATTAATATAGAAATTAATTGTTATTAGACTGATGATTAAAACTATGTGCTACAGCTTTAATACAAGGGGCAAACAATAGAGGAATAAACAGTGATTTCTAGATGGACTGTTAGGGTTTTATGAATTTTTCTGTAGCTGTAGGAAATGTTTAACAAATAACCTGCTCTTCTATGGAAGTTGTCAGAATTATCTCTGTTTTCAAAAAATGGTTATCTTTAGTATTATAATTCAATATCTATGGTTTCCTGACAGCTTAAGCTTCATTGTGATCAAAGTACATAATTGTCCTCCTGGGTTTTTACCTTCCAGAATAGTAATTTCCCTCGTTGCCATAGTGAGAGGTAAACAACGGACCCTCAAGAAACAAACAAATCATTCATAGGAAGCTTTAAAAGTTCAGGCCAGTTATTTTGTGATAATACCTAAGGCAAGGTCACAATCCTGCACAGAGTACCTACAGATGCACCCCAGCACCTTCATAGTTCTCAGTGCACAATCAGGACCACATTTGGTTCATATCTACCGTTTGTGCAGAGACATAATGAGATTTAATGACACGACTAAGCTTCCACATCTCGTGAGAAATCTATATTCTAGTGGGTCTTTGAGCCTTTCTTCATGATTAATTCATGAAAGCACATCTTGAAATTTGGTCTTATTTTATGAGACAAGTTTATATATTTTTCATGGACTGACTATAACTTTGTCTAATAAGGAATCTAAACCTTGAAAAGCAGCATTTCATAACTGCTGTGGAAAAAAATTTTAAATCTCTAATTTTAATTTTAATTTATGACTGGTTTGGACTTGTAAGTCAGCCATGAAAGTCATTTGAAAAAATATACCTCAAGTAAATAATATACTGTGGGTTTTTTAATAAACATATTAATCTGATGAATGAAGCATGAAATGAGTACATCTGAACTGGTTCTATAATATTTAATTTAAACTTTGACTCAGATTTTAAATTCATGTAATGAATGTTTAATAAATATACACAATTTTATAGAAATATAAGTAGCATCCATAGCATCTAAGTACAATACATTGAAAACTATTGCAAGAGGAGGCCAGATCCTCAGTCCTACCACACTGTCTTTGCCCAACTCTGGTGATGTAAAGGGCAGATAAAATCATTTCTATTTGCCACTTGAGAAATACCCAGTTATGTACAGCCACCACTGCTGCTCTGCACTCTAATCATCTGCTGTACACATTATATGATAATCTATTGTTGGATGTACATTGGTGCATTTTCTTTGTTTGTTGTTACAGTTAGTAGGTAAGAGAAGGGGAAGAGGAGGAGTGGGATTATCATCCAGTCAGTAGCAGCACTCAGAATTTTTGCCACAAGTCCTTCATGTGAATGAACAACATTTAAATGGTTAAATAGCCTGCTTCCCTCGCTGAGTGTGGGTTGATTTCTAAGTACCAACTACCAGGGGAAGGGCAGGGAAAGCAATATAAGCTGGCTCCTTCCACCATCAACTCCGTAACCCACCCAGTTCCATAGGCCTCCCATATAAAAGCAGAAAACACCATTGTCAAACTCTCACAGTGTTTCTTAGGCACTTTGTTTTAATTACTGTTTCTCTCTGAAAACCAAACTGAGACCCAATGTAGGTTTATAAGTCTGATCACAGAGTATAAAACCCTACACGGGGAACAGAAATTTGATGATGTAGCAAAACTCCTGCTGACCTCAGTGATGTAGCACCAGGCCCTCCAGGAGAGAAATAGATAAGGCCAATACTCCCTACTACAGATTAGTGCTATTCTGCCATACTAGAATGAGCTTTCCAGTGTTCATATCATTACTTTCTAAACCCCACTCTCAGACAGAACTCCTTCCTTAAATCCTCATGAGACTTTAGGAATTCCGCATCTACACTGCAAAAAAAAAACCCACAGCAGCTAGTCGCAAAGACCAGGTCAGCTGACTTGGGCTTGCGCTGTGGGGCTCAAAATAGCAGTGTAGTAGTTCAGGCTTGGGCTGGAACTCAAACTCCAAGACCCTCCTCTTCTTCTCGCCAAGTTTCAGAGCCAGGGCTCCAGACTGAACCCAGATGTGTACACTGCTAATATTAGCCCTATAGTGCAAGTCCGAGTCAGTTGACCCTGGCTCTAAGACTCATTGCTGCAGAGGGGTTTTTACAGTGTAGATGTACCCTAGATACAAAGGTTGACATGTTCTCCTATGTCTTATTAACTCAATTATTGTTTATAGATAACTGCAGAATCGTATCTCACAAGTTTGGTGACAATTCACGCTCGTATGTTTGAGCGCAGGTCTAGTGCTTCATATTAAACAGCGGCTACGTTGTGTTCCATTATCGCTAAAGGAAATGGGATTTCTATCCTGAATTGCAGAAAAGTAGATCTGCAAAGAGTGTGGAAAATAACCCTGGAATATTTTTTTTGTTGCAGTCCTGAGTGCAAACCTCCAATGGATGACAGTTTGGATAACAGCAGCACTATTTTCCAAGTGTGGACTAAATGATAGGATTCAGATTACACAACAAATGGAAGATTTTTCACATACAAACATACTCAGATACATACATGTGTGTGTCCGTCCACCCATGTCTCTCTCTATACCTAAGTCCTTTCCCTGTTGGAGTAGGAGAGAATTGCTACAAAAACCCCAACAATTCTTCTTGTTGTTTCCAGGACCATTATTAGGCTGGGACTGAGACACTGAAATGAGGAAGGGAGTTACTATGGCGATGGGCTCTAGAGAAAACCAGATGGATAGGCAGGATGGTTAAGATTAATGTTTTTTAACTGAACAGAGCAAAATATTTTATTATTATGCTTCAGTATAACTGAGTATAACAACAGTTTTAAACTCTATGCACGCCAAGATATCAGTATGCCTAAACTTTAATAACTCTTAAGTGCTGAGGCCTGTGTTTTCTGTGAAGAGCCTAACACAGTTACTTTGGCCTGGATTGCAATGGTCATATCCCAAGAGTAAAGCCCAAGGAATTCTGAAACTTGGTCCTTTGAAGCAGTTGATAAAAGTTAGGCTTCATTAAGCCAAAAATATAATTGTCTTTTGGAAATGCTACAATCTTTTACTTTTCTGGGAGAAGATTTATGCAGAAGTGCGTGCAGGGAGAAAAGCAAAACCCATTCATAATTCTGGGAGATCTGCATTCATTTCCTGAGTACTAGGCTAGAAATGCATACTTGCATAATTTAATTCTAAGATGAATGACAAAGTGATGGACAGTGCTGTAATTTCTTAGAAAAACTGATGTCTTAATTTTGTGAGACTATATTAAAAAAAAAAGAAGCCGAAAAGCAGTATGTGACAGCTCACAAGTCCGTTATAAGCAGCTGTTTGCTCAAGTAGATCCTACTGCCTCATTTTATTTTTTTAACATTTTTGTTTTCATTTGCATTCTAGTTCCTGGATTCTCTAACTGTCTGTAGTGCTTATGCACCATGCCAAAAGAGAAACACTTAATTTAATTGTGCAGTTTTACATGTTCCTTCATGCATGGTCCAATGCTGCACTTCAAGGACGTAAGTAAATGATGAATAGCCTCTCAGGCACTGCTAGAGTGGATTTCATATCACCTAAAATAAAGGAGAGAGCTCCTATATGAAAGTCCTTTCTCTGAAGGACACAATGTACTTATGGATATACAGCATAATCACAATGCTGTGTCTGAAGAATACAACAGGTCACTTAATGATTAATACTAAACTCTGGAAAGCTATCTTTTATTTTGTTTACATAAGTATTGTAGGTAAATATTTATTTATAATCAGGAAGAACCAAATCTAAAAACTTTTAGATGCACATAGAATACACAATTACATTTCAAAACCTATAGCTTTACAAACTGTAGAAGTATGTAGTGGTGGTGAGCCATGTTGGTCCTAGAATGTTAGAGAGACTAGGTGGATGAGGTAATATCTTTTATTGGACCAACGGTTGGCTCTCTAACACGCTGGGACCAACATGGGTACAACAATACTGCATACTTCTATAGCTTTTAAAGTTGTATGTTTTGTTATTACCTCACCCACCTTGTCTCTCTAAGTGGTAGAAGTGACTGATGCAGAATGGCTTTGCTTAAATTTGAATCCAGCATGCCAGCTGTTAAGGAGTGCTCCTAGCACATTGCATGACCCATCTTCTAATTCTTAAGGGACTGAGTAGTTTCCCACTGATTTAAAGAGCTTGTATTGTACACATTTTAGAATAACTATAGAATTATGAAAGGAAGACAGTGATTGTTTGATCAAGTCCTGACTCTGCAGGTCTCTGCTCTAATTGTACAAGTAGAGAGTTATCATGTTAATCCACTGTTACAAAAAATATTTCCCAAAGTTACCCAATCCCAGCTGCTTAAAAGTCTCCAGACTATGAATTGTAATTGTCTTTTGTTTTTTCCTGTGTATGAAGTTGTTCCCTCATTCTGTGTGTATTTTAAATTGAACCACTCACCTCATCATATTTTAGAATAATGTATATTTTTATTCATGACAGAGTTTAAATTGGCATTGGCTCCTACTGTCACAAAAATAAAAAGCATATACATACACAATAGGAAACATGACCAAATATATTTAGGAGCAGAGCATCATCATCCTTCAAAATTCATAGCTGATTTGCATCCATCAGGAAATCAAATTTCCCACATCAGACTATCCTAATTTTTCTGATTTCAGCATGTAGAAATTTAAATGATAAGAAGTGGCACTTTTCAGGTCAGTTGTGCTGCGATAACAGAGCTAATAGTAGGATGGGAGAGACTCATTCTACAAAGTATGAGCAGAGTAGGAGAGGTGATAATGCTTGAACGTAGCTAGTCTTAACGTGTGCCTCTCTGCAGCCAATGGTGCAACAGGCATTTTGGAAAGGGGTGTGTTGGAGGTAAGAAGAAAAGTGGCTAAAGCACACTCAAACTGCCCCTAGCCCATGTGTGTTCTCAGGGGTCAGCTGGTAGCTGGTACAAGTTAGGACAGTCCCCAAACAACTTGTTATTGCTTCTCCTCTATTTCCCCTTTACTCAGCTGCCTAGGATAGCTGTATGGGGAAGAGGTACTTAGCTAGCCACTCCTCTAGGGTGACCAGATATCCCGATTTTATAGGGACAGGCCCAATATTGGGGGCTTTTTCTTATATTGCTGCCAATCACCCCCCCCTCCCAATTTTTCACACTTACTATTTGGTCACCCTACTAGGCTCAGGCAAAGGCATTCAGTTCTTGTCTCTCTCTCCCTTGGGTGCCTACTGCCCAGCAAAGAATCAGGAAACAGAGCAGCCAGAATAGTCTTAGGTTATGGCTTGGAATTGCTTTTCAGTTCATAGTCAAATACACTTTTTCTTCTTAACCCAGACAGCTTTGAGGGTTACAAGTGGATGCTGGGCCACAACTTGGCCACCCCTGTAATCCATATGATAAAATTTCAGGAATGTCACTCTGTGTGTCACTCTGAAATCTACAATATCTGTAGTCGCCTGATCTGGTCCAGGGGCCCTGGGCTTAACTTGTCCACAGGGACCACCTACCCTCTGACAGTTAGTGTCCAAGATAAAGTTTTAAATATGTCATGAAACGAGCAACGGTCCTGTAAAGCTGCTACTGAGCTCTCTCTCAAGTCGTGTTTACTCTCAAGGAGTTAGTTTCCAAAAGAGCATTAGAGGTATTCGTTTAATTTTTGCTATTGCACGTCATCAGATAGCAGTTGCTTTTTAAGCAGAACTATTCAGCGGTGCTTTGTACCTTTCAAAAATAAATAATAAAAAGTCAGAGGCAAAAGAGGCAGGATTCCAGAGGCAGGATGACCATAGTGGCTGGCTACAAGCATAGGTGCTGGAATTAGGGGTGTGGGGGTGTTGCTGCACCCCCTGGCTTGAGGTGGTTTCCTTGTGGACAGAGTTTACAGTTTGGTTCAGTAGCTCTCAGCACCCCAACTATACAAATTGTTCCAGCCCCCCCGGCTACAAGTGAGTCAAGTGTGCCACTACCACAGCATTTAACTGTCCCTCTCAGAAGATGTGTGAAGATTTGAGAAGGGGGAGCTGAACATATGTCTAAAACGTCTATTATGAAACCAATAAACTGTGAAGGTGCAAGTGCTGGCATCAGGTGGTGTCTGAATGGAAGACAAACTGAATGTAGTACAACAGAGAGAGAGAAGTCTTGCAAAAACAGAAATAAACCAGTTTGGAAGATATCCATTTCCATATGGGACTTCGCTTAAGCTGCTTTTCTAACTCCCTCCCCACAAATCCATGTAACTGGTAGATGAATGTAATGGTTAGGCTGAAAGAATAGCAGTGCAGTGGTTTCTATTAAAGGCCACATGAAGCAGGCCTCTTTATTGCCAATATAATCCAATGCAGATGTGTCAATATTTTATAAACCACAGACTTGTTAATATCAACTGAAAAATCATGATAGCCACAAGCTGGCTGAAAAGCAAGAGATCACCTCGTGCTCCTAGAAGGAATGGCTATTGATGGATGGGAATGACTATCAATCTACAGAGATGTGCTCCTATGGTAATCAAATGCCCCTAGATCTACTGTAAATATTTATGAACACCAAGCTTTAGGGTTTTAAATTAGTGGTTTCCTGGCCTGTGTTGAAGTGCAATTGAGCTGTCCTTTAAGAAATACATAGGTCTTGTATGTTTTAGGAGTTTATAAGTCTACTTCAAGTGCTTTAACTTGTCACTGTTGAATTAGTACCAAAAATATTCTGTACAAGGCAGGTGACAGGTTGTTATTTCACAGCCCATAGAAACAGGAGTTGCTAAAAACAATAACTCGTTATTTCCAATTTTATCTCTCCCAGAGCTATCCCGTGGCTCTTTAAATTAAGCTATTCAAATGCGTATTTAATTTTGAAAAGACTAGTTTGAGTTATTAAGCATGTACCAACTGGATAGTGAATTCATGTAGGATTACTAAGTTCATTTCGTAACTATCTACAGTACATTTATTGCATATTGTACAATAACTCTTAATCCTGAATGATGGTTTTAATTGAAATTTAATGAGACAGTTATGGTCTGATAATGAAATAATTGATTATTAAAGACACTTTTATTGATGCTCACCAAAACTATTGTATGTGGTATTTGTGTGCTTCCACTACTGCAAGCAAGCTTCAGTATATTTATTTGTAATAATAAGCATTAACAGGCAATAATAGTCTGATTACATGATACCAAATCTGTATCTGAGAGCCTTAATTTTAAAAGCATTGCCAGCTATCCTAATACTATAGATATTTTTCATCTTCTCTTGCAAATGGATTGTGTGTATGTAGTATTTTTAAAGAAAGTTATTTTAAAATAGCTATACACTGTTATAACATACAAAAATAGTGGTGTGGGAAAATCATGCCACTGATTTGTGCAAAATAATTTCCTTATCCAAAGTACTGCTTATCTCATCAGTATCATTTCCAAAAGGAGGAGAGGATAAAGCCAGGAAAAGACATTATAAGTATATGTTAATTGATTGATCAGCCACCAACTGCTGACTTCATTATCTACGGTATTTAATTGCAATTTCACAACTGACAGCCTTGCAAAAAGGATGTGGGGAAATGCACAAACCATTAGTAATCACCTGCCCCATAGTGTTTTACAATAATGATTTCTGATCCCTTTGTTTACATAAAGAACATAAAGGTTCCCATTTAAATACAAAAGAAATATCTGAAAACATGCTCCACCCAGCTCGCACACACAAAACTGTGAGCCAGGAATTCCGAGTTTCTAGTCTTTGCTTTGACTCACTCTCTCTCTCTCTCTCAGCTTTAATTAGGTCACTTAAGGGCAAATTTTCAAATTTAAGTAGGTCTCTAAAGATGCAGGTGGGTGCCTAGTGGGATTTTCAAAAGTGCTTGAGCAGGTACCTAACCTGCTTGGGTGCTTTTAAAAATCACATTAGGAGCTGATGTATATTTAAGTGCCTAAATACCTTTGGCAGTATGGCCCTTAACATCTCTATATCTCATTTTCACAATCTGCAAAATCTACCTCATAGGGTATTGCAGGGATAAACTAGTTCATATTGGTAAAAGGTGAAAAGCTAAATAAAAATATTGACCGTGGGCTGGACTCTGCTCTCATTTACAAACATTCTACATTGGTATAACTACTGATTTTGATTGACTTATCCTGATTTGCATTAGTGTGAGAGAGAGGATAATCAAGCCTGAAAATATTCCACTAATTCATTCTCCAGTATTTAGTCAGAAGTAAAAACAGAACCTTTGTACATTGGATCTGACTTACCTAGGATACATGCTTTTTCTGAATAACACAAGTGGAATGCTTTTGTCTTATTAGATGTTTTTTGTAATGATGTAGTCTGTCTTCTGTTTATATAGTGCCAATGATCATTAAATTAAACACAGTATTTGAGAATAGCATAAAAAAATTAATCCAAAGTACTCTTACTGTCTTTCATTTCAGCCTTGGGTATATTTAGAGAATGTTTTCAATGTGATTTCCCCACCATTTCTTCCTATCACAACTTCTTCAATTTCTGGTTTTGCGAGTAGTGTTACATGGGGAGGATGGACTTGCAATGGGCTCTGAAAACCTCCAGAGTTATCCATCATCCCTGTATCCTCCTACTTATGTGCATTCAACCTGCCTTAACACATACTCTTCTGTTTTAATAGACAATTTCTTTTCAGGTCGACTGAACTGGTGGTCCACAGTGTGTACAAGTTGCAAACGTCTTCTTCCATTGGCTACAACAGGTGATGGAAACTGCCTCTTACATGCTGCCTCATTAGGTAAGGGAAAGTCTGGATTAGCTGCTTCTGCTACATAAAACCTTTTCTTGAAGGTTTGCTACTTTCCTCTATTTCCATCAAAGGTTTTTGGGTGCAAAGGCTTTTTGCTACAAGGGTGCCTCTTTGGGTACATCCACTCTGCAAATAAAACCCTGCAGCAGCTAGTCTCAGAGTCCAGGTCAAGTGACTTGGGCTTATGGTGTGGGGCTAAAAATAACAGTATAGACATCCCGCTTGGGCTGAAGCCCGGACTCTGAAATCCAGCAATTAGAGAGGGTCTCTTTTTAGCCCCATCATATGAGATCCCCAGCCTGAGTCAGTTGACCTGGACTCTTGAGACTCTGTCACTGTTTCTTTTTTCTTTGTTTGTTTCTGAAGGGGGCGGGGGGAGTTGCAGTGTAAACATACCTTTATATAAGGCTGCTACACTCTGTTCTTCAGCTTCTCTCTGAAGCAATGTTTGCAATAAGTATCTATCTATACAGCTTGCATGATGAAGGTAGAAGTTTTCAGCTTGCTTTCTAAGATGGAGTTGAAACAGGAAGATAAACCCTAGCCTCTAAGCTAGCGTGCATTTTCTGTAATGGGCCTGATCTTGCAGTCCTGGTGCGAGCAAAACTCCTGTTGGCTTCTGTGGGATTTTGGCTGCATCATAAACAGGGCCGGCGCTACCATTTAGGCAGCCTAGGCAATCGCCTAGGGCGCCAGGATTATTGAGGGGCGGCAGGCGGCTCCGGTGGAGCTGCCGCAGTGGTGCCTGCGGAGGGTCCGTTGGTCCGCGGCTCAGGTGGAGCTGCCGCAGTCATGCCTGCGGACGGTCAGCTGCTCCCGCGGCTTCAGTGGACCTCCCGCAGGCATGCCTGCGGCAGCTGCACCAGAACCACAGACCCTCCGCAGAAATGCCTGCGGCAACTCCACCGGAGCCACGGGATCAGCGCGAGGGGCGGCGAAATGGCCGTGCACCTAGGGCACAAGAAACCTGGTGCCAGTCCTGATCATAAACACAGGTTCAAGGCCATAATCCTCTGATGTTTGTTAAACATGCATCCTACTGTCATTAAGGATACAAATGAAAATATTTTTGGTGTGTCCAGTCTTTGGGAAGGATAATTGTATGGGTGAGAGAGAGATTAAGGTAAATTACATTCTTTCCTATGTATTTACCATTGATTCAAAGCCTCTGCAAAGTTTTGTACAAAGGGCACCAAAAGAAAGCCCTGTGACTACATACTTGGAAGTGTAATACGCTGTTTGTTTCCTAATAATCACTTTTGTGCTGAAATATTGCACCAGTAAGACTCCAAAAAGTGACCTTTCTCTTAAAGGCATGGTTATTGTGTAATCATTTTGCGTCATTTTGTTTTTGAAACATAAAATAAGAAATAACAAGAAAACAGATTTGAATACTCTCAAAGTATCTTTTATAAATAGTGTTGTTTATCCAATTCATCTCAGCTATAAGGGACTGTAAATTATTTACAGCAATTGGTCAGGGCATTTTGACTTGCACACTTTGGAACAAAAATATTTAATGCCAATGGCTGGCAGTATAATAAATTAAACGTGGCTGCCTACGGGTGCTTGTCATGGTGAGATCTCTGACTCTCTTTTATTATAGGTTACTATTCTCATGTACATGAAGACTTTTTTTTTTTATCTTAAAAGTTTGGAAGCCCGTGGCTGCTTGTATTTTTATGCTTCCAGTAGTCATGAGTGCCTGTCTCTTTACTGGGACTTAGATACCAATGGACATGTATCATCTCTGCTGTATGACAGTGCAAGCCTGTGGGTATCTGTGTTTGAGATAGCCACAAGTGCCTGCCGTTATCCTTGGCACTCTGATGCCTGCACATTCAATTAACTCTGGAGCTAAAATGAAGACCTGTGCATTGAATGTTCATTTCCTTATAGCAACGTTGAAGTCATGCAAAAACAAAACAACTCAAAGCCAGAGTCAATTCTTAACCAGACTTTAAGCTTTGCTAGAGTTCAGCATTATTCTTCATTAGCCTATATATGCTGACAATTTTCATTAGGAAAGCTTGAAAGTAATTAATAGGAATCATTAGCTAGTAAGAAGATTTATAATGTGCACTGTGGGGACTTTTTGTTTTGTTTTGTTTTGAGCAATGTTATTTATGTTTCATGCAACTGATTGTTTCTATTTCATAACTAAATCTCTGTTACTCGGTACATTTTTGCGCTCTAGGGATGTGGGGATTTCATGACAGGGACCTTGTGTTACGTAAAGCACTCTACACTATGATGAGAAGTGGAGCTGAAAGAGAAGCACTGAAGAGAAGATGGAGATGGCAACAGACACAACAAAATAAAGAGGTCTGTGTGGCCTAGAGAGTTTAAACCATTGTGTAGCTGATATCATTTAGGGCAACATTTTTATTCCTACCTCTGAGGTTCTATGAAAAAGCTTTTGCTCTTACTGAATTCCTTGTGCATCTATTTTGCACACACAGACAAATATTTCTGCATGAAAATCAGGCATGCAGAAGCAGATGAATGTTTACACCCACAAAGTTACATATGCATAGCTTTATACCTACAAAATCTAGGGCTGGTTTGGGGCTACATGAATATTTGGGGCTCCAAATTTAAAGATATTATTTATAGAGGTGGCAAATAATTAAAAAATAATCAAATTAATTGTAAGATTGAAAAAAAGTTTGGTTTTTGTTTTTTACATAACTGCACTCAAAAATAAAATAATGTAAAACTTTAGAGCCTACAAATCGAAGAATGAAGGGACATATGAATGTTTAGCGCATCTGGCACATAAATACAGTGCCATGCAAATACCTGTTCTCACTTTCAGGTAATGTAAATAAGAAGCAGGCAGCATTATCTCCTGTAAATGTAAACAAACTTGTTTGTCTTATTATTAGCTGAACAAAAAATAGGACTGAGTGGACTTATAAGAGATAAATTGAAAAATACTAGTTCTTTTGTTTCTTTTTTATAGTGTAAATATTTGTAATAAAAAATAATAATATAAAGTGAGCACTATACACTTTGTATTCTCTGTTGTAATTGAAATCAATATATTCAAAAATGTAGAAAAACATTCAAAAATATTTATAATAAATTTAAATTAGTATTCTGTTTTTTGTTTAACAGTGCAATTAAAACTGTGATTAATTGTGACGATTTTTGTAATGTAGTTAATTTGTTTTGCATTAATCGCATTCATTAACTATGATTAATTGACAGCCCTAATTATCTACTGAAAATTACATTACAAAAAAATGAAGACTGTAGATTAAATCATGAAGGAAAAGAAAATGTCCGTTAAGGACCAAATCTCTATGCTGAGAAAATTGACCAGATTTTGAAATACGTGTTTTAACTGAAATCCTCAAGTACCCTAAAATTAGACACCTCACTTTTTCCCCAAAAAAATTTCATATCCGAATATGTGCTGGAAAAAACTATGTTTGAGGGCAAAGCCTTCCCCCATTGGTATGGAGGACCAGATTGCTGCAGATCCTCTAGCAATGGGGCCAGATATCTGGAGACCTCACATGGGCTCCACTATTGCAGAGGGTAGGGGTGATCAGCAGTGGAGTTTGCCAAGGAAGGAGTAGGGCCTGTGTTTTCTGCAACTATGCAGATCCACCGCTGTTTTGCATTCATACCCATGCAGCAGAGGCACAGAAACCACAGGGGCTATTGCAGTCTCATGCAGTGGTTGCTGTTGAGCAGCTCCGCTGACAATATTTTATCCCCTTCCAAAGTTCCCTTTCCAGCAGCACCCAACTCAGTTTCCCAGGTTGTGTGCAGGGGCAGGGTTTGCCCTTTTGTGCATGCCTATGCTCACCTGATCACAGTGAGGGGGTTCAGCAATTCCTCCAGCATAGTCGTTACAAATGTGAAATCATGTGGCCATTTGCTTTGCAGGCAGCCAATTGTTGAACACAAAGGTAATTTGGTTTTAGGATTTAGTTCTTGCCTTTACCTACACACACTCAAAATTTTTAAATAGAAAAGCCCTTTCATTTAAACAAAAAGGCATTCTGCCTGTGGTGAGGGATACAGAATTCTTCATTTATACCAGCTCATTGGGGAGCTGCTGGCATTGCTTCGCTATCTGGAAAGCAGAGGGGAGCAGAACTGCATCTCACCAGCCCCACTTCTAGTTAGGCTGTTGAAAGAAAATACTCAAATTTCTAGAGTTTTCTTGATTATCAGCACCTTTGGATAACTTAGCTGCTGTTGTATTCAAAGCAGTGATGTGCTGTTCTGAGGTTCATTCTTCTTTTCTCTCAGTGTGAGAATTTATGTTTCCATCAACGGCAAGACATAGTGCAGATGAATTAATTCAATAATTTTCCAAGTACTCCAGCATAAATGTTGGCCATACACAGCTAGCTGAACATGACCAAATAGTTTTGGCTGGTAGTTGTGCTATTCATATATGAATTTTCCCTGCTTGCTGTTGGCAGCAGCACTAATGAGAGCAGCAGAACTCAATTACAGCACTAATAAGCTCTTCCTGACCCTGTCAATGGGAGACAGTTGAGCTGTCATTAGCTAGGCATTCTCTAGTCTGCCTGAAAACACAATGGACTGAGGTGCCTACCTGCCCTTTGTGCCTTTGGAAATCTCTCCCTCCAGTCTCCAGGGGAGAAGGTGTCACAAGTACTGCTGTCCCCAGCCTATCAAGGAAGGTCTGCAATGTAGAGCAAGGGGAAAAAAATTCAATAGTTTAGTCACCAGAAGTGCCATGTCGGTTGACCCAAAACGATTTGCGAATTTGTGTCGAGTTCATGAAATAGTTTTGACCAAACTGAAAAAAATATTAGTAATGCTGAAACAAACCATTTCATTTTGACCTGAGAAAAAATTTCAGGCATTCTAACAAACGCAAAGGAGGACTAAATTCACAAAATATTGGCAGAGGGAAGAAATTGGTTTTGGTACTCTCCTGGGATGTAGGAGACTGGGATTCAACTCCCCCTCCTCCACTTTCTTTGTCAGATATGGAGAAAGAATTTAAACTTAAGTATCTCATATTACAGGTGAGTGCCCCCTCCACTATGAGAGATTTTGGTATGTGGCTTTTGCAGTCTCTCCATTAAAGCTGTTCTACATTGTATCAATTATTAAATAGTCATTGGAGCGAGGACTTGAACTTGGATTTCCTATACGCTAGCTGAATTTCTTATCCACCAAGCTATCGAGTTACTCTCATCCGCCCCATCTTTCATTGGCCCAGGGAGCATTCATTGTCATCATGAATTACTCTGAATTTCGGCTATGAGTGACAGTGAATAGTCATTGGGTCAGTAATAAGATCAAAGATCGCAGTGGCACCGGAATCTGAGAACCAAAATGGAAGGAATTTCACATGCGTGTGAGATGACTGCATGCGCAGCTACCCAGTTCGACAATTGCACGGGGAACTTTTGCAGAAGCAAATTGAGAGCCTCCAGCTGAAAATTTTATGCAAAATGTAGTAGCCGTCTTTGATCAGTTTTGAGAATTTGGTGCTCTTTGATTTGAAAAAGCGATACTGTAATAACCCAGGGCAATTGCATGTCTTATTCAAATAGCACTGTACATGAAACACAACATATGTCAGTGGGTCATGATGTCTACTATCTGATACTGGTGATATTTATAACATCATATCCTGAAATATACTCCTCTCTCCCCTAGTCGGGTTTAGTTTATACAGAAGAAGAGTGGGAACGGGAATGGAATGAACTGCTTAAGCTGGCTTCAAGTGAACCTCGCACTCATTTTGGCAAAAATGGAGGCACTGGTGGTGGGTAAGTTGGATTGTAACAGATTCTTATATCCTTTGCTGCTGTAGGATGGCTATATTAGCACATGCACTAGAGTAGTACAAATAAATGAGGAATTTCATGGGACATCATTCATCTAACTCTTACATTTTTCATGTTGTATGCTAGAATACTTACTCTGTAATCATGCCCATCATTTTATTGCAGCCTCAGAGTACAATGATTGATTCGAGCTGGTCAGATAATTCCAAGGTACCTGTCTCTGCAGCCATGCAGAAGAACCAGGGCTCCACGAGCCCCAGTTTCTTGCTTTCTGGAGGTAGTGTGGTGACAGCAGAGTCCACACCCAGGGAGATGGAGGGTGTGTGCCTTTCATCATTCAACAATGACTTCCCTGGTTTATTAAACACCAGCCAGAAAGATAGCCGTTACTGGGACCTTGGGCTTTTGATGCATGGAAAGTAGAGGTGGGTAGAAAATAAAAGATCTTCAGGACTCCATCAGAGAATCCCTCGATGTTGTTTTAGAAGGTGGTAAAGTGGTGCTCATTTGTCATCTTTTCACAGCTCCTTATGTCAGATTCCTAATGATAAATTTTTTGTACAGCAATGGCTTGTCTAATAAGTGAGATTATATGATGGGTTTGCCTGTGATAGCAGGGAACTGGACTCGACCCAGGAGGTGTCTTCCAGTCCTGTGTCTTATGTTCCTATATTTGTCCATAATTCTGTGTTGTCCAAAACGGGGCAGGGCCTTTGACTTGCACAGAACTTGAACTAAGTGAGATTTGGATGTGAGAGGTGCCAGCTGGTTCAACAGGTCATTAAAGGGTCTTTGTCCTATAGTGCCCTGCTGAGATGGCTGATCTGGGGGAAGTTAGCCAGCACTTGTGTAGGTTACTTTCACCACAAGCAAGAGTAATCTCATCAAAAGAATGCATCGGACGCTGTTAATAGGGGAATACATTCTAATATGAAAGTACCATATACCTGCCACTAGGATCAGAGCCAGAAGTCAGAGTTACAGAGGACCTGCAGAGTGAACTTCTTGGGATTTTGAGAAGTGGGCTAGAGAGCCTCATTTGGCTGCCTATTTGCTGATGGAAGGAGACTGAATTTAATCCTATAGTAGTAAATATGAAAGACATTTGAAATGAACTGGAGATGCCAATAAAGGATACACCAGTGTCCAGTACTGGCACATTTTTTCTTGCAGATCTCTCTTGCTTTGTAGCTCACAGGCAGCAAAACTTCTAAGAGCATTGTTGGTAGTGTACAATGGTCATTAACTGTCAACAGTGTCTACTTTTAGAACGCTGCTCTTCTTCTAATACAGTCTATTTGGAAAGGAAATACCCAAATCAGACTGGATTTTCAGCTGTCCAAATGACACACATATATTTTACATGTTCAGATAAGAAATGAACAATCAATTTTTTGGACATTAAATTTGTGTGTATTCTATACAATGCATGTCAGGCTAAATCCTTCCCTCATTTATACCTGTGCAAACCCCCAGTGCAGTGAACTGGGTTGCAGAGAATTTAACTCAATACAGCCATGTACTATCACAAATGAAGCAAAGGATTATTACAGAGCATGTCACACTTTTAAAAATCTAATTATGTTCTGAAGGCAGTTAGGTGGCACAGGATATAAGTCGGGGCAGAATTTGGCCCTACAGAGAAAAAGTCAGTTGTGATATTACCAGAAAACATATTCCAAAGTACCCAGATTTTTTGAGGTTTTTTGGGAGAACAAAAGGATTTTTTGTTTGTTTATATAAGACAATACACTACAATAAATAGTTGTAGTCTCATAAGGCCTTTTGATATCTACACACTACTTGAACTTTGATTCCATGTTGTTGTGCATGTTGTTACCAAAAGCCCTCAGTGAAAACAATGAACCTTTAAATTGCAGAGCTTGCTATAGTTTATTTTTTTCTGTCTTCGTAAACTGTTATGATTTGTCTATAATATAAATAATGTTATCAAGTCAGAAAATTATTTAAATATAGTTTTCTCAAATTGAAATTGATTCACTTTTTGTCCTGTTGAAGTTAACCGTGGGATTGTTGCTAGAGAGGTCACATCAGAGCAAACACATCAAGTTCTAAGGCCTTATATGATCTTTCTTATCTGATTGCCAAGTCTGTTCCTCTGGATTCATTCTGCAAGAATGTGGTAGATTGCAATTACTTTGATTAAACTCCGGAGGTTGTAGAATGAAACTGGGTAATGTCAGATGGGTAGCTATTGGGAAATATTTTCATTACAAGACAGTGAAAGTGGGTACAGCCCTCACACTTTTGCTCCCTGGGTGGCCATCTTTGTCAATATAATTTTGTACATTTTAATTAAATGATCATATTGGAGCATACTATGGTACTTGATGAGGTTTAGGGTAAGACCAAGTTCTGTGTAACTTACTACCAGCATGTATTTAATTTGAAGTATAAAGAGGGCTCGGGGAAAAATGGAAAGAATACATTATATTTTTAGACATTATTTAAGGAAATAAAACAATATTGTTCATATAATAATTAAATATCCTTACTGCACAAATGTAATTGGATTCCTTATAGCTTTAGGACTTAACATGAAATAGCACTGAACACTTAATCAAAGTGCACTTGTTCGTGAAGTGCAGCATAGTTTTGTTTGCAATAGACCGGCCCTGAGAATGCAAGAACTTTTAATTTTCATATCTGAATAGGGGGGTGTTATAACTAAAACCATTTATTGCCTATTCATTCAGTGCATTCTTTTCTCTAGTTGCTGTTTCCCCAGGAGAAAATTGCATGTTATAAGTAATTAGACAAAGTGGAGGCATAAACCACAGTAAGGATAAAAAATCTTTAGAAAAAGTGTTCCTACTCTCCACTGTGCTGAAACAGAATATGACATTTTTCTCAGCATTTTTAGATGTCAGGACTAGGGATTTCCCTGACACAACATTTTTATTTTTATTTTTTGCGAAATGTTTACTCAACATAGTGTACATATATTTGTCCTTATATACAGAAGATAATAAAAGAATAATTTTGCTCTTTAATCTTCTGTGTTTCTTCTAAAACTGCCACAGTCTTTTAAAATGTAATTCAATACACATTTCTACTACATGCAGACATGCAGGTACTCAACACCAGTTTCCGCAACCTCTTTTTGTCCATTTCATGCTGTGTGTCTCTCATGGAGCACACAGCTCCAATGTATTCGGTTAGAGATGTGCTGAAACGGTGGTGGTTGTATTTAACAGAGGCACACACCCCTTTTAAAAATTCTCTTTTCAGTAAGCTTCACAGCTCTCAAGTTTTTTTTAAAAGAAGTCTAATAGCATTTGTTAAATCATATATAATTGAGTTCAAATTGTTGTTAAATAGTGACATGTACTAGGCTTTTCTCTTGTTGGGGATGGGAAAGTAGCAATAGGAAATGGTCAACAAATCAGATGTGAATTACAATCCTAATATACACTCTAAGAGCATAGTGAAGACTAACCAAAACTAGCTGAAGAAATTAACCTGTAAAAGTGTATAATTTTAGTACGCACTCTAACCGTTCCATTGCAAGGAATATTGACTAAATAAATGATTCTTTTCAATGTACCATGCGAAAAATTACTTCTTAAACTAATGCATCATCTAAAAAGGAAAAGAACTCTTCAAAGAATAATATTTTTGTCTGACAGTGTAGTGTAGCTACCGGTTATTTACTGTCCTCAAGTAATGTGCAAATCAGCCTTTGAATTATAGATGAGGTAATCTCCTTTGGTGCCAGAACTAACTACAGCATCAAAAGTCACGTACCCATCAAAAGAGAACCTCAGTAACAAAAGTGTTTTGATTTGTCACCACATCCACCTGTGAGTTAGTTTTATTTATTTATTTCTTGTGAGTCAAAGGCACTTATAAGAAATCTGCACTTGTCTGTGAACCTCCAGAGGTTCTTTGAGAATTGTCTTTTTGTCAGAGCAGATGCCAAGGAATTGAAGTCACTGAGCTGGAAGACAATAAAGAGAATCGAGGGAAAGCTATGACTTGAGTTCTTGCCTCCTACACAATGAATCCTGCAGCCAGTTTAAATAGGGTAATTAACCACGAAACAGTCATTGTTTCAGAAGTGATTTGTACACGTTGTCCTAAGTGGTCCCAAAAGGAATCTCAGATCATCAAAATCATTTAATTTATCTCTATGTTGAACCAAAAGCAATAGGACTGAATGGAAGATCCAGAAGGGAACTGCTTCAGTTTGAGAAAAGGTTCTTACATTCTTTATTTTATTTTTAAAAATGGCCTCACTCCCCTTCTCTCTCCCCAACCCCCCCCTCTCCACCCCAATGCCCCTTCACAGATAGTTTTCAGTTAAAGGGCTTTAAAGGACTGATTGTATTGTTATTATGACAGTTCCTTCATGGACAGATACTGGGGCCAGCCAAATGCTTGATGTCATGTGATTACATCTTCATACCTTGCTTCTTGCAAAGGCATGAGAAGATACCCTGGGAGAAGCATAATGATTTCTTTTAACATCTTTGTCTTTCCATGACTCAAGTAGATTTACACTTAAAGCAGATTCTGTAGGTGGATAGTATTTTGGCTTTAAGACTAACAGGAACGTTAGCTTCTAATTCTAGACATTGTGTGCTTGATATTGTTAATGTTTTGTTGTCACTATTGTATAAAACCAAATGGTTTTAAGAGGTTTTGTTTGTTTGTTTTTTAATCACAACAAGATATTCAGAATCTTCCCATGTGTCATCTTTAACACAAACATGAAGAGGGAAAGTAGGGAAAAATCAGACACCTAGTTAGGAAATAATCCCTAGTGCACAGATGACTCAACTCAGGGAGCTTCAAACTGTAAGTCCTAGGAGTATTTCATCAATGTATAGGACGAGCTGCTTGCTACAGCTCGACACATTTCATTTGAAATGGAATGAACCTGAAAAGGGTCACTAACATAGAATTGTAGGACTGGAAGGGACCTTGAGAGGTTATCCCTGCACTCGTGGCAGGACTAAGAATTATCTAGACCATTTCTCACTGGTTTTGTCTAACCTGCTCTTAAAAATCTCCAGTGATGGAGATTCCACAACCTCCCTAGGCAACTTATTCCAGTGCTTAATCACCCTGACAGGAAGTTTTTCCTAATGTCCAACCTAAACCTCCCTTGTAATTTAAGCCCATTGCTTCTTGTGCTATCCTCAGAGGTTAAGAAAAACCAATTTTCTCCCTCCTCCTTGTAACAACCTTTTATGTACTTGAAAACTATCACATCCCCCCTCAGTCTTCCCTTTTCCAGACTAAACAAACCCAGTGTTTTCAATCTTCCCTCATAGGTCATGTTTTCTAGACCTTTAATCATTTGTATTGCTCTTCTCTGGACTCTCTCCAGTTTGGCCACATCCTTCCTGAAATGTGGTGCCCAGAACTGGACATAATACTCCAGTTGAGGCCTAATCAGTGCTGAGTAGAGCAGAATAATTACTTCTTGTGTCTTGCTTACACCACTCCTGCTAATACATCCCAGAATGATGTTCAGTTTTTTTGCAGCAGCGTTACACTGTTGACTCATATTTAGCTTGTGATCCACTAGGACTCCCAGATCCCTTTCTGCAGTACTCCTTCCTAGGCAGTCATTTCCCATTTTGTAAGTGTGCAACTCATTGTTCCTTCCAAAGGGGAGTACTTTGCATTTTTCCTTATTGAATTTCATCCTATTTACTTCAGACCATTTCTCCAGTTTGCCCAGAACATTTTGAAATGTAATCCTATCCTCCAAAGCACGTGTAACGCCTCCCAGCTTGGTATCATCCGCAAACTGTAGAAGTGTACTCTCTAGGCCATTATCTAAATCATTGATGAAGATATTGAACAGAAACGGACCCAGAACTGATCCCTGCGGAACCCCACTCCTGTCCTTCCAGCATGGCTGTGAACCACTGATAACTACTCTCTGGAACAATTTTCCAACTAGTTTTGCACCCACCTTCTAGTAACTCCATCTAGATTGCATTTCCCTAATTTGTTTATGAGAAAGTCATGTGAGACAGTATCAAAAGCTTTACTAACGTCTACATTGACCTAGCTCTGACTGTACAGACTTTGACAAGACCTCTATGTGGCAAAACTACTTAAAAAAAATTGTAATAAAATATTGGTTCACAAAGTTTTGTATTGAATGTCCACATCCTCATGGAGAGATTTCCTTGTGGCCCAC